>NC_087269.1:43009366-43316241 GCF_015220805.1 Pogoniulus pusillus | reverse complement strand
TATATAAATAAATCACCATTTGTGGCACACCCAATGAGGTAGATGAACCTATTTTCTTTATGAGAGGAAATGGATTATCATTTAGCAATAGTTAAAATTAAGGTTAGGTAATTAAAACTTTCCTGTAGGCTAAGGAAGTTATCTAGTGAACCCATCATGAATAGAGGATAACTATTTCTCTTGAGTGAAGAAGGGTGGAGTTCAAAAAGTAGACAATCATTACTGAATTACTAATACTGCAATTTGGTTTTCAAGTTTTAATTAAAACATTTACTATGATGGTTAAACTACAAATGAAATCACACATAGTGATGCACCAGAGCTGATATTTATTACCTCATTTGAAGTTTGTCTTGAAAGGTAAAGAGAAGTTTTTCTCTTTTAAATGCACAACTGACAATTGCAGTAAATGTGGTCTTTTCAATGCCGTGTAGCAATTAGGAATAAAACAGGTATCCTGCTGAGAGCTCATTATCAACAATTGTTTTGTACAAGAAGTGAATAATTGTTCTGGGTTTTTTTTTTTGTTTGTTTGTTTGAAGGCTTTTTAACCCCCCCCCCCCCCCCCTTCCCTTTCCCTCCTTCTTACTTTTTTAAATTTTTTTTTTTTTTTTAAATTTTTAGTGAAAGGTATCCCCAGGTCCTTTAGGGGAAAGTTAAAAAAGCTAGAAAAACTGGTTTTGGAATGTATCAGTATAAGAAGCAAACCCCATTATCTTAAGTTATGCTTTCAGCATTTTCTCTGTACAGTTATGTCAGCATATTCAGGAGGAAGGTGATGTTCCAAGTCCATAGGAGCCTGCATACAGCATCAGTAAACTGAACCATCTTCTAGCGCTTTCTCTAGACTAGCCTGGAACAACAGGGCAAGACCAGTGGCAAAAAGCTGGTTTATTAGGATAACACTTTCCCTGTTACTCACATATGTGCATTCACACCACTCCAGAAAGAAAGAAAGCTCAAGTGAGCAATCCTGGATTTCACCCATTTCACTTTCCTTATTGCATCTGAGGAGAATGAAAAAGCTTTTAGTCCCACTGCTCATTAACAATCTACCACAAACTCCTCAATCACCCCTGATAAAGACACAAAGAAAGTGATAATATCTACTATGTGGCAATAGCAATTTACACATCTCAGAGGAAGAAACCTCAGTAGTATTCAAGTGTGTGACTACGTTTTCAGCAAATGATAAAATGTATAGTAAGAGCTATATAAAATATCTGTAGTAACAATAAAGAGGAAAATTTGTTCTTTTACTGAGTGTTTAAAAACTTGATTAATATTATCACTTTAACAAAAACTTTGGTTCAAATTTCTGAAAACAAGTGTTACTGACAGCATGTCAGATGACTGGATCTGTAGAAGCCTTCAGGAAATCATAGTGCAACTACTTGTGTACTGCAAAAATGGAAACATTTTTCTAATTACAGGTGACTGTCATGGAGGCAGGAGATTAATGTGGCCAAGTCAGGAATTATAAAACCAGAATTATTTTATTTTCCTGCAATCCTGCCCCCAAACTATGTACAAAACTAGTTTCAGTTTGATTGGGAATTTCCTCAGAAAAGGA
Organism: Pogoniulus pusillus; assembly: GCF_015220805.1. NCBI lineage: Eukaryota > Metazoa > Chordata > Aves > Piciformes > Lybiidae > Pogoniulus > Pogoniulus pusillus. Next base: position 43,314,668 of record NC_087269.1, on the reverse strand, counting down.
TATTATAGATAAATTTAGAGATTTAGGATGTCAGGAAAAGGCTAAGCTATAAACACAGCTTTACCCCACTATCAATCAGGCTGAAGCAGAGAATTAAGGAAACAGCGGGTCTTACTTATTTCACCTCCATGAGTATTTGACAGTGATTCCTTGCTGGATTCCTTTGCAGGAGCAGCCTTCTGACACTGCAGGCAATATCCAGTAGTGGATGTGCATGCAGCAGAATTCCAAGGCAAGTGGAAAGGCCACCAAATTCAGAAATGTCTCAAGCACTTCTTCCATGAGTGGAATGATCGTGGAATGACACTGCCTTTGCAGTGGCAGGGGAGAGCCCAATCTGCACAGCCAGGAAGTCAGCTACTGATGTGGTCTGAGAGGGGCTGGTCTGGATGCCGCCAGCATCCCTCTCAAAGGACCCCAGGGCTTGGCAAACCTGCAAGTTTGCACAGAAGGGAGCAAAAGTGGGAAGAACCATCCAAATGCAGGGACAGGGTAAAACTGAGAGCCATGCAAAAAAGTAGGGACGGTCCAGTCACAGCAAGAACCTGTCCTGTCAGGCACTCTATCAGGAGCTCTTTCAAGGTGGGGAACTCTCAAGATGACAGCTCTCAAGACAGGAACTTTTTCCCTTCTGCCTTGCTGTATTTAAGCTTTTCTAGACAAAGTGTCCTTTTACCATTTTATACTGGGTGTGAAAACCCAGCCAACTACCAGCCCAACTCCAGTGTGAGTTTTCACGCCACCTTCTCCCATTCAAATCTCTAGAGGGTGGGGGAGAAGGAAGGAATTTGGAATACCCTAGGACAGCAACCTACCAGTTTTCTCAGAGCAGTATATACATATTTGGTTGTATTAAATTATAAGGTAAAAGAAGTTTTCTATAACAAGTCTTTCCATATGTAACAGAGATTTATTTTATTCTGGCAGTCATTGAAGAACATTTTTTTTCCTAGAATAAATAAGATGTCTTCTTAAAATGACAACAGTGTAGACAGAAACTATAGGGAAGACAGGTAAAATTAATGCTAAAATCTGTGTGTCCCAACAGTGCATTATCACCACTGGATCTTTTAAACATCACCGTACATCACTGTGAGTCAATTAGCCCTCCAGTTAGACAAATATTCTGCAGTTCACTGCTCATTAGACTGAGAGTTGCAAGTGAGGTTTACGGAACTTTTAATCCCAAGGCTTACAAAATGTGGGAAAATGTGAAGGCTTTTGTGCCTCTATGCATTTGGACAGGGATACTGCATTTTAGGAGTTTTCTCACAGTAATAACATTGGTTGCCCAATCTTGTTTTTATGGAGTGAGAAGGTTATCTGTTTGTCGACATTTAATTGACTTGTAAATTTCTTTTAGAGAAGGCAAATTTGTTCTTGAAATATTGTGAATGCTGTGATTTACAAATTATTTTAATGATAAATGAAGTAAATTTCTTCCTTTCAGGAGCAAAAACTTAGACTAACAGAGCAGAAGAGTAAGTTTTGAAAAATTGGTCCAGTGTACAAGGAACAGTATTGGGATTTGAAATATCCACGTGTCTCTTCTAAATTCAATCACACACAGTCACATACTGTGACCTTGGGAAAACACATTTTGGTCTCTTTTAGATGAAAAGGCTCAGGAGTATTTTAGTTTCATTGCTTACCTGAGCCAAGCCTTTGTTGTGTTTCAGGTGAATTTCTCACTAAGGACTGCATTAGTTCCTGTTTTTTGCAAGGCGGTCAGTTTAATAATATTTATTATCTTATATTACTGATTTTGTTGTTTAAGAAACGCTAAAGTCTGTATGTATAAGACCTGTGAAATAGGAAACACTGTTCAAGGTCATTGACACAGGGAGGTCGACACATTGCAGGCTGCCACACATGTCAAGTGTAATATTTTGACAGAACAAGTCGACATTCACAGCACCTCTGAATGTGTTTTTGCTTAGGAGCTCATGAAATATATGGTGGGGAACAGACATCAGCGCATATAGATTTTTCTGAGGAAGGAATAAATGCTAAAAGAAATGAGGATTGCATGAGAACAGGTGATCATAAAATTAGAATGTCTGCAGGATGACAGCCATAGGAACAGATGGAATCAGAATTCAGCCTGAAGTGGAAAGGAAATACAGAAAAACGCAAATGATTTTATTGTGCACATACATATAGTACATGTGAACAAACATATAAACACAGGTTTATGATACAGAATACAATACTTAAGACAGTTGGCCCAATTCTTTTTGTTTGTTTTTTTTTTTTTGTATTTCAAAGTGGAGCTAAAGAATTACTAATTTGGTCTAGAATAAATGACTTCCAAAAAGGAGAACAGTGGAGCAGTGAAAAATTCAGCACTGTGACACCATGAGTGAGATCTGCATAATTAGAATTTTGTACAGTATCTAGCTCTATAATCAAAGTTTCCCAGGCTGAACAGTTGCATTAAAGTGATGAAAAATGAGGAAGGGAGAGGGTTGCCATCTCCCTTGTAGTCACAGTCATGTGGATATAAAAAGCGCTCATAGAATTTCCACTGATACTCCTGTATTAGTGGAACTCTGCTATGGAAAGAGAAACCTGAAGTCTGTTGGCTGTCAAAAAGGCTTTCACTGCCATGACATTCTGATTCACCATAAGAAAGTCTTGTAGTTCAACTAAAGCAGCAGAAATCTTGTGATATCAATGAATCCTCCAGAGCAGGGTGCTTAGATGCCTCTAAATCTGTAGGCATACCAGGATGAGAATAATAGGCTATTTCTGGTACTGTGAAAACATTTGGAGGTTGCAATCATTAAAGGACAGAAGGTGGTAGGGATAATCTGGTAATGGAAGCTATGTGACAGATTGTTCCCACCTGCAAAGTAAGAGAGAAACTCATAATCCTCTGATTTCTCATGGCCTATTTGTTTGAGTTTGCAGGTCTCAGTTCCAATACAAGCATGGTATTAAAAAACCTTGTAATAATTAACAGGCTTGCTGGAATACTCAGCAGAAAGGTCAAGATTATTGGTTTTCACTTAAAACAGTCTGCTTTTTTCCTTCTCTGCTAGTAGTATACTACACTGAAATTCTGTGAGCAACTTCAGTTTCATTAGGCCAGTATAAAAATGTCACTGTCTTAGCCCACTCCCTCCATTGTCACCCCATCCCAGTCTTTGAGTCTGTTAGCACAGTGTGACCACACAAATGTAGGTCAATGGTATTTCAGCCGCTTCTCGACATCAGCACACAGGTATTTTATATTGTTACAGAAAATGGGTATTGTTATCCTCTTCAACAAAGGGACAGAAAAATTGAGAGGACAGATCTTCAGATATGTCTGCAGTATTCAGAGTAATAGCCAATTAAAAACACAGTTTATTTTAGTGTGCTGCCTCTGTGAGACCACAGAGTGTGATCTATAGTAGTTGCTTTGACAGGCAGATATGATCAAATGGCAACATGTTCCTTTGTAAGTGACTGTCTCTTTCAAATGGACCTCTTCCCGGTTTACTTGTTTCTCATGACTACATCTGCTTCCTAAAAGTAGCCATTGCCCCTTGTCCTATTGCTACAGATGTTTGCAAACAGCCCCATTTCAGCAGTCAAGGATCTAGGAAGCCTTCCCCTAGGAAGAAGGCTATTCCATGGGAAGTAAGAGTTGGGCTTCTAGCTGGATGAGAGATGTGGTCTAGAAATCTCCTCTGGAAAGGCATGACCTTGCTACTCCAATTGTCAGTCCTATGTGAGCTCTACCTTTGGCAGTGTTAGTTGTGACCACACATCTTTGCTACCCCTGAAGGCAATGCATGTTTTTGTTGGGTGACAATCATCAGTTTGCATAAGACTGGTGTGAGCTTTGCGTTGGGCATCTCCTCAACAGAGGCAACCTCTTGCTTAGTTCCATCTACTGTGTCTCTCCATACCTTGGGGAACCCACTTGGAGCAATGTGCTGTCAATATGCTAGAGGGAACAATTATCATCTAGAAGGAACTCAACAAGCTGGAGAGGTGGGCTCAGGTTAATCTCATGAGGTTCAACAAGACCAAGTTCAGGGTCATAGAATCATAAAATCATAGAATCAACCAGGTTGGAAGAGATCTCCAAGATCATCCAGTCCAATCTATCACCCAGGGTCCTGGAACAATCCACATTATTAATACAGACTGGGGGATGAGGTGATAGAAAGCAACTGTGCAAAGGAGGACTTGGAAATTCTGGTGGACATGAGCCAGCAGTGTGTGCTTGCAGCCCAGAAGGCCAGTTGCATCCTAGGCTGCATCAAAAGAAGCACGGTCAGCAGACTGAGAAAGGAGAGTACCTTATATTCTTGTATTTAATACTAGAATTCAGGGTGACAAGTTACATGGGTATTGTGGATGTAATAGATGTAAATGCAGACACGGAGAATTAGAAAAATTTTGTTGTGAAGTGAGCCTCTTCAATTTTTAAGCAATATTTTGTAATGTGTCCTGAAAGTTCAGGAGAAGTTCTGTAGTAGCAGATGTGTTAAAATTGTCTATTCCATCATCTGTGCTTATATGGACAGCTGTATCAAGTAGCATAGCCTCATTTGATTTACAGAAGTGCATTTTTTGCTTAGGAAGATTTGCTTTGTTTCACAGAATCACAGAAGATTAGGGGTTGGAAGTGATTTCAAAAGATCATCTAATTGAACCCCCTGCCAAAACAGGATCACCTAAAGTAGGTCACACAGGAATACACCCAGGCAGGTTTTGAACGTCTCCAGAGAAGGAGAGCTCTACAAGAGCTCTTGGAGCTCTTTGGGCAGCCTGTTCCAGTGTTTTGTCACCCTCACAGTGAAAAAGTTTTTCCTTATGCTTTGTTATTTCAAGTTTTTTATTTCATTGTGAGATGAACATAGAACTTTTTATTGCAATTATAAAGCATTTTCCTACATAAAGAGTGGCAAAACAAGCTGCTTTTATTAAGGAAATCAAGTTACATACAGACATAAGTCAGTTACAGCAAATATTTACAGTGCAAGGTAGGCAATATTCATTTTTTCCCTTCAGTAGGGCAAACTACATTGAATACCATACAGGGAATCATCAAATTGCTGCAGTTCTGTGCTTCGGTCTGAGTGTGGTTAAGTGCTAGAAGTTACAGAGCCAGGATGTTCAACACTGCAATCAAATAGAACAATAAATATGGAGGAATATGATTTACATCTAATATCTTGTGTGATCAGCTTAGCAAATGTAATCCTCACCCCTAGGGTGTTCAGAAAGACTTTATTAAAGCATCTAGCAGGACCATGCATAGGCTTGTTTCTATAAACTTGACAATGGCATTGTTTTGCTGTGTGAGTTCTCTTGTATCATGGATTGCTCATTGTATTTTTCATTATCTCAGAATTTTGTCGTTGTTCCTTATCAAATGAGGAGAGGTGAATTATCTTGGAGCAGGTCCTTGGGGGGAAAAGGATAGTGACAGTACTAACTTCAGGTACATGGAGTAGAATACCCTTCTTCAGCCTTCAAAAATTTACAATCCATTTTCTAAAGGTATCTTTAAAGTAGATAGAGAATAAAAAGAGGATTTCCAGGGACACATTGAAGGGCGTACGTGCTTCTATTCTGTGTTGCATTGTTCGGTGTCATTGCACTGCTTTCTGGTATCTGGCACTCTGAATTGACTGCTCCCTAATGGCCCAGCACAATAAAATATCCTCTCTACCAAGATGCTGACAATCCAGATAAAGAAATCTACCTATAGCCTTCCACAAGTGTGGTGTCAGACTAGTGCTTCTGATACTCTATCTTCTTGTTTTCTCAGATTAATTTTCTGATTGCTCTCCATCCCAGTTCTGTAAAATCAATAGGTTGAAACCTCTTAAATGCTAGCTTTTATTTTTCCCTTTCTGTATTTGTTGAGTATAATTTGTATTACATTACAAAATTATGCTAGGGAGAAATCAGAGCAGTAAAGGTAAGTGGGCATCAGCGTTCAGAAGATGCAGAGGCTCGCAGAGTGAAGAAACAGATAACTGAATTGATTTCTTGTTTGGTTTAAATCGTTTGACTATATCTTACCTGTTTCTTGTTACAGTTTAGATCCCCTCTACTGTCTATAATGATTTCAACCCACCTGTCTGCTCTTGTGCCAATCATAGTGCTGCTTTCTGGATAAAGCCCCAAGTTGCAGATGATGATTGGGATGGTGATGAAAGGCAAAAGGAGTGGAGGAGTGAGTTGGAGGGGAGACAGAGGTCTGAAGGCGAGAATGAATCATGTTGGTTCAAGCAAAGATAAGAGTGAGGGAGGACAACAAAAGAGGATGAGACAGCAGGGAGAGAAACTGTAGTCTTTAACCTGTGGTGAATCACTCATTTCATGCCATGGAAAATACCAGAAATGCCATTACATTGCTTTGCAAATCAAACACTTCTTTCAGATGTCGTTTTGCAGGGTGAAACAACAAACAGTCCAGAGTGATCTAAGAGTTGTGTGTGTTGTGTGATTTCATGCAACTACTTGGGTGTCAACTTACTTCAGACTAAACTCCTCTGAAAGTGTTAGGGAAAACTGCCTAAAGAAATGAAAATCAGATTTTGTTGTTGTTAAACACTGGAATAGGAATATATTCTAAAACTAGCTTAGCTGCAGATGAGGAATCAAACTCTCCGTGTCCAATGTGCTATTATACAGGCAGCTTAGTTAGACCTTTTCAATATTGTTTGAGATTTCCAGGTGGATGTTGAGTATTTCACCAATAAAAGGGTATTTAACATCTTGTTTAGGTATCCAAAGTTAAAGTACCATTGAAGTCCATTAGAAAAATAATAAAAGCAAAGCAGAAAGAAAAAGAAAACACATTCTATGAAAATATGATTAAAATGTAAAAGAGATATCCATTAGAACTTTTTCACAATATTCTGTTGTTCATTTAGATTATTCAGTTTCTTGACAGTGTTTGCTGATACATAAGCTAAGTATATTCATAAAAGAAGAGGGAAATAAGCATATTAAAAGTGTCTATAGGAATGAAGAGATTCATGTCTAATCTATACTATGTAACATGCTATGTGTAATTAACTATAATAGTGCATACAATACCCATATATAAACTCCCATACTTCTGAAATATTAAATGTGAGTACATGAGCCTCAGTGATTGTGATGGTTTGGGTGTTCCCTGCCCCCCCACACTTTAGAAATAGCCCAGACTAGACTCAGCCAGCTCTGGAAATTAATTGAAGCTTATTATTTACAGCTTAGCAGATATTTACAGTATATACAGTTGTATACAGAAATACACAAGATAAAAGGTAATACAGAAACACAACAGCCCTCCCAAAAACCTGAGTCCCCAGGAGCGGCTTCCAACCACCCCTTCACCTTCCCCCTATCCCTCTCAACCTTACCCCAGTCCCAAGGAAGAATGGAGGTTTGGCCAGGGGGTTAGGAAGCAAAGTGGATTAGTCAAAGAGGCTAGAGAGAGATGCAGCTCAGGCAGTTCCCCAGCAGAAGTGAGAGCGGTTATCTATGTTTTGCTTTCTTGTTCTTACACATCTCACAAGCCTATGAGGGAAGTAGACATCACCCTTGTTTTCCTTCCACAGCCTGTAATCTAATTCTTCTCACCAAAATATTCTAGCTAGCTTCAAACTAGCACAGTGATGTAGGAAGGGAGTTACAGTATTGTTACAAAAAATACAGATACATCTTTTATGTATCAAGACTGTTAAAGAATGTAACTCATTGCTGAAGAATAATACTCTGCAGTGCTGTGATAGTCTTGTAGATGTAACTTCACTGGCACGTCAATACAAAATTTAATATTGAAATCACAGGAAAAATTAAGAGTATTGGCAAGCAGTCAAACATTTTTCTAGATATTGACATATGATATTTTCTAGATATTGTATTCCAATATCTGTGCATTCACTAAAAATCCCACACAAACACACCAAACCCTCAAATATGCACAAACCCCCTCATTATAAATGAATAAGCAAAACCTTCAAGAAAACCTCTTCAGTGATGACAGTCTAATCATGCACTTCATCTGAAAAAAAGTCTTCATTTTGAAGCAGTCTCAGTCCATCTGTGGTGGTTAAGGAATTTTTATGAAGATCATTGGGTAAATGCCAGCAGCTCTGGTCTTTTGCTGATAATCAGCCCTCTTTTAATATATTTTTTCCTCACAAATGGGAAAAGAAGGGTGATTTCTGTAATGAATATTTGAAAATATTGAGTAAATTCCTTTTTTTTTTTTTTTCTTTTCTGTCAACCTGATTTTTGGAATAAGACTTTTGGTTCATATTTTGATAACTGGAAATAACAATTCTGTCCAACATTTGAATACGTTATAAGATCACTTTCTCATTTCCCATTTTTCTCTGGATTTTCAATGACATGAAATTAATTTATATTCTGCCAACTTCCTAGGAGATAAGCTAATTCCCCTCAGGTTATGAGTGTTTGAGTTTTCTTATATCTGCTGGAAGTGACATGCAAATCACCTACATTTTTAATCCACATTTGAATACATCTGTCACTTATGAGATACATTCTATTGTGTCATGATAACCATGTTAATACTGTTGTTATAGTTTGTAAACATAAACAAGGGTGATAGCCTCTTGGGATGTTCCTGAGTTACACTGTGAGTGAGATGCTGCAATGCAATTCCTGGTTATTGTAGCTGGTGGTTTCATTATTCAGGCTCAGTTTGTGTGGGAATCTATGCTTTATCTAGTTAAACACTGGGATGTTGTCTTAAAAAGTGTGTTTATGATAGCGAGCTAAGACATAGCTGTAGTGGCATTTTAGTTTAGGATCTATCTGTGTTCTAAAACTTAGAGCTGTATTTTCTAGAGCTATTTAATCTTGAAAGACATAACTACATCTCTAGCATCATTCTCCAAAGCTTACATGCTTCTAACTACCTTCAAATTCTCCTTTCATATCGAGCATGGTTTTTGCTCTGCTTGATAGCTGTGTAAACCATCAGACATGTATATACTTTTAATTATGCTGTCCAAATACTTTCCAGTGATAGCTATGCATCCAATTTAAAGAAAAAGAGCAAACAACAACAAAAATCCTGAATGTCTTCACTGGAAAATATGTGCAATATGCATTTCAGCAATGTGAAGCATAGATACATTTGTTTGATATTAGTGGCAGCTGGGGTTTCTCAGCATCTCTAGAAATGAAGTAAAAGAACAGTTACCATGGAAATGTTATTTTTATAAGTGCTAACTTAGGTGGAAGACAGGTCAAGATAAAATGTTTTTAGAAAAAAAAGTAAGGTACTTTTTCCCTTTTGGGGATATATGTAGATATTTAAAGTCAATTTTATCTCTGGACTAATCCTTTTGCGTAGTTTGAGTAGACCTTTGCATGAGTCACAGCTACTCCACATGTGTTCAGCTTTCAGGCTGGTCTGGAACACGCCTGTTTTAAAAACAGATGGTACATGGTAGTTTCTTAATAAAAGAGAAGATATCATGAAATGAACTAGAAATGAAAAACAGAAGGAATTGTAGTGGAAATACATACACCATAAGTGACGACTTTGAGCTGTGTTTCTAATTACTTGTGGCTTTATATATACACAGATAAGATGTTAATTATATAAAGCACCTTATTTGCATGAATTGTTGAAGAATACTTTTTATAGGTGTGTGGGGAGAAAAAAAACAAACAGTAATTAGTGTAGTCTAAAACTTTCACATATTTTCAATTTATGTAGAATCTCTATTGAAATGATTTGCATTTCTTATAACACACTTATCCCTCCATGTAAATAATTTTAAAGGAGCTTTACCTAGATAATTCTTTTATCAGTTTTGTTAATGATGAAAACAAACAAACCAACCAAGCCACAAAGCTAGACACAACTTCAGTGTATGTGTAAGTGATGTAAGCAATCTCTGCAATTGTCTAGGGTCACAAATGTCAATGGAACACTTAATATCTTCAAAATACGTTAAATAATTTAGTCTTACTGATATATGATGATAATAATGCTTTCATTGCAAGTCTTCTTGCATTCACGGGATTTTACATAATCATTTGAAAATCTGGCTTTTGTTGTTTCTGTGTGAATTCCATACAGCTCTAGAGTCAACAAGTTGTAAGAGGAAAACACCCAGGCCACCATAATTTTCTTTTCTATGCATCTCCTACAGTCACTTGTGTGAGTGCAAAGTAAGTTGAAAAGGCAAGTGTATCAGGTTGGGAAGGAGATGCAAGCTCTCTGTAGAGGCATAAACACTTTTGCAGAGAAATGTAACACTAATATCTAAGATAGATGATACAAGTGATTATTGTCCCAAGCAATTGACTTAACATGGAAATTTACTTCAACTCTAGACTACAGGATTCAACTTACCTGCAAAATCCAGTTTGTCTGAAGTGGGGAAGATCTTAACTATATCCAATAAACAGCATTTTTACCTCTGTAATTTTCAATGAACTATTAGACTACTTTATTACTTGTAAATACATTATTAGTTTTCAGCAGTTCCCAAGAATTTGCACTGGATTTCATTTAGAGTGCAAATTATTGTAGCACTTCTGAAATACATAGATGAGTTAAGCTTGCAGTATTTAAGAAGGAAATTCTGCAGAAAAAATTGAGCAACTGTGTTGGTTTTTTTTTCCTTTGTGTTTTCCCAGTGCATGGTACTTATTTGGTTTAGGAAAGAGAACTATATAATTTAGAATGTTTATTCTAGCATATCAGTAACAGGCACATCAGAATCTTGACTGAAGATAATAAAAAGCAGTGTTTGAGTTACTGCAGGGTAAAATGCTGATACAATGCAGCTATAGCAGACATATTTTTCCCTCAAGTGCAGATTTATTTCTTGTTGAGTTTCCTTCCTATTGCAAGATCTGTTTAAAGTGATGCTGTCAAATCTGCAAACAAAGAATTACTGTAATCCAATCTGTATGCAACAGTAAACAATCTGACTATAACAAAACATTACCTGTATTCTTTGAAGTCGAGCAAGATTTCACTCCCTTTGGCTTTGTAAGGTGACAAACTGCTTTAAAATTCATTTTCAGTGCCTTAGTGGGTGGCAAAGTTGGAATGGGTGCATTTGTTTTTGACTTGTCGCATGAGAGAATGAGGCAGTAGTTTTTGCAAGGCACCAAGAATCTTCAGACTAGACTGGTGTTTCCTTCTGTGTCTTTTCCAGCAAAAAGACAAAGGCGTGCCTTTGTTTGAGCTGCTTTATTTTCATTGAATATCTCTGTCCTTTTACCAGTCCTATAAATACTGATAGTTCATGAAGGAAACTTTCCCCAAGCCAGTAGCAATATAGAGCTGTGCAACAGGCTTGAAGCTTGCATATCAAAAAGCTTATTTTTTTAGTTAATCATTTTCACATTAGAATTTTTTGCTCAATCTTATTTTGATTCATTGTCTTTCAAAGAATTTGTATCTAAATGCATTGTGTCTTTCCCAAGACATTCTGTAAAGTCAGAATTCCCTGATATGAAAGCAGAAATGCAGTGTCTTGCCATCATTTGTTTTAGTGAAGCTGAAGAAATCTATATGCAAGTTATCATGGCTGGATTCAAGGGCAGCATGTACATGTACAGAGAAGGCAAGCATACACAAAAAGAGATTAGAACCTAGTGGCTCTAATGATTTTTGCAAAGTTCATAAAAATGAAAATTACTTAATTCACACTGAGACCAAAGTAACAAGTTTAGATCCTCTGCTTTTCAGTTACTACCCACTGCAAAACAAACTATTATTACCTGCAGATCTGGGATGATTAAACTCTTTCTCTAAACTGATCGGGGAGGTAGTTTCTGCAGCATAACTGGATACCTGGACTTGGATAGAGTACAATTAGGAGACTGCACATCATCTATAACTGCACATATGAAAAAAACTCAAACTTTGAACATTTGGAGAGGAATTCCATCTCCTTAATTTTCATATAATTGCATTTTTAATAAATAATGGGTTTGACCTTGGGTGGCTTGTTGGTTTTGTTTGTTTGTTTTTAGCACAACAATCTTGTTTAGAGAAGCAGCTTTGGAGGTTTTTTACAAGGTCTAGTCTTTCCATACTTAGACTGCTTGTAATGTGTTTTGTTCCTCCCCCCTTCCTTCTCCCCCCACAAATCCTTTTAGTACTTTCATTTATGCTCAGAGTACTTGCAAAGGAAAAGGAATCTAAAAAGAACAGTCAAATTATCTATACACTTTTAATTTCCAATCAGTTTACCTTCCCCCCTTTTCCCCTCCATCTTTATGATAAGTAAATCAAGAAAGGTTAAAATACTTCTCCCAGCATGCAGGGACTCTGGTGTGAGTAGTCTTTACAGAGAGCAGGGGCTATTTGGAATTGAGCGTAGAAGTTCCGGTGCTGTGACTGAAATGGAAAGAGCATATTTTGTAGTACCTTATCTGCGGCTTTGTCATCCCTACCTAATGGTATTACAGCAAACCAAGAGAGCCATCTATATCTTCATGAAAAAGATTGAAACAAATTAGGCACAAATGTGTATGGATTAATGAAACCTTAACTATAGCAAATAAAGAGAACTTTTGCAGCCTTCTCTGAGGGAAATGGATTAGCAATGACCAGATAGAGGTGGTTATTAAGAAAACAATCAATAGTATTAAAGAGGTGAAAATGTTCTCCTTCTTGCTCATAAAAAATTACCTTATGGTAATGTTTTGTTAGGGTGTAAATCCTGCCAGGCTAGTTTAGCCCTTGCCCTTGCTCTCCACCTTCTATTGTAGGTCTGGGAAGTTGAGACAGATGAGCAAAGCCTTGAGGGCTAGGAGCTTAGCGCCACATGTCAGATGTCTTGTGCTGCCGCTCAATGTGCCCGTATGGTCAAAGGAGGCATGAAGCTTTGAATTCACTGGCCAGAACAATGGTGCTAATGCCTATTGGGCAGTTTGATTTTCAAAATGAAGTATTTAAAGGGAGGTGATTTAGAAACCAGGCCTTTTTGCTTTCTGCTTTGTGCCTTTTTGCATTCAGCCCTTCTGCCTTTCCCTATTCACAGCTCATTAATTGGGAATCAAGGCAGCCACATGTATGCAGCTTGTCCTCCTAGCTCAGCAGCAGCATCTCTTCTCTCCTTCCCTCTGCCTGGAATATATTGTATTTTACCTTGAGGTCATTATTGTGAGTTTGAAAGCATCTTTGGTACAGGAGACTTACTCAGGGACCAAAAAGCATTGTGAGTACATATGCTGGAGTTGATGCCAAGACTCCATAAGCATAGTTAGATTGTTACCTGGTTTTGTATTACTATTTTCCAAGTTCTCTTTAATTCTGTGCAACTACTTCCTGTCGACCGAAAATCCAAAGAATCCCAGGGAATGTCCCTGAATGTTTGAATATTAAGAATAAAATTAATACACAGAAATTAATATTTCTAATTCATAATAGATTATTCACTTCCAATACAGGTGAGATGACAGATTCTATTTTCATTTTTTTAACTGATAGGAAGATCTGAGAATGTCCATTTAGTTTCTAATTTTTGATGTGAAGCTTTTAGTTTAGTAGGTGTACCAGTGACCCATAGTGATCTAATTTAAGTATAATTAGAATTACAGCACTGTAATCTGAGGGTATAAATAATATAGAATTATTATATTATTATAATTACATTATAAGAACAATTACAGCAATTTACCATGGCATGCACCACAGTATAATCACCCTTCAGCAACTCAGAATTCATTAAAGTAGCAGGGAAAGCTCTCAAAACCTGGTGCTGTACTGCTGCAGAGAAGAAATTCTGACAGAGTTAGAATGAGATCAGAAAGAATCTTGATGTGACCAGAGAGAGAGGTATGAAAAAGTAACAGGAAAGCATTGGGCAAGAGTAAAGTTTGAAGTGTGTGGAATATGTAATAATATTTTCTTAGACTTGTGTAAGTAGTCACTATTAGAGACCTCTTGATACAACAATGGAAAAGTGTGAATGAGTCTAATGTTTCTGGTGGCTTATGATACAGTAACAATAAATACTGTCTGAACAGATCTCTGTGAGAATAAGAATTACAAATTAAATGAAAGAGGTCCCAGCCAAAGCAAGAGAACTCACAACTTTCTAGTAAAACAGTTCTTAACAGTCAGACTCATACCATGCTATTGACAAGGAAAGACATGCAGAAAATGGTCCACATTACCTTGGGAGTATTTGTTAGAGTGGGAGACAGATTGAGGGATGACTAACTCATGGGATTCAGTATCCATCCTTTCTATGGAGTCAGAGAATGCCTTTGTGCATCATAAATATGATGACCACATGAGTATTTCTAAAGGTGTAATTTTCCTCAGGAACAGGGAGCACCTTGGGATATAGTTCTTGTACCAATTTTAATCCATTCTTAACAGAATAGTATAAAAGTTGCTTGTGTCCTAGTTAAGGTGGTGTCCCACTTTTCCTCCCTCCCTCTTGATGCTATATTAGAATTTCCTTGAGCCATCATGTCAGAAATAAGATACAGGGAACAGATCAGTCTGTTTGAATGGTTGATAGGAAAACCACCTTAAATGAGGTATGCTCCACAGACATGTTAGCCACTTCAAACGAAACTACTCATTTGTGTCTAGGGTAAGGACAAAATAAAAATGAATACAGTAATAAGCTGTTCCAGTGAACTTACTATATATGCACTGAGTGGAGCTAGTTAATACCCTTTAGAAACACATTAAATGGGGCATTAGACAGTAAGAAACCTGTTACATAGAATATGTATTCAATAATGAGGAAAGAAATACATGAGTAGATATTTGTTCGCTTATGTTAGTAGTAAGAATATGAAGGTCATAGAACCAGATTCTGTGTAGTGGGATCAGGAAGGGCACAATGTGGAATACTCAGCTGCAGAGGCTGAGTTTTAATGAAATTAATTGACCGAGGCTTTAATACATAATAATATGTCAAAATTACCAGAGCTGATAACCAGAAGTCAGAGAGGTATCATTTCAGTAAGGCTACTTGAGTGTGCTGGAAGGCTTGTATATATTTAAGTGCTTTTTTTGGATTCATGTGTGAAACCAATAAGCTTTTTTGTTTCTTTAAATAATGCCATTAAGGTAGATTGCCATAAGTTACATAAGATTCTTTCACTGATGATATTTTTGCCCTTGTTTTTCCTGTTACATGGTTGGCATCTCATCTCCCTGTGGGCCTTTTGTTACTTTTTCTTTTACTAAGATCATCTGGGTTGACAATTCATTTGTTATGAATCTCACATTTATAGGCTGTTTTTCTTAACTCTTCAGTGCCCAGAGCAATGGGGCATCCTGGCAACCCTATTTTCTGTTACAAAAGAAATGGTTGTGGAGACAATTTGGAAATGGTAAAGACTCATTAACTGTAAAAATAAGCCAGTTTTTCAAATTTTTACATTTTTTAAACCAATATCATGATGTTTTCCCTTTCTATGCAATTCAAGATGAGCAAGGTTATTTTCTTTAAATTTTCTCCATGTGGGTGGCTGTCATGAATGATATTGTAAGTTTCTTTTGTAACTGGCATTTAAGCAAGTGCAGTTATCTCTGCAGTTTAAGCATGGTCTGTATGGGTGTAGTCTTTAATTTTATGGAAGGAAACTTTCCATAGTTCCATGTTTCTTTAAAAAAAAATCTAATATACTTATTGTGAGTGTGTATGCAGACATTTTTGGCCTAAGGCTTATCCTTTGTGTAATCCTGGCATAAACTTCCCAGATATGTGCCTAGATGTCTACTTTCTCCTGCTCAAAATCTGCCAGTAAAGCTTAAGATTGAAAACACATAGCAATGAATTTTCCACTCAGTTCTGAGTAACTGGTGTGCCAAACTACAAATGCTTATGCTTTTTAGGTTACTTTTTGTAGTACAAATATAGTTGTACTTCATTCTATGAAGTTCCTTGCCTTTGTTTATGCTTAGTTAAGAGTAAGCGAATGTTACTAATAGCTTGGTGACATTAGGCCTGAAAATGTAAGGATCATTTATTCTTTCTCTTTAGTCATAGAATCACTTATCGTGGAATCAATCAGGTTGGAAGAGACCTCCAAGATCACCCAGTCCAACCTAGCACCCAGCCCTAGGCAGTCAACTAGACCATGGCACTAAGTGCCTCATCCAGGCTTTGCTTGAACACCTCCAGGGATGCTGAATCCACCAGCTCCCTGGGCAGCCCATTCCAATGCCAATCACTCTCTCTGCCAACAACTTCCTCCTAACATCCAGCCTAGACTTCCCCCAGCACAACTTGAGACTGTGTCCCCTTGTTCTGTTGCTGGTTGTTTGGCAGAAGAGACCAACCCCACCTGGCTGCAGCCTCCCTTCAGGTAGTTGTAGACAGCAATGAGGTCCCCCCTGAGCCTCCTCCAGGCTGCACACCCCCAGCTCCCTCAGCCTCTCCTCATAGGGTTTGTGTTCCAGGCCTCTCACCAGCCTTGTTGCCCTTCTCTGGACACATTCCAGCACCTCAGCATCTCTCTTGAATTGAGGGGCCCAGAACATCCCCCATACTGTCTTACACAGGACTGCTAAACTACATGATTTTTTAATCCAGCACAACAAGAAGCCTCTCTGAAACTCACCTTGTACAGTTAGGTCAATTTTTTTTTTTTTTTTTAAGGAGATTAAATGTTTTCTGAAGGACCTGAGCCTAAATGCCTACTGTTTTTTAGCTTATAAATACTTCAACTGTTTGATACTTACACGGCATAAAGGTGGTCATGCATCACAAATTATTACTAGAGACAAGGATACCGTCATTGAACATATGTTCCATAAGTTACTGGGCCACCTGGAAGTACTGCCTGCATATAATGATTATAGGTACAGAAGCAGAATTTTCAGCACAAAAGGTTGTTTAAGGTGGTATAAAATCCTTTATAGATGAAATTGACTAGATAAATGTAATGCCAATTTAAAAACAATATACTTGAAAAATTAAATACTGGCTAATCCAAAGAATTGACCATATGTGCTCTATACAGTGAGTGCAGTTGAAAAATAAACAGCTTTAAAGGGCTTTGGATTTGCATAAAACTCTGGAAATCTTGACAGCCACCTCCTTTAAGTGTTTTTATCTGATGATGCTATTGAGGAGGGTCTGTAGCTACCTATTTGGTGGTAAATTATCCTTTCCAAAAATCTTTAATATTTTTTTTGTAGATGACTGTCCTTTGTGGTTTGTTGCATCTGCTACAATATATTTTCTATCACTAATGAGATTTCCTTTAGAGAGCAAATCATGTTTCCCTGCCTTCTATTTGTATGTGTAAGAAATACAACAGAAGAAACTGCTAAGGTTGTAAACCACCAACTGTTTAAGATTGGCTCAAGGAAGCACCACAATAAATGGTAATTGATAGGAGAAAATAAATGTGTGTGCTTCCAACCAAAGGAATTCACAATCTGCAATATTGCCCTGGAATACAATTAAAGCTAGTCAGTATACCACATAGTCTGGAATTTATAATCTGTAATATTCAAGAAATTATTATATGAATAACAAGTATGTTCAGAAATAGCAAAGAGGAAGAAGTGATTAAATGGTGCCCTGGGATTAAACTGGTCTTTTATGGCAGCCAGCATCTGGATTTGATTTGAAGTCAATGTAGCCACTTTAGGTTTGTGCTGCACCCTTTAACCTTAATTATATGACTACCATGCTCCAAGCAGACCAACCTGTCTTGCACCTGTGTATAGAACGTCACAACTTTAGGGAGAGAACAAAGTATCACTAACACTACAAAAAGCCTTGTAGGCAGATGTGAAGAGCCACTCACAAGGTGCAGATTCTAATTATATTTCATATATATATACACAGAGATATCCTGTACCCAGAATATCTCACAGCACTAAACATGTGAGTTTGGTTTGTGATATACTATGGATTTCCATTGCCAAATATACACTTGATTTTCTAGATACTTTTCCTCACAGTTTTGTTTTTCAGTCATAGTACCATTGCTTTGTGGAGCTGATGATTGGTCTGCTGTATCGTAGGCTGTGACTGGATATTAGGGACAGCAGATGGCACTGCCACTAAAATGGCAAATGCAGAGATTAAATTCAAAGCAATTAACTAAGGCAGATAGGGGGCACTGAAGAGACTTGGGATGGGCTGGGGGAGTTGTGAAAGGAGCCAGTATGCAAACATCAGACAGAATCTGTCTATTGGAAATACTGGATGATGCCATTTGTCTCCTACATTATTTCCTGATTTTTGGCAGTTCTCTGTAATGAAACCTGCGTGGATAAGTAGTGAGACAGTGTGAAAGGCATGCTGTAATAGATGTCTGATTTCTAGCATTTTCTAGCCTCCTGATGCATATGCTTAGCAGACAGCCTTAGTAGCTTCTGTTCTTGTACTTTGCCTTGCTCTAAAACAATCTCTGGTGAAAGACAAAGCATGTCACTGTAAAAGACATGTACCTAGAGCCTTAATGGCTATTGGATGCAACCTGCAATGATGAAGAAGCTCATGCATCTTGATGTAAAAGTTCGTATTATCATTTCAAATGTTTTACCTGCAAACAATACCGATAGTCCTGCTCTTACATGTGAAAAGATTGTTAACAATTGCTAGGGTTAGGGTTGTGGTTAGGGTCTTCAGGCTTTCAGTTAGCACTTGCTTAGAAAATGTGAAGCCATTGAATTTAGAAATCATATGAATAGTATGCTGCTCCAGTTTATTGAGAAGTAAAACACTAATCCCGTTCTCTATAGGTGAAATAGAAACGGTGCCATTGTAATCTTTATACTGTTAAAGAACAATTTAGCTGCTAAATTATCATGGAATTATTAGTACAATTTAAGTGGATCATGAATTTCTCAGATGAATGTCTGAACTGGAAAGTGAAGGAAAACCTTGAGTGAACTAGAACAGCAGAGTTGTGTGTAGGTTTGTTCTGCCCTCCTCCCAGTTGAAGAGAACTTGTCCATTAAGATCAGTCAGAAACATTTTTTTCCTTCTAAATAAAAATGTTTTTGGTGTGATTTATTTTTCTGTGTTTTTGTGGTGTTTCTGTTGGTTGTGGTTTTTTTTGTAATTCATGTTAGCTGCAAACAAAGCCCTGTTGTTTCAAACAGAAAAGTCTAAAGAGTTTTATTTAAAAACTATCAATACCACATCCAGATTTTTTCCTTGATAAATAGAATCTAAAAAATAAGTGCTGAATCAAAGTTGATTAAAGTCCAATAAATTGTTAGTTACTTCCTCCCATTATTTTTAATGCGAATTTAGATTTTCCTAAAACCAAGAACAGTTATCTCCTGACTGTTCATTGACTTTCAGCTTCAGTTTTCACTACAGTCACAAGAAGCTGTTCAGTGCCACAGTTGTGTGCACGAGAGGACACAGCCTCAGGCTGCGCCAGGGGAGATTTAGGCTGGAGGTGAGGAGAAAGTTCTTCACTGAGAGAGTTATTGGACACTGGAATGGGCTGCCTGGGGAGGTGGTGGAGTCGACATCCCTGGGGCAGTTCAAGGCAAGGTTGGACGTGGCACTTGGTGCCATGGTCTAGCCTTGAGCTCTGTGGTAAAGGGTTGGACTTGATGATCTGTGAGGTCTCGTCCAACCTTGGTGATACTGTGATACTGTAACTTCAGGCCCTAGGCCAAGCATTTGCTTCTTTGTTGTGTGGTTGTTTTCTTTTTCATATGCATGCCTGTGACATTGCATAAATAACTAAAAATGCAAATAATTATCTTCACATTTTTCCTTTCTTTCTCTGTACCCTCTGGAGTCCCGTTTGTTTAAATATAATTAACAGCTAGCTAAATTTGGCAGGAATTTTTCATTTTGAATTGTAGATGATAGTAAAGCAGCCTTCAGGAAGCTGTTTTGCAAACCTGCTTAGCACAGGTTAGATTGCAGAGTAGGGTTTTACTGGCTGTTTTTAAGAATAAGGCCAACTGAATATAGAGTGCGCTCAAAGTAGGACTGGTTGAGAATTTTGAATGCTAAGGATGTATAAATTTTTAATCAACAGACTGCATGCAATACAAGAAATTCAGCAAATAAAAAGAAAAACATTTTCCTATCTCATGTTCAAAGTTTTTGGTTGCAAATAATATCCTCTGAGGGCAGAGTCTGAAGGCATCACAAAGCAAATGTCCCTTTAGGCTTAATTATATCCTTGGTTTAGTCAGTTTCTCAGTACTCATCCAAAGTTCTAGTTGCTTCACTTAAAAAATCCACAATCGTTTAGTAGGCGTGACTACATGCTCAGTGCAGAAAGCAAAGACTGCTTGGCTGTCATTTTCACTTACTCCCCTTGTGTTTCTGTTGTGGCATCTTTGTGTCTGTCTTGACAAGACAATAAGCAGTACAGATGT
The DNA here is from genome assembly GCF_015220805.1 of Pogoniulus pusillus. Classification (NCBI taxonomy): domain Eukaryota; kingdom Metazoa; phylum Chordata; class Aves; order Piciformes; family Lybiidae; genus Pogoniulus; species Pogoniulus pusillus. Next base: position 43,294,378 of record NC_087269.1, on the reverse strand, counting down.
AATGCTGAATGGTCACCAAACTGCTAAATACTGCTTCTTTTCACACATCGTACCACATCCACACAGGGCTTATCCTGTAATCAGAGCTCTGTTTATACAAACTTATTGCCTCATCTTCATAGCACTGCAGTTACTTTTAATCACACAGAATTAATCAGTTTGGAAAAGACTCTTAAGATCATCAAGTCCAACCTATCACCTAATACCTTCTAATTAACTAAACTATGGCACTAAGTGCCTCATCCAATCTCCTTTTAAACACCTACAGGGATGGTGCCTACACCACCTCCTTGGGCAGCCCATTCCAATGGCAAATCACTCCTGTGAAGAACTTTCTCTTAATGTCCAGCCTAAACCTGCCCTGGCACAGCTTGAGACTGTGTCCTCTTGTTCTGCCACAGATTGCCTGGGAGAAGAGACCGACCACCACCTGGCTGCGTCTTCCCTTTAGGTAGTTGTAGAGAGCAAAAAAGTCCTCTGTGAGCCTCCTCTTCTCCAGGCTAAAAAGCCCCAGCTCTCTTAGTGTCTCCTCGTAGGGCTTGTGTTCCAGCCTCCTCATCAGCCTTGTTGTCCTTCTCCGGACATGTTCAAGCACCTCAATATCTTTCTTAAATTGAGGGGCCCAGAACTGGACACAGTACTCCAGGTATGGCCTAACCAGTGCCGAGTATAGAATCATAGAATCATAGAATCAACCAGGTTGGAAGAGACCTCCAAGATCATCGAGTCCAACCCATCACCCAGCCCCATCCAGTCAACTAGACCATGGCACCGAGTGCCTCATCCAGTCTTTTCTTGAAGACCCCCAGGGACGGTGCCTTCACCACCTCCCTGGGCAGCCCATTCCAATGGCAAATCACTCTCTCTGTGAAGAACTTCTTCCTAACATCCAGCCTATACCTACCCTGGCACAACTTGAGACTGTGTCCCCTTGTTTTATTGCTGGTTACCTGGGAGAAGAGGCCAACCCCCACCTGGCTACAATGCCCCTTCAGGTAGTTGTAGACAGTAATAAGATCACCCCTGAGCCTCCTCTTCTCCAGGCTAAACAGGCCCAGTTCCCTCAACCTCTCCTCATAGGATTTGTGTTCCAGGCCCCTCACCAGCTTCGTTGCCCTTCTCTGGACACCTTCCAGCACCTCAACATCTTTCTTGAATTGAGGGGCCCAGAACTGGACACAGTACTCAAGGTGTGGCCTGACCAGTGCTGAGTACAGGGGAAGAATAACCTCCCTTGTCCTGCTGGCCACACTGTTCCTGATGCAGGCCAGGATGCCATTGGCTCTCTTGGCCACCTGGGCACAGTGCTGGCTCATCTTCAGCTTACTATCTATCAGTACCCCCAGGTCCCTTTCCTCCTGGCTGCTCTCCAGCCACTCAGTCCCCAGCCTGTAGCACTGCTTGGGGTTGTTGTGGCCGAAGTGCAGAACCCTGCACTTGGCCTTGTTAAATCTCATCCCATTGGCCTCTGCCCACCCATGCAGCCTGTCCAGGTCCCTCTGCAGGGCTCTCCTACCTTCCAACAGATCAACACCTGCTCCTAGCTTGGTGTCATCTGCAAACTTACTGATGCTGGACTCAATGCCCTCGTCCAGATCATCAATAAAGATATTGAACAGGACTGGGCCCAGCACTGATCCTTGGGGAACACCACTTGTGACTGGCTGCCAACTGGATGTGGCACCATTCACCACCACTCTCTGAGCTCTGCCATCCAGCCAGTTCTTGATGCTGTTGCGCATCTTGTGTCTCTGTGTAACAGTAGTGTGGAAACACACTATCAAGCGATTATGCAGCAAAGTTAACACAGACTTAATCTCTCATAAATTATCATGGAAGAGACATTTTTCATGTGTGGCTGTGAAAAATCTCTCTCCTAGTGCAAAATGGCATGTTTCAAGTGAAACGTGGCACCCCGAAGCTGTGACATTCAGATGGCTAGAAGAGCAGGATGCAGTGATTTTCAAGTAAAGCATGTGAAAGCCAACTTGGAAATTATTTGCATTAGCTGTTATTACTAATGCTCCTGTGTGTCTGGCCCTTTGTGGTATTTCTAGGTGTTGCAATTACATCTGGTTTTAGGTTGCTATGGCTGCCATAGATTTTGTGACATGAAACTGTACAGAAAATATATGTGTTTCGCAAGTGGGAAGGAAACAGTTTAATTGTGTGTACCACAAGTAGGCATTTACCTTCTTAAACCAACAATTATCCAGGAAAAAAAAGAGCAGAACCATGTTAATCAGTTACTTAAACGAGGTACTACAGCAAGGAAGAACAAAATTTAATTATTGAGATTATTACTGAATCTTAAATGTTTATTCTCACTAACTGCTATAGTGTTTGCCTGTGGCTCCTTTGTGTAGGAGACATCTGTGCTGTACAAAAAAAAGTAGTTTCAAAAGTATTGCTTACAAAGTAAAATTAAGATTATAGGGAATATTATTGGTAAAATGGAATTGAATAGCTCTTGCAGTCACTTCTGGAGAGACAGGCTGTCAATTTCCAATCGAGCAATTCCCCTTAGTTTTAATTTTTGGCAGGTATAGATTTTAGGAACGTAATCTGGAATCTTGCTTTATAGCACCACAGGGAACTTTGATCCTTTATTGACAATATCTCTTCCATGCCTGATGCCAGGCCGGGTCTATCCAGAAGATGAAGACTTCTCAGAATAAAGAAGCTGCAGAGCTGGGAAGTATCCCACATTTTATGCCTAGGTGCCTATCTGCAGCCCTACTCTGTGACTTCAGCTGTAATGTGACCTGATACTCAGCATGTGACATGTGTGACTGGTAGAGGATCTGTTCGGGTTGCTTTTATCAGACTTCCACTGAAGGCTTTCATGTACTTTTTAGTCCTCCTTGAAGCCATGAATCATTACATTGAAGCTCTTCCCTTGTCTTGGACATCCCTTGCTGTTGTCTCTTTCTCTTGTTCTGTAGGTGAATGGTGCCAGTGCTATAGACATGACTCTTACATGGAATTTTCCTGCCTTTTTTTTTTTACCTCCCTCTTGTCCCTCTCCAGTTCCAATGAAAAGAGATCATGATCTGAGAAATTGTTGGTTCAAATTTCACATGCTCCCCAAGATCAGATGCTCATTATACCTACAGCCTAGAAAACAGGAAAGAAAAATTGGTGGTGCTGCATACATGGGAAAATTCATTCTGATTCAGTTTTCTTAGCAACTCATAAAATCTCAAAATCATTACAGATAAAGACAGCAGATCTAAACAATTTCATAGCAGCCACCTAACTAATTCTGAGCATGTTTTATGACTTAAGCAAAACCAAAAATTGATAACAAAACTGACTTTATTTCTACTCCTTGTTCTTCCTTCCTTTGAATCAGCATCTGCCTGGTTTTACCCTTCAGTCAGCCACTGAGTCTGAAAAAGACTGTGAACTGCTGCTTTAAATGCAGGTAGACTGACCAGTTATGTTTAGCACAATGATGCCTTGACATGCTGAAGTCTTTCTCCTGCATGATGCTGAACATATATAAAGATATATGTACAGTTTGCTCTTAAGCTTTGATAGTTCTCATGGCTGCCAGCAACAAACAGCATGCAGACATAGTAAAATCTTGCAATAGAGATCAGGCTCTCTCTGAATTAATTACTTTTTACCTTTGGGAGATATGAAACTTAATAATTTGGCAATTATGAAGTGCTTTATGTTCTTCAGTGAAATGTGCTATTTAAGTGTGAATTAGTATTATTGATGAGCTTAAGCTGCAAGTTTGAATGCAAATGAGAGTTTTTAAGGATAACTAGTACCCATTTTTCATCATGAATGATGATGAAAAAATTAAATACCTTTTACAGAAAATAGCAAAAGTATGGAATTTAGGTGTGAGCTGAATCAAGCACAGTCTTAACTGAAGTCTGTTGTTACCATGACACAGATGTGGACATAAAAGTAGGGAAAAGCCCTGTGCAATGTGACACAAAACAACACAGAGACACATGTCAGAGTTCACTCATGTCTATGTTGCATCCTTTTTTTACTGACAGTCTTAGAGATAGACAGGTGTGTTGAAGGGAGAGATTGTAAAGTGGCAGCCTAAAGAGTTGGAAGCATGTGGCTTAAGTGAAAGTGGGAGGTAAGGAAGATGGATATAGGAATCCTTCAGAACCCTTTTTAACGATCAGTAAATGTTTCTTTCACTGAATGACTAGCTGCATTGGAGTGCTGAATAGAAAACCCTTATGCTTGCAGTTGAGCAGTGCATTTTGGAATTGTATAAGAGACTGGTTTTCAGTATCTGCACACAGTCAGTATAGCAGTTCTGCCTCATCTTTGCTGGATTGCTAGGAGAGCAGATGTTCTTCCTTCAATCTGAAAGACATTTGAAAGCATTTTGCCTGCGTGGAAGACTATAGGAAGCTTTACCTTGCAAATTGTGATGGTTTGGGTGTTTCTCACCCCCCCCACACTTTGGAAATCACCCAGACTATACTCAGATGGCTCTGGCACAATATACAAGCAGATATTTACAGTATATATAGTTACATACAGAAATATACAAGTAAAAGGTAATGCAGAAACACAAAACACAACAGCCCTCCCAGAAACCTGAGTCCCCAGGAGGGGCTTCCAACCGCCCCTTCACCTTCCCCCTACCCCTCTCAACCTTACCCCAGTCCCAAGGAAGAATGGAGGTTTGGCCAGGGGGTTAGGAAGCAAAGTGGATTAGTCAGAGAAAAGGAGGATGAGGTTAGTGAGATGCAGCTCAGAGCTCCCCAGAAAGAGAAGTGGAACTCCCTTACCTATGTTTTGATTCTTCTTCTTGTATCTCTCAGTAAGCCTATGAGTGAAGTAGACATCACCCTTGTTTTCCTTTCACAGCCTGTAATCTAGTCCTTCTCACCAAAACATTCTAGCTAGCTTCAAACTAGCTCACAAATTTTTGTAGTTTAGTGAAGCAAATGCATATTGGCTAGACTTTCATACATTGGTTTAATTTATTTTGCATCTGTAAAGTCTCACAGAATCTTTTCATTTATTTGAAAAAGGAGAAAAAAGCTCCAATTAAAATTCCTTAGCTTGTTTTTCTAGGAAATTATTTTCTAACTTTTATGGTCTGAGATCCTTGTATCATATAGTTACACTATATGTCTTTTTAGGGATTAATGTTTTGGTATGAGGTCTGTATTTTGGCAGAATAAAGTGCGTTAAAAGCAGAACTAAAATGAACCAGTCAGGGCTCCAAGAAAACCTGTTTGAGGTTACTCTAGTGCTGCTTCTGAGTTAGACTCCATCTTGAAGATCCAAACCAGACAAATTTGATGGTATTATGCTTGAAAGAATAAAATAACTTTAAATAACTTTAAGTGAGAACTTTTCTTCCTCACAGTGATAGAAGATAAATCAAGGAGCCATGGTAAAGGCCTTTACAGACCAGATGTATGTTTTTGAGGATGTCTGTAGCAAACTATAGAATACCCAACTTTGTAGAAATATGTGTTTATAATAGTCAGTTGACAATATGCAAACCTAAACAGCAACCACTGCTGAAGTGTCTGCAGCTACTAGTTGGAGAGCTGTGGTATGTAACCTTGTAAAGGCCCAGGAGAATATCCTGACGTCAGCAAAAAAAAGGGGCCTGCTGGCCAAAGATGAAAAAAACCTGTGAGGAAAACTGCTGGTGCTCACCTCACATAACCACTCAAGACCTCCAGGGGTGGGGGTTGGAACAGGGGTGGAGAATGGGAAAAAAACCTATGTTAATGAACTCCAAGAAATAATTGTACTAACCCTACCTCTTATTATGAATATATCTGCACTTGTAACATAAACTGTGGCTTGTGCCAGCATGGGGTGTCAGGATTGATGGAGTGATCCTGCCTGCACACAGCACTGTCATAAAATATATCTACTTCAAACTCTGCAGGAGTTTTGGGGTTCATTTTGCAGGTCAAGAGAAAAAAAATAATTAAAACCCCTCTTGTGAATGGGAACATTATGCAGCTATTCTTTCTTAATTGTTCCTGCTTATGCAGGACTATTTGAAGTGTATGAGTCATAAGCAAATGAGCTAGCATCCAGGCTGTGTTTCTGTTAGAACCATCCTTTTAAAAGTGATGTATCTTTCAGCATGGAACTATTCTCCTCTTTAAAAATACTTTTACACTCAATCAGCAGCTGTTCTAAGCAAATAGCTCTCTGAATTCAGATGGGTATTTGTTTGTATGCTGCCAATACACAAGGCAGATTTTGGCCTTTATAAGAATGTTTCTTATCACTAGACTTGAGTGAATGAACAAGACAGGGCTATGGTTCTTCATTCCCAGGCGCTGAACTTGGGAATAATTAGCACTTTCCTTAACAACCCTAGTTTCTCACATTAGTATTAAACATTCAGTTGATCTTAAGCCAAAACGAAAGTAGCAGGATTCACAATCTATTCATATCTCAGCATTCTCCCTTACAATTTACCCTGGGAGGCTGCAGCCAGGATTTTCTCTTCTCATGAGATCTCTGTGCATTCAGAGGGATTTTTTAGGCTACTGGTGGGGTACAGAAAGATTTTATCTTTGGAAAACACAGCTTTCAGTGGTAATCTGGATTCTGCTTCCTATTACTGAACAGCATATCTCCTGGCCTTTCAGGATGCTTGCAAATCTCAAAAGAGCCTCCACTCAGAGTAAATACAAATTGTTGAAATTGCTTAGAATCACATACAGAGATTTGATTGTGATGAAAATGAGGATGAAGAAAATGTATAAGTGTTCACACTTAAAATTCTATAGAATTGGATATTTTTCCCCAAGTTTTTGCAACTTATGTCCATACAAATGTGTTTGTGTTTTGTTTTGGGTTTTTTTTTTTTTTTTTTTTTTTTTAAGAGCAAGAGTAAGTTAAAAGGTTAACGTTAAGAAAGTAGTAAGCGAGGATAACTAGTTATATTTTTTTTGACTTGGTCATGACAGAATTTGTAAGACAGTTTTCCTTTTATGCAGTAAAAGCTTTTCCTCCCCTCATTTCAGTGTTTATAGTTGCTTTGGAAAACTGAACTGATCATTAGGACTATCTTAAGCTTGTTTTTGTTATTCTTTATTTGTTAGTAAAGAGTCATGCATCTTGTTGCAGAAAGAAAAAGACCAGAATAAAATAGAGGTACTTATTTGCCTGCTTATACTAAATCTCATTTTTGGGTTAAAATTGTCTCAAAATGCAGGTGCAAAACCAAATTGTATTTATAAATTCCTTCTTTTCTGCTGCAGAACTGGAGTTAATGTCTCATACTTTGCCCATCCTTATGTTACTGTTATCCTACTGATATAGCAAACCTAGAAATCAGCTAATGTAGCAAGGTCAGTTTCATTTCAATCCCTTCTCCCATTCCCCAAACAGAATATTCTCTTCAGCGCATAGGTTTTGAGGTTGTGTGCACTTCTATGTTTTGGGATGATGAATTCTATTATAGCTTCATAAGCACAAATGAGTCCACAGGTCTCTCATTTTTACATACATAAATGCATATATATTATGTATATGGAAATACAATAATAAGGATAATTATATGCGAAACTAAATGCATATATGTTGCAGTGATCAGCAGACCCACAGAATGGAGTTAGAGTCTATCAATGGGACTCAAACATGCTGAAACTTTGGATGAGAGACAAGATGTGATCAGTCTCCTGCACAAACATTTTCACCTTACTGGATTCTCCATATTTTCCATAAAAGAGCTCTAGTTAATGGCACAAGAAGTTTCATCCCAGGATTTTTCTTTATTTGACATCAGAAAATCCAATCATTTGTAGTAACCCAGACTTTATTTGATCTTTTCTTATTCTTATATACTACCTACATTTTTTCTTTTAAATAAGGTGGGGTTCATCTGAGAAGAATAATACTGTTCTCCTTTATCTCCACAATCCTCTTTACTTTCTTGCTCTCACTATTAAAGTTCACATTCAAGGTCTCATTAACTACTGTAGGCTTTTGTCTTGTCCTTCACTTCCTAGCACCATTCAGTAACTTTAAGTTGCTAAAGTGCTCTTTCAGATATATTACTGTTTTGTTGAGAAGGACATCTCTTTGTTGCTGCTGTGCTATATTTCTCCTTTGGCCTCCACGTTACCTTTCATTTTTCCTCATTTCCATTTTACAAGCAGTGTAAATGTTAACAGCAGTTTTGAAGATGATCTGGCTATGACCTATTTTAAGCTAAGAGGAAACTGTATTGTGTGAAATTGATGTAAACCAGCAACAAACTGTGACTAAAGAATGCTGTGAGAGGGAGTGGCATGACACAGTAAGCAGAGAAGACCTTAAAGAATATTGCCAGTGTCTACAAAGTCAGTGCTGCACAAGTAAAACATTTTTGAAACGCTGAAGTACACTTCTAACCTTTGCCCTTCAGCAAAAGGCATTCAAATTCTGTTTTAAATATTAAGTAAATGGCTTTATTTAGTAAAGTGCAAAACATTAATCTTTCTTGATAGGCCCTTCATGGATTTGAATCATGTTCCAGAATGTATTGCATTCTTAATTTGGTCAAACTCTCAGTGCAGTGCAGGTCAGTGGTGTATGACATTCTCATCTCCTCTCTCCACTAATTCTTTTTATTCCCCCTCCCATTTTTAAAGTCTATTTCATACATGGTAAAAAGGTGGAAAAGTTTGAAATAAGATGGAAAGGAATTGGAGCTGAAGACATGTGGCTTGCAGTTACGTTTGAAGGCCACTCAGTTATAGATTTGGAAGGTATTAACTATCACACAGCAAGTGATAATGAACTTATCTGGTATTCATGAGAATGTCAATATCTATCTATTGGTACAAGTTTCACTGAAATTCACATGTACAACTAAGAACATTCAAGAATTAAGTACTGCAAGCGGCCAACTATTCATAAGTTAATTAATAGTGTACTTTTGGAAGACAGATTCTCATCTGTTGTAAATCATTAACAGTCAATGAAGATATACTGAGTACATGGCCAACTGCTTGTATTAAGATCTTGGCACATGCTGAAAACATTACATATAGAGTTAATTACTGCTTAAAGAGGGCAAAGGACCTAAGTTAGAAGGGGAGTTGGCGTGGTTGTGGCTGCTGAAGATTGCAGTTCATTAGGAAATGGAAGCGTTGTAAGGACAACGTCTATGAAATAACTTAACCTGGTTCATAGTTTTGCCATTGCAGCACACCACTCAGACTATTAGAGGCACTGAAAACATACTGAAGTTTGATGGATTGAAACTTTGGTTAAATACAGAACACACAATGTGAAGCTTTTGTGTTCTAGCAGGATTTTGTTTTAAACTTAAAAGTTGCGGGCTTCTGCATAACATATAAGAACTTAAGTGAGAGACCAACTTGAAATAGTTTTCCAGTTGCTTGGGAGATTTTTTGTTTATGCCCAATTTCTATTTATAATATCCCTGCTATTCACATTTCAATTTCTACTGAGAAATGTGAGGTTTTCAGAACAGTTTTGGTTTAAAAGACAATTCAAACTGTCTTAAATCATCTCTAAAAACAAAAGTAGACATCTTGCATGGAAATGTGAGGTTTTCAGAACAGTTTTGGTTTAAAAGACAATTCAAACTGTCTTAAATCATCTCTAAAAACAAAAGTAGACATCTTGCATGGTAATAATTTAATGAAACATAAAAAAGTAATGACACTAACAGTGTTGTACTTTGTGACAAGAGTAAAGAGGGAACTGCAGATGTTGCTTAATTGTTTTGTTGTTTTTTTAATTGTTGAAAGTTACTGTTCCAGAAATCTGTGTCCTATATCACACTGTATGCAAATATATTGTTTAGACTTCGAACTAGTTTTATGGCATGAGCTTAAAGATTTTTTACTCTTCAAACAATAATAGAAATAGGTGCTAGCCATAAACGGTAAGTGTGGAGCTATGGACATCTGTGTGATATCAACTCAAGGGGATCAGATACATGAATTGATACTCAGATTAATTTTTAAATTGTGTGTATGGTTTGTTTTGCATCTCCATGTAGGTCACATTTCTATCCTGACTGTAAAAATGAAAGTTACTGGAGTTTGGACTTAAGCTGGGTTGTGTACCTCTTGTGCTTTCAACTCTATGGAATTCTTCAAGCCTGATTTTCCATGTGATCAAAACAGAAGTTTTGAAAGTGAACATAAAATATTGAAGTGTTGTAGATTTCACAGCAAATACAGCAAGTATGAAGATGTTATTTTCTGGAGTGATATTTACTGGGGAATGTAGATTCCCTAGTGGTGCGATTTTTTTGTTACTATGCCATAGGGAAGTCAGTTCTAAACCAAACAACTTCAAATAACAAGAGAGATTATTTTTTATGAAAAATGAACTTTAAAAAAAAGTCTGTATTTCTCCTTAAGTACTGCTAACACTGCAACTCAGCCTTCAGCTAAGAGAATTAACAAGGAAAGGGTGACATTTTTTTGAGACACTGAATGTCTGCAAAAACAGTTATAAAGGACATTCTTTTACTGTGAGTTCTGTGCAAATCTTGGTGTGGTTTTGGTTTGGTTGTTTCTTTTTGCTTTTCCTTCTTGTGATAAACAGTAGAGTCAATGCTCCTTTAGATTTCCTATATGGTTAAAATTAGTCCAGATCTGCAGTGCACTATATCTGCACATTCACTATATAACCCATTACAGAGTTCAAAGCTGAAAAGAGTCACTGTTGATGTATGGCCTGGTTTAATATTAGTCCCCTGCCCTACAGTCTTTTACTACTTTACAGTGTAATATTTTATCAGCTGCTATTCCACCAAATATACAGTAACTCTCTGGATTTTTCATTTTCTTTGCATCAGTTTACAGTGTTAACCAGTGGCAATATACTGCTCACTTTTCTCTCTTTGCTTCATTAATGAGTTGGAAAAAGCACACTTTAAGGGAAAACTAGAAAAGCATGAAATTTATTTTTTCTGAACTGATGTGATAAAATATATCACATATTTGCTTGAAAATCTATTTTGAATATGTAGTAAAGAATGGGAAATTATCCTATTATCTACTCTGATTAGTTCTACATGCAAAGCTAGCATATGAATTTATATAGGTAGGTTTTTAGGAGTTATTCCAGAGTGATTTGCCATTGGAATGGGCTGCCCAGGGAGATGGTGTAATCACCATCCCTGGAGGTGTTCAAGAAAAGCCTGGCTGAGGCACTTAGTGCCATGGTCTAGTTGACTGGCTAGGGCTGGGTGCTAGGTTGGACTGGATGATCTTGGAGGTCTCTTCCAGCCTGGTTGATTCTATGATTCTCTGTATAATGACTACCAAATGTATAAGCTAGGAATCTACATTTTGCTTCAAAAATTGCAAGGCATTTGAGAAGTGTAGATGGTTTGTGAATTCTTGGAAATGACAGTGGAATGAAAGAATAGTCATCGTGTTGTTGGGTACATCTCATTTTGATGCTTTCTGAAAAGTGACTGTCTTATGTTGCCTTCTGCTAGCAACTGACATAGTTTGCACGAGAGAGTGCTGATTTTTACTAAGGCAGGATTTGCTTAATTGTGAATCTTCATTCCTAACAGTCATCTATTTCTTAAAAATAGTTGGAATTGGTTTTAATACTGAGAAATGTGTCTTGATTTGACTTGGGAAGGAAGGAGATGAACAGTCTGCCATCCCCAGGTTGTTTCTTTATCTCTGCATACTCTTGTCTCTGAACCACTGTTGTGCGTGACCTCAAATTGTCTTTATAAGAGAGAAGCACTTTCTATCACAATTTGGGCTTTCAAAACTTTGCTTTTTTATGGTGCTAATGGGGTAACAGGCTATGCATCTGAACTGTGTCAGGGAAAAGCCTGCAACAAACCAGAATAGATGCAGCTGGCTACGTTTAAGATAACAGATAAGATTCTTCACAAAAAGTAGCTTGTCAGAGTTGTTACAACCATTTCCAGGGCCATTTGATTACACCATGTAATTATCAGAAGAAATCCTTTCAGACAGCTTTCATTTGTCAACAGAAAATAGCATGTCACAAATTTGCAATTATTTGTCAAAGGGCATTTTGTCATATCCTTTACTCTTGATGCTTTAGGAAAACTATTTAGCCTGACACTTTATTGCCTATATGGACAGGTAACTCAACTCTACTGGAGAATCATTGTGATGTGCCATAAATAGACAGAAATTGGAGAAAAAAAATATTAGCAAGAAGAAAGCATATTTTTTCTGTATTTTAATTACACCATTCATTAGTAATGTATTAATAATAATATTACTATTTCATAGTACTTTTTCACAGATCTAATAGTGCTCTCACTATAAACTTAATATGTATATTGTAGAAATTGCTTAAAATAGGTCTGAAATGTGATCAGAAATTCAAATTGATTTGAGCTTTGTAGTGGCCTCTAACCTTAGAACATCCTTTTTAGTAGAGAGTATACAAGGGTGGAATTAAGTTTAATTTAAAGTCCTATTAAAAAGCCTGTGGTTCTAAGCCAGAGGTATTGCACAAGGAAAGGAACACTAGTCTGTATGGTAGAAGCAGGCACATCTAAAAGACCTCCAGTGTTACTTTTATGGTTTTAGCATTAAATCTAAGATTGATACTTGGCTTTCATTATTTGAAGATGAGATTAGATATAACACATTTATTTGCCATGACAAATTTAAACCAGTGTATTTCATACTCTGAAGAGAGGTACCAGTGGACAGCAGAGACCTCCAGCATCCAAAATAAATAAATAAAGAGCACTACTCAGAAGTTTGCATGGTTATAAATTGTTAGTGTCTGTTCATTTAAATTAACCTTTTGATGAAATTTTATGGATTCATTTTTTTTCTATTTCACTAAAACCAGCTAGAGATATTCAGGTTCTCACTTATGTTTAGTAGAAAAGAGTATTTAGCAGAAGGGCCAATGAGGGATTCCATAAAAACCCATCAGAAATATTAAATAAGCTTATTTCTACTAAGCTGACACTTGTTTAGGGGTTCTTCTTGGGAAAAAAGAATACTTAATGACTTAATTGTTTGAAAGATTTGGAAAGTTCATTAGAACTTAAAGGAACATGTCAAATATATCTGAAAAAAAAATCCTAGATGTAGGAACTTCATCTTGCCTCAATAGAAAATCAAGCTTACTAATGTTATCACAGAAATAAAAGAGCAGACCTTATACTTCAGATAGCTCATTAATGAAAAACATAACTATGAATCACGATGCTGAGCAATTTTGATTAATGAGCTTTTTTTTTTTTTTAATTACTGATCTAAGAATAAATCTCAAACACTGAAGGAGGTAAAATCCTCTCATTTACCATATTATATAGAAGTGCTAATGGTAGTATGGAATAATACAATATGTAGAATTAATTTATTTTGGTTTTTATTAGAAGTGCAAATAAGCTTATGATCACCAGATCATTATTTTATAATGCAACGAGGCATCTGGAAAATGATGATTCTAATTCTGGCTACAATTGGTAAATTATTTTTGGTCCACTATTTCGGAGGCAATTTCTATCTGCTGTCCACTTTCCACATCCTTTCATCTCAGCTGCACATAGAATCATAGAATCAACCAGGTTGGAAGAGACCTCCAAGATCATCCAGTCCAACCTAGAACCCAGCCCTAGCCAGTCAACCAGACCATGGCACCAAGTGCCTCATCCAGGCTTTTCTTGAACACCTCCAGGGATGGTGCCTCCACCACCTCCCTGGGCAGCCCATTCCAATGCCAATCACTCTCTCTGTGAAGAGCTTCCTCCTAACATCCAGTCTAGACTTCCCCCAGCACAACTTGAGACTGTGTCCCCTTGTTCTGTTGCTGGTTGCCTGGCAGAAGAGACCAACCCCCACTTGGCTACAACCTCCCTTTAGGTAGCTGTAGACAGCAATGAGATCCCCCCTGAGCCTCCTCTTCTCCACGCTAAACACCATCAGCCTCTCCTCAGAGGGTTTGTGTTCCAGGCCTTTCACCAGCTTTGTCACTGGTGTGACTGGACACTGAAAGAGGATATCTGATTTTCTTCCAGACAACTTATTTACATTTTCGTTGAAGTCCTTGGTAGGGAATGAGGATGCAATGTGAGTAGGATAAACCTTAACCAAAACCCCAACCAAAAGAACAACAAACAAAACCCCACAAAAAAATCCCCAAACCAACCCAAAAATACCTCAACAATAAAATCAAGCAATGACCAAATGATAGCTTGACCTCTTCATTAAATTGTGACAGACATTGGGCTTGGCTGGTGAACACTTAGTTTTAGGATGCTAGACACAAAAACTTTTATTTCCATATGATTTCAGTGAATCCTGCCCATTCTTTCTTTTTCACTCTTTTCAGATCAAGTTTTTCATAAATCCACAAAGCATTTTAATTTACTGCAGTTGCCTTAGATACTGTAACTGGTGACAGTTCCTATCAAGCAGTAAATACTGTTGCCTAGAAGTTTGCTGTATTCTTTGCATCTATGTTTTGAAGATTACATATCTATTCTAGTCAAGAACTGCACCTATGCAGGAGATTCAACTCATCCATGGCTTATGGTCTTAACTGTAGTGATTGGTAACAATGATGAAGTGCAGGGACCTTTCCTTCACCTCAGGTTCTAACATTGTGTCTGTCATACTGGGAACATTGGGTCTGTCATGCTGGGTCTAAAAAAAAACAAACAAACAGAAAAAGTACCCCAAACCCAGAAGGCTACAGTAAGTAATCCCCCTTGTTAATTTTGTAACAGCTGAAAGTTTGCTACAGGGAAGTGATTGTATTTTGCAAGCTTTTATTCTGTCTTGGAAGTATTTGTTTTTAACATAACTATTATTCACATCTTACTTGATTTGAATAGCAGACCAGTTTCCTCTGCTAAAGAAGGTCAGCAGAGAACTCTTACCAGGCATACTCTGATGCCTTGAAACCTGGGCTGCCTTTGGAGATAACTGCATTCAAAGAATAATTTTGAGGTATATGCACCATCACAAGCTGCAGCATTTCATTTCTGTGATCAGAGAGATTACGCTTTGAGTGTAGTGGTTGGTGATTTAGAACAAAAATCTTCAGAACTGCTGAGAATTTCAGTGCTTTCCTCAAAACCAATTGATGTTTCTCATTTGTAATGGAAACTGCAAATATCAGCTGACTGGTGAAAGCAGACCCACACTTGCTGTTTCAGCAACAGGTTTTCAAACGAGCAATGAGCAGTTCCAAAGTGGTGGCTGAAAGAATACGTCACAGTGGATTGAATAAATGTAAATCCTACTCAATAATGTAGAATGTGTTTTGGTTCTTTTGAGATTGTATATTTTTTCCAGTTGGGCAGCTAAGAATTAGGTATCTTCATTACAGATATTGTTTTGCCCTTAAGTAGAACAATGCATGTAAAATAGCTAGTATTAGTCACTGAGAAGCCATTCTTGGCAAGATGACTCCCAATCATCTCCTGTGACATTTGTAGGGGAAGCCAGGTAGGTAATTGTTGCCATAGAAGAATTTTAGTTGTTTTCATCTGTTAAAATTTACTGGAAAGGATTTATTAGAACAGTTACCTTTTCCTCACAAGATGAAACCTCATAAAAAAAAAAACCAACAAAAAACCAAAAGCCAAACCTCATTCAAATGTCTATGTTGAAAATCGAAAGGATGGTTAAAGATACTTGAAAGCAATTCAGGAAGAAGACTGTGGTAGTAAGCTAGTTTTTTTTCTATTCATTGAATAAATCACTAAAGCACACTATATGGAACCCTTTATATAATTGTCATTCTCTACAAATTCTAAGTTGTTTAAAAATCACTGTTAATTCTTTTGATTCCCAGAGTAGTCATAGCCATACAAAACCATCCTTAGGAAAAGCAGGCTAAAGAGATCGGCGATTTCATACTTAACTAAGTGGTTTTGCAAATACAAACATACCTAAAAGTTTTTTAGACTTTTATATACAAATCAAACATTATATAGATGAAGAATGTGTGCATGTGTGTAATACATATTTTTATACGTATGTGTTCCATAAGTCTGCTTTAGTAACTCTTCAGCATTCAAATTAAGTATGTCTGTAAAGCACAGCATTGTTTTTTGAATCTCATACATAAGTATGCATTTTATATAGCCTTAGGGCTAGACATAGTCATATGTGATGTCTTCTATCTGCTATTTAAATGCAGTGTTTTATAGCACAGAAATATTATTAAATGTTTCATAGAATGTTTCATAGAATCAACCAGGTTGGAAGAGACCTCCAAGATCATCCAGTCCAACCTAGCACCCAGCCCTATCCAATCAACCAGACCATGGCACTAAGTGCCCCATCCAGTCTTTTCTTGAAGACCCCCAGGGACAGTGCCTCCACCACCTCCCTGGGCAGCCCATTCCAATGGGAAATCACTCTCTCTGTGAAGAACTTCTTCCTAACATCCAGCCTATACCTACCCTGGCACAACTTGAGACTGTGTCCCCTTGTTCTACTGCTGGTTGCCTGGGAGAAGAGGCCACCCCCCACCTGGCTACAATGCCCCTTCAGGTAGTTGTAGACAGTAATAAGATCACCCCTGAGCCTCCTCTTCTCCAAGCCTTACATCTGTCTCTACCAAAGAAGACATTGTAAAGGAGTCAAAATATGGATGATGGGCTAAAGACTGGAGTAAATTGTTAGAGAGATCATTTAGAGATAGAGAGATCATTAGAGAGATCATTTAATAAGAAAGGACTGTGTAATTAATACAAATACTAGTAGACTAATAGAATAAAAATATTAATGAAATTCATACATATCTCTCAGTCCCTACAGAAAATTCAAGATGGAGGGTTTAAATTATCAGTGAGTTCTTTCTGTGTCATGGTAGCCTGGAGTCATGGCCATCTAAACAGTAAACAAGTGTGAGAGGACATAGGTTATAAATTTGGCATAAAAAGGTTTTCTGTCGCTACCAATAAGTTTGCATAGGAACCACCAAATACAGTGAAGGAGGGAAATTGAAGCTAATCTGAGAATGCTATCTGGAAAGATCTTTTTGGAAATGCTGAGTTTTAAGTGATTTGTTTACATTTCCTACCTCCTTGTCCTTTCCATTTGCACCTGTGCTTTTTGCATGCTTGTCTGTTTCTTTCCTTAATCTACTCTTCGATCTCCTATTTTTACCCTGTGTTTAGAAACTATTCTTTAATCATAACTTCTTAGCCTTTAATTAGTCATAACACCCATATTCCTTCCTAAATATAGGGAAACCATAGAAATAACAGAAGTAAAGCCCCACATATATAATACCATAAATAAATATAGAAGTCAAACTATGTTTTGAAAGGAGAGAAAAACACCCAGTTTGCTTTTTGTATCTTTGCATGTTCTTCAAGACAATTTGGGTAACTGCATATTCATGAGAATCACAGTGATGTATGAACTAGGAAATTTATGCTACAAATACATGTACAGGGATGCAAAAATCGTGTTGGGAATACACTTATCATTGCTTGCAGGTCCAAATTTCCTTAAAGAGATCAGTAAATGAGCACAGCACCATGCTTTTTAGTCTCTGAGATAGGAGACTGTTAGCACTGCTTCTGTGTACTTTCAGAGCTCAAAATAGTACAGAATTGACCCAGATAACTCCAAGCATAGGTTCTATTATCTTTAGGAAGACCCAGGACACTGCTAGAAAGCTCATGCAGCCTGTACTTTTGCCATAGGAAGGCCAGCTAACCCATATAAGATTAGAGTTGTGTGACTAATGAAACTGTGCCTGACTCAACCTCTGTGTGTCACAATAGAAACAAAAATCCCCACAAGCTCTCAAAACAGCTCCTTCTAAAGCAAAAGAAGGAGTTTATAGCAGATGGGCTCTTACTGTTCTGTGATTATAATTTTCAATCTGGTGCTAGGATTCTGAAAGTCAGACTTGCTCTATTGTCATACCATAGCCCTAGATAAATTACCAGTCAATAGAAGTACTGAAATATTGTAAATGAGTCACTCATCAAAAAGGTACTAAATCTGTAAAGTTATAGACAATGAAATATCCCAGTATACTTACAGAGTAGTTGTGTGGTTGTCATTTTGCTCCCCCTTGCATTGACATTCTACCCACTTTTTTGTTTTCTTTCCAATATAAAAAATTTAATCTGGAAAAATCCAACCAACAAAACACCACCACCTCAACCCCAAACTATTTATCTGAAAAATAAATATAGATAGGTAGGAACTGAAATCATCACTAAATGGCAGCTTGTGTTCCCACAGGAATCTTTGAACAGTGCTTATAAGAATGAGTTCTGTCTCTCCAACAGTGTCGCCCCAAAAATTCACTTCTGAAACTGACCATCTTCCCTGCAGTTTGTAGGGTCTGCAGGAAATGCATTTGTCCTGCTGTTAAAGTGGCACCAAGAACCCCAGGCAAGACAACATTTTAATATATATTTGTATCTATACAAAAGTATAGACAATAGACATCTGCATATGCCATCTAAATAAAATTACCTATGAAAGCAGAGGATGTTGATAATTCCCGGAACCAATGATGGTCCCTAAGGAGTGCTGTAGGGTGATGTTTATCATATAATTATAGAATGGTCTGGGTGGGAAGTGACCTCTGCAGGTCATCTAGTCCAACCTCCTCTGAACTAAGGAGGGGCATGCTCAAGTGGTTCAGGTTGCCCAGAGTCCTGTCAAGTCTCACTTTGAATATGAGCAAAGATGGGGGCCCAGCCACCTTTCTGGGCAACCTGTTTCAGTGTTCCACTACCCTCATGGTAATGAACTTCAGTATTCCCTAGTGTGTGTTCACTAGAAGTGACTGGTAAGGTTTGTGGCTAATTGCTAGTGTTGCACAGTAACCCTATTTCTGATATAGCTCTATGAAAGGCAGCAGTGTAAAGCACATTACTTCAATCTCCTTTTCCTCTCTCAACTTGTGTAACATGCTCCATTCCTATGCTTAGTATTCACCTCCCTGCTGTGTATCAAATTAATTTGCTATGTAAAAATGATGTTTGGGAAAGTGCAACTATCTGAGCCTTTGCTTTTACAAAACTGATTGCCTACATTTTATTTCTACAAATAATACTTTCTTATAGCTAATTAAGATTTTTTTTATTCTTACTTTTTTTCTTTTTCCTGTGAGAACTAGTAGGGGAAGATAAATATTTAAAATTGGCTAATGCATATTTGCTATGGGGGAGAAAAGGTCTTTCACAGGTATTAAAAAAGGAAAAAAAATACTCACTGTCCTTTGGGCATTGGTTGGCTTTTGAATCTACACTTAGAATCTTGTAAGTAAATTGCTGAGTGCTGGTACGCTTTTTTTGCCTTCCCTCTCTTTTTTTTTTTTTCCTCCTCAAAAGTGTGAGAATTATTCATGGAGATGGCTTGCAGTGTTTCATTTCAGTTTGCTGGATTAGAAGATCTTCAAGAGCTTTTTAGCAGAGAATTAACAAGTCCCCATGACTGCATAGTTCAGTCGTACTTTTTTTTGGTGTGATTTTGGGTGTATACCTCCTCTGCAATATCAGGATAAAGTGAATGGTTTTAAGTGATTGAGCAGCAATCTATCAATTCATTCATTTTATATCAGCAGATAACACTCAGATAATTTGGGATTTGAATACAAATTCTGATACTGTATTAAATGTATTAACTACGTCAGCAGATAACACTCAGATAATTTGGGGTTTGAATACAGATTGTGATACTGTATTAAATGTATTAACTACTTCAGCCCTAAGACTAAACTGGTTAATATATTTGTTTAAAAAAAAAAGCAGTGTGGCATGTAAAGCTATAGGACTTGGAACGTTACCATTGATGTCTTTCACAGTGGAAAGCAGGGATGGATGTGATTAATAAATGATAATTTTGTTCCTATGCTTTAAAAAATAAATTAGAAGCCAACAGAGGGGTTAATTAATGGGAGAGTTGTTACTGAATGATGTGTATGCTGTGGAAAGGAAACTAGAGTTAAAAATGAAGCAGAATGGGAATAACCTTGCATAAGAAAACAAAGCAGAGAAACAATAAAGACACTAGTTAAGATTATTCTGAATTTTAGAATTATTGTTGGTTTACTTTTTTTCCCCTCCTGGTTAGGGGATGTGCTCTGTTGAACTGAGATGCATGCTGTGATAACAACTATGAAATAAAGGAAGATGTAGGGGCAGTAATGGGGACTTCACAGTTCAAAATGTCACTACATGTGAACTGTCAGACCAGTCATTGTTTTCCAGTTTATACAAGGAGAAGACCTCCACTGTTTACTTGAGCGTGATAAATACAAATATTTCAACTCACAATCTGAGTGGAAATATGTTAGGAAACAACACTTCTGTTTTCCAGAAATGTTTAATTTACTCATAAAGGTAATATTTTGAGTTTACTACACATACATAGTTTTTAACAGGGAATTTGAAAATACTTCTTATTATTTCTACTCAGGTTGAATATTCTTTTCTCCCCCCCCCTCCCGTTCCTTTTACGATGAGCTGTCTGACACATTTCACTGGAATAATACACTTGACTTTCTATTTAAATATCCAGACTATAAAATGTGGCTTAAAAAATTGCTCACTCAAGTTATCGTTTTGTTGTTTCTTTTCTATTCCTTTGGGGATGTACTCAACTTCAGTAAGTTTCTTAGGTTTTGTCTCTCTGTTTCACATGTACTATTTTTGTGGAGAGATTGTTTTGTTACATTCCCCATCCCTGGGCCATAAGTGGTATAGCAGATGCTTTGACTTAATTCTTCATATAACTCTAAAATATTTCCTTCTCCTGTTGTGAATAAGATCACAGAATAAAAAAAAAAAAATCATCAATCAGTTTGACAAATCTTGGCATTTGCTATGCTTCTAATCCACAGAAATACAGTATTTTTTTGGTGAGGATTCGCCTTTTGAGGATATTTTAAAATCTGCCTGTAACATTGGTGAATTTCCAGCTCTTAAATCCATATGCTAAGATGGAAAGTGACATTTGAGTTGGAGATTTGTGAGCCTGATTTTTTTTTAAGAAGAAAGTTTTTTAAAGCTGCTGAATGGCAATGTGTTTTGCATGATTTTTTCATGATCTTTTCAATTTTTTTTTCCTCTGTTCAGCTTTATAGATTTGTCAGAATCTTGGAGCATAATCACTCCTATGACTTATCACATTGTATCTGAGGGATGCTGTAGGCTATCGTTGCTTCAGTACTGTGAACAGCATTGCTTTAGATGCTAGAGAAATCTCTTGAGATTTGCTTCTGTGGTGGTTGAACTCTTGGAAGAGCTGTAGATGATAGCAAAACCTAATTCAAATGTGTTATTGTGTGTGTCTAAAGGTTTGTTATACCCTGTTGTGGAGGGGAAATTAATTGACTAATATTGTGCATGAATTTTGCTATTCAGAACTCTCACCACCCCCGACCACTGGTTTTAATAATATATTGGTTCTTACAGAGTCATGGAAACATTCTGTGGATAATATCTAGATCTAGTAATAACCAGCAAAATATATGAACAAGAACTGAGCTGGAAGAGAAGATTCCCATGGTCAAATGCTGCTGCAGTCAATATGCCTCTTGCCCACTAGATGGGCTCAAGTAGCTTTTTCTGCTTATGGCAGAAGGTGATGAAGAATTAGAGAGGCATTTAAGCATTTACTCACAAATTATTATTACCCACTCGCGAGGCTTAGTCACAGTCCAGACTTAATTCTTCCTGGCTTCTGGGGAAAGAATGCAGACAATCTCTGACCTTGTCTCCTGGCTCTTCTAGTCAGGATTTTCAGGTGTAGAGGCAGGATGTCATGCAGTCTCAGTGCAATGTCATGCTAACCACGCAGGCCGATTGCATGGAGGCATCCAGAGTCTGCTTCTGGTAAGCTGGCGGCAGTGGAGTTTACCAGGCAAACAGTAAGACAGTAGGCAATTGCAGCAGGCAATGGCAGAGCATGGCTGAGCACAGCAGAGAGAGCAGGGAAGCAAAAGCAGGTTGTTTACCTGTGTATCTCCTTTTATCAATGTGGGCTGAGATTAATTGCCCTTTGGACACAGAATAGCCAATCAGGACGGCAGTTAGCCAAACCTTACCATGTTAGGCAAAGCCACAGGCTCGCTTTCACCCAGATTTGGCCTTGCACTAGGCAGGCACAAGCTAAGTGTGTGTACCTTACCACAGGACCCTGGGCAGGCCAGACTCAGTGGTTCCAGGTTCTTTTGAGTCCTTTTCCCTCACTTGCCTCTCTGGTGGAGCAGAAAAACCTGCCTAGGCAAGGCAGGACATGTATAAGCCTACTTTGGGCCTATCAGGCCTACCATGTGTTACGAAAGGGCTAGTTGAAATCTGAGTTTGGGGTAAAATGCAGTGAGGCCAATTCAAAAGTTATTAAGTAATTTATTAATATACACAAAGTAATTCCCCCAAACACAAGCTCTTGGATGCAATTAGCAGAACTATGTCACAGAATGTCTCTATGCAATGGAATTTTGAAAGGTTTCAGAAAGTGCCTTTGACAGAGCCTGGCAGCTTCATTCGCTGCTTGTGAGGTCGATTAAAATCCTTTAGCAACTTGAACAAAGAGTTAAGAGCACTCACTGGTCCTGGTGTCTGTGGCCCAAAACATAGGCAGGAAAATATCCAACAGAAGTCCTGTGGCAAATTCCACGTGGGCTGCAAAGTGGAATCAGCTGCTGGCTGAGGAGGCTGAGGCAGCTTGAGGCAGCTTGAGGAGGCTGAGGCAGCTTGAGGCAGCTTGAGGCAGCTTGAGGCGGCTGAGGCGACAGACGGGCAGGCGAGCGGCAGGTGAGCGAGGAAGGAAGGAGCAGGCCAGCTCCTTATTCACCTGTTCACCCCCTGTTATAGGGCAATGGCCGAGGCTGATGGTCTCACTGGCCACACAATCACCCACTCACCTCTGGCAATCACCCAAGTGGGCCCAAAAATGGCAGAACCCACAGGCTGTTGTCTTCCAAAAGTGGGGGGCGCACAGGCCTTGCACACGACAGGGACGTGGGCCCCATGAAACCCCTCTCAGGCGACCGGATTGAACCAGACCAGGCTGCCTGGGTTTCTTTGTCCTGTTTTCCCGCCTCTGGCTGCAGTGCAGACAGGCAGGTAAATAAGACAGGACATGCTCAGACCCATTTTGTGCCCTGTAGGACTCTCCAGCACACCACAACATACCTTTCTCATTGAAGGCAACGAAACACAGAGCTGATGAGGGAATGCCAATGTCTGTAGTAAGTCTCTTCAACTCTCTCTACATTTACCTCTTTATTAGTGAACTAAAACTTTATAAGCAAGTATATAAATTTTAATAGAATACTGTACTTCTGGACAGGAAATTGTATTTGCTTATTTATGAATAGTCATAGAATCCTTTAATGCAACATTTCTTTGTCTAGAATGTACCATGCTTCTGTCAGCCTGGAAGTGCTGCACATTTATGATGAAGAGAGATATTCTGAAATATTTAGCTCATTATTAAGCCTCAAGCAATCAGGTGGGAATTAGTGAATACTGTGGACAGAAAGATAGTTCTGGGTTTGCTGGGTGCCATGATCAAGGTTCACAGGAGAGCCTTATGTCACAGCTGTATCAATTTCATGTATGCTTTCTCAAGTGGTGCTTCACACAGGTTTTGGACTTGTGAGCATCTCAGTACAATGGGATGATCTGTGCTTGTCAAAAAGCATCAACATGATTTTCTTTTAAGATTAGGCCCTTTCTTGGTACTCAGACTGTGCAAAAGGCTCCTGAATACATCTGTAAATGCATTGACATGCCCTTTAGACTGGGAAAAAAGGACACAATACTACTTAAAATGAGATTTTGCTGTCAGTTATGTATAGAATAGAATCATAGAATCATAGAATCATAGAATCATAGAATCAACCAGGTTGGAAGAGGCCTCCAAGATCATCCAGTCCAATCTAGCACCCAGCCCTATCCAGTCAACTAAACCATGACACTAAGTGCCTCATCCAGTCTTTTCTTGAACACCTCCAGGGATGGTGACTTCACCATCTCCTGGCAGCCCAGATAATGAAACTTTCAACCTGTTATTAACACTATCTTCTGAATGTTACTGAAAAGACATTTATTTTTAGTGACTGTGTCAAAAATGCCATTTAACTAAGAATTATATTTTTAGTTGAGATCAGTGGAGAACAGAAAATTCGACTTCTCACAGCAAAACAATTGAGAGCATCATTCTCGCATATCCAGATCCCTTTACTCAAGAGAAATCTAACATAAAAGAAACTATTAATGCAATGCAATGTAAATTAAAATCATGTCCAGAGCAAAATATGCTTAATATGCTAACTCCAAACTCCTTTCCATCCCTTTGGATTTAACAACCATTTTCAAGTACGGTAACTCAGAATATGCAATTTAGTTCTGCTTGACCAACAAAGAAATGCAAGAAGAAATTGCTTTAGAAAGACATTGTTCAATTAATGTTCAAGTACATTGAGATGCATCATGAAAATTCTAGATACATGCATACAGCATTAATCAACCCAGCTTTCCAGTTAAAAAAACCCAGAACATTTTCAGCTAAAATGCAACAGACATACTAATGAATGAGAGAGGAACACATGTTTTACAAATTCTTATAGCAAGTTGAAAGGTTTTAGCACTATTCAGCTCTTGGAATAGAGTGAGACTTATGCTGATCTAGGAAATAGGATCAATGTGGACAATAAATAGAATATATCAATAGAATGCAGTGAAGAAAGTTAGAATTCCTAAAAATTACTCACAAAATGTTACCAGAATTCTGGTAAGATGCACTGAATTATAGGTTTCTGTGAACAATAAACAGTATCACAGTATCATCAGGGTTGGAAGAGACCTCACAGATCATCAAGTCCAACCCTTTACCACAGAGCTCAAGGCTAGACCATGGCACCAAGTGCCACATCCAGTCCTGCCTTGAACAGCCCCAGGGACGGCGACTCCACCACCTCCCCGGGCAGCCCATTCCAGTATCCAATGACTCTCTCAGTGAAGAACTTTCTCCTCACCTCCAGCCTAAATCTCCCCTGGCGCAGCCTGAGGCTGTGTCCTCTCGTTCTGAACATGGCCTTTAAAAAAATGCTTCTTAGAAACATATAATAGGGGAAAATTTTCATAATGCTTGTAATAGACCTGCATTCAGATCTAGGCTGATTGGAGAAGTACTCTCTACAAAGCTTTTCATCTGATTAATAGTAGATATTTCTGTTATGGAGGCACCAAATCATATAGAAAGAAAACCACAAGGAAAACAAAGCCACAGTACAGCATCTGCAACTCAGTCATAAGCTGGCACTGTAAGAGAACAATATCCTTCATTTCCTATGATTTGTTTCTTTGAAGAATACATTAGAAAAGCTATAGAATCATCAAATCAACCAGGTTGGAAGAGACCTCCAAGATCATCCAGTCCTATGGAATCTTGAAAAATTCCTACAGATGTTGCTGATCCAGGAATTCCTACAAAATGCCAGAAGATTATAAGAAATACTCTGAATTCTAAAAATGCATTAACATAACCAGAAATTCATAGAAAGACTTTACAGAATAATTTAACTGACTGTTTAAGAATAAAACAGCCTTTGAGGATACCGGCTAGGAAAAACATGCACTGTCACTGGAAGAGCGTAAATATGGACATTGTTACCATGAACTGAATGTGCAACTGCTGGTAAAGAATGTTTTCAAAGCAGCATTCTTGATTACTGAATAGTTAAAGCTGGCTGTACCAGGAAAAGGAGATTGATGTTAATGGGAAGTTTATTTCAGGATTTGAGTCCAAGTCAATTTGATACTTCTCCTCTAGCTACAAAGCATTTAAAGGTGTTGAGAAGAAAGAATTGCCTTACCTGAGGGTTTGAAGACTCTCTGATGGTATCCCATTATCTCTCTAAGTATTGCTACTTTTCATGAAGTTCAAAATCTTCAGTTGTTAGCAGATGGCCCCTACAGAGGTAATTTTTCCTCCATAGTCTTAGAAGTTGTGCTCAATATCCATATGGGCATTAGTTCTCTGTTAACAAGAATCTGTTATAAAGGTTGTAAACCTTAAGGTGTGAGAGTTCTACTTTCCCACCCAAGTCCAAATTATCCTAGTGTTCTTGGCCTTCTAAGTATTTTTCTGCTACAATTCTTTATCCTGGTTTAGGTTTTTAATGCCCTTTTTAGGACCAATTTAGCAAAATTGCAGTGTTTGCATATCTAAGAATGGTAGTTAAATTACTATCCTAGAATCATGATATAATTTTACTGGCTAGAATCAAGGTGTAGTTTAGAATTTGAATGCTTTCTTATATCTGTTATTTTAATTTAGGATTGTCTGTTCACTGATGCCTCTCCCTTTTCCATTTATCTCCTTTCTCCTTCCAATAAAAAGATGCTCTGTACTTCTTGATTAATTCCACCTGGAACCAAACTGTTAGTATTAAGAGCTGTGTTTACATAACAATTCTCTGCAGGACTTTAAGCCATCCCATTGCTGTGCTTCCATTCCTCTCAAGCCTTGCCTATTTTAGGGAAATGCTGTAAAAGTATCCTACTGTTGCCAACTAACAACACTGAATTAATAGTTATGCTACAGAAATGCAGCCCCTAGTATAAACAGTGTTTCTGCTCAGGTGGCAAGACACTTCTGTTGGCAGCTGTTATTTTTTTCCTCTAGGAATGCTAGTTATATCACAGTACTAGTTGATCTTGTGCTCTTTGTGATCTTGGATGCTAAAATGTTAGTCTAAATTCAATGGGAGACTTTAAAATCTAATTTCTGTGCCTTAAACTGCTAAACCATTTGCATTTTATGACTTCTTAGAAGATACTGTAAGATGATACAGTTTAATCTGCAGTTCTCAAACTGAACTTCCAGAATAATGTTTAGGAGAGGATCTTATTTCATGTGTGACAATGTGCACATTAGCTAGTGTTAGGATTAAAATGTTTTTCAGTAGTCCAGAGTTGCTTTACATTGTTTATATGTGATCTTATTTCAAATAAGAATATAAGCTCAGAAAACAAGACTATATGAGTTCAAGTAAGTGGATGTTAAGAAGACTTCAGGAAGATTTTATATCCCCTTGGCTTAGGTCTTTCTTAGTTCCCTCTCAAAACCCTTCCTGTGTTCTTTTGTCCTTTCTATTGTTAAGAGTATTTTCTGCCTTGCCTGTATATGTCTCATTGACACAGATGGAGTTCCATATCTGCCAGGAGTGATCCCTTTGTCCCTTATTCCCTGTGCAATTTTCAATGTCTCATTCATCATGAATCCATTTTACTTCTTTTTGCCTGGACTGATTCCAGCATGGTGCATCCCCTGCAGTTTCCCTCTCTGTTTTCTCTACTTTATGGGGATTAGTGTTGTGCTCTTTGCCTCAGACTGAAGTAAACTGAAGATGTTGACCACATCCATGGTTTCACACAAAACCACCACCCATACAGTGTTGTTAGGGATGTAATTTTGTAGATTGCTGCATGCTGCCTGTCTCTTGCTAACATACAGCTAGAGGTTATAGAAATGTTCCCTGCTGATCATTTAGAATTGGCCAAACTCCCAGCAGTGCAGAAAATATTTTTTTTTGTTTTGCTAATAATAAAAATGGAATGAACATCAGTGTATTCATACAGAAACCTCACCAGTTTTATCATTATATGAAACCAAGTCTGCAAGTTGTCAATCCAAATTAGTTGAGAAAATGCTAGCAGAAAGATTAAACAGGTAGTTCATCTGCTCCAGCAGATGACACAGTCATCTCTACACTCCAGTAGAAAAATATCTTTTTCATGTCTACCATGTAGCAGCTGCTAAACTTAACGTTCACAGGTTATAGCTTTCAAAGCCTTTAGAAAAATACTTCTGTACATTTAAAGGAGTAGAAAAAAATTATATATAAATAATAATGATAGCTTTGAATAGTCTTGTTATTTGTATGCATACATAAATGTATTCACTCTTTGACAAGTACAGAATTTCTCCTTGGCATTCTTCACCACCAGGCAGGATTTTTAGAATTAAATGCAAATAAAATGGAGTGCAAAAAGGCAAAAAATCTGAATAATATTTCAAGAAAAATATCTTTCAGGGGGATCTGGAAAGTGTCTTTTCTTTAGTCCTTCAGCTCAGCTCTTGTAACATTTTGCTTTTGAAAACCTGCATTGTTCTTTTTAATTCCCAGTAGCATTGCTGTAAATAATTGTGAATTGTGTGATATATTGAAGTGATGATATCTAGGTGGTAATATAAGGACAAACTTAGAGATTGATTTGTAGACTCAACTTATTTTCTCTACAATCTGAGGTTGGATCTTCTACACTACTGAAACATGTTTTATGAGGTTTTATCACCTTTAATGTAAAACTGTTTAAATTCAGCATTCATTCCTTGTCTTTTGGGAGTTGTTTTTTTATTTGAAAGCTAAGGTGTGGTGAGAAGTCTAACTAGAATTCAGTTTTTACTACTTCTATGTAATTCAGTCTAAGTTGAAAACGTGATGGGATGATGGTAGATCAAGCAGGTATTTATTGTACTATAGTATCAGGGATCTAACCTCTGAAGAAAAACAAAATGATATTTGCACATATATTAGGAGAAAAGGGACCTGTAAAAGGAAAGGATCAAACAGTGAGCTAATTAAGCATAAATAGCATAGTGCATCTATTTTTCAAAACACAATAGTTTCCCATCTAAAATAACATTTTTAAAAGGATATGATGTTGACTTTGAAGGAGAAAGATTTGAACTCCGGGGAATGGGGTTTTTCCACCCTTTTTTATTGCTGCCTCTCTTTCACTGTGTGTGTTGTTTCTAACCTTAGTTCTGAACTGAATTTCATTTAGTAGCTTTGAAACACAGAACAAATATAAATGATAGAAAGTTGGCTATATGAAACTGCATTCCTAAAAGCGCTGAGGACAAAAAAAAAAAAAAAAAAAAAAAAAAAAAAAAAAAAAATTAGAAAAAATCGCCTTGGTCACAAAAAGAAGCCGGAGCAGTAGTTAGAGAACTCATTTCTTTAGATGTCAGTACTCCCAGCATGACTTGGCCTCCAAATTGCAGTTCTAAAATTGCCAAAACTCCTACTAAAATACTTCCTAAAATGATGTGTGCATGGAGAAAAATATTGTCATTACAATGATTTGTGATGCCGTAATTGACAACCCCAGAAAACAATAGATATAATCAGGAAAACTCAGCACTTTCTTAATGACAAGAAAGCAATGTCAGTTGCATGGAGTTTCATTTCCAGTAGAACAATTGGTGAATATTAAAGAGCTCAACATATCAACCTGTAATGTGTTAAAGCCATTTTTGGTATTCAGTGGTTGAAGTGGAATAACCTACCTATATCATGGGCATAGAACCAACCAAAATCAATTTCCTGCTCATGGATGCAGATAATTTTCCAATTACATGCCTTTCAGGAACGTTGTTAATAAGTATAAGGCTACTAATGCTTTTTTATTCACTTTGAAGGGCCTTTTGGAAATGCTTTCTAACAGAAATGTTTATTACAGTTTGCATGGTTGGTTATGACATGGACAGAACCATGGAAATGTTTTGTTTTGTTTGGGGTTTTGCAGTTTGCTTTATTTTGGTTTTGATTCTAATTGCAGGCTTAAATGACAGGAAAGAGAGAGAGGAAACCTCTCCTAATCTCTTCGTTTTGGTATTCTTGCATCTGTTTCAGTTTATGCCATTTACTTGCTCTTTGAATTTGGTTAAATTGCTCTGCCCTTCTGCATCTTGTTTCTCCTCTCCTTTTTGTCCAGCGTTCAGACCTGTAAGTTCTTTAAATTTGGACTACCTCTGCTTCCTTGTTTTCTAGACCAGGAAATTGATAGGACTGAAATAATATAAAGCAAGTTTTGGATGTTGTGAAACCAATTTGTTTTCTATAAACTAACTGGCAAAACTAAACACTTGTAGTCAGGAAGGAAGATCCTTCATGACTAAAAAGATATTAGATCCATCCCTAAGTCGTTGGCTGATATGGAAATTGTATTATGTTGCATTTGTAAAGTGTTTTCTTGTTGCTTGTCCACAACATTGTAAGTGTTTTAATGTGTTTTGAGGGTTTGCTTGTTTGCAGGGATTTTTCATGTTTTCATTTTCTTAGCCCTGAATATTGTTTATGTCCATATGTCAAATACAACTTAGTTTAGGCTATATCTTCTGCACTGTTTCACTGAAATCACAAATGTAATGATTTTTAGCTGAAGCTCTGTCCTTGTTTGTTCAGCAACTATATTGTTACTGGAAGATTTCTAAAACATCATTCTTACCTGTTTTTCTTTCTGACACAAATATACATACTAAAAGAGAAGGAGCTCATAATCCCTAGTCCTATTTGTAGAACTCTTATCCACTGCAGCACTGACTGCTGAGAGTGTTAATTACTTTGCACACCAACCTGTTTGTAATAGCAGTTTTCAGGAGCAATAGTAAACATTAAGGTGGGAATACAGTCAAGCTATGAAAGGAAAGAGTGAAAAGACAACACTGATCCAAAGAAACCAGGCTGCTTTGAACCAGGATTGTTTAACACGGTTTGTCAAAACAAGACCAAACACAAAAAAGCCAGCCCAAAACTAAGAAATTGTTGCATGAAATAACTCTTCACCTTTTTTGAAGAGAATATTTTGTTGTCATTACCAAAGAACCAAATTAGTTTCAGAGTGATGTGTTGCCTTGCCAACAGAGGACTCATCAATTTGTTTCCTCCTGCTGTCAGAATAATATATTTCTGAGTTTAGTCCTCTAAGGAAGGCAGCTGTAGCCTGAGTGAAACATCACAAGCTTCCTTCAAAATTGAAACCAATATTTTCAAATATATTTATGTAATGTTAGGTAATGCTAAGAAGATACTGATTAGCTCATAGGTAGAATTTGTTTTAAAATGTTTCTTCTTCAGTATTAGTAATATATTCTTCTTAAGTATTAGTAATATCTACAAACATTTAAATAGTGTAGGAAAAGAAAGACATTTTTGTGGAATTTGTTAGAATGGATGTTAGAAATGGATCTTAGAATGGATGTTAGAAATGGATGTTAGAATGGATTTGTTAGAATGGATGTTAGAAATGGCTAGTTAATAAATATATTTGGTATCCTCTAAAGACCTGACAACTAGAACTAGACCAAGATGAAATTAATTATCGAGACTCAGAGTTTATAAAGCTAAAATCTGTAGAGTTTCAGCATGTGTACAACAGTTGTCAGAGTGTTCTGAGTGAACTCTTGATATAGCCTATCAGATAATACCCAAACTAAACTAGTCCACCCAGTGGTACTCTCTGCTTTTTATGCTATGAAATTGTACATGCTAGAGGCATTAATATTAATCTGGCTCTTGACATTGATATAATACCTCTGGAATCTGGAAATCAGCTCTCCTCAACATTAATGAAGCTAGCCACCAAGATCCTGGTGGATGTAAAATACTGATTTTACTGAGTTGTCAGGCAGCTCCATTCCACACTTATGCTTATGCTCTTTACCTGATAACATATTTTTTTCTCCAGTCTCCATCAGGTGTGGTTTAGATGCTGGTCAATAGTTGAAGGCCATCATATTTCAGTAACCCATCTGTATATAGGTAAACTGCCAGCACACTTTATAGCTGTATCATACTAATGAGGATGGGATCAAAAGACAGATGATGGTACTTCTACACAAGGAAGCTGTAGATATGAGTGCCTAGAATTTCAAAATCAGCTCTGTTGCAACAGACCAATGGTCAAACTAGCAAGTTAACAAAGTGGGAGTGTATGGGAATAAATATGTGGCATTTTGTCATGTAGGAGGTGGTTAATGTCCTTGGTGAATATTGAATCAGAGCATGTACTACTTTGTAATGGCTACCTAAGACTATAACTGAAGCTTAGCAACAGCACAAATTTCCACACTGTAATCTAGACATTGCTCAGTTAGTTTGGAAGTACTCTCAGACGTGCTTGGGTCTAGGGTGTGTTCCTGCTCTCTCCCAGCCATGAATCTAGCAAGTCCTGAATGCACTGTTGGGTTTTTTTGCTGCATTTGCATGGACTTGATTTTACAGGAAGAATCTCTCAGGAAGTGTCTGGAATAAAGCTGTGGTGGGCTGCAGGCTTGTGATCTAGACTAGCAGAGGAGTGGATGTCAGGCATGTTTTGTGGCACAGACTAGCTACTTTCTCCAAAAGTGAGTTGGAAGTCCTTTCATTGACTACAGTGGACTTTGGATCAGGCAAAAGGTCCAAGAAAGCCGAGTATTTCTGCGACAGTAAGAAACAGCCTGAGTTTTCATAACAAAAATATTTAAGAAGTGCCAGTCCATCTTATGTGTTGGGATAAAAGCCCATGTAGAAAACCCTTTTTTTTTTCTTTTATTAATAAAAAGGTCTGCACCTCATCTGCCTGCTGTTTGCATCTTACATTGCTATGTGGTACATATGGAATAACATATCCTGGATTTGATCGGGTATGATAGTTCCGATATTACTATGTACTATTTGATGTAAACAGGGACGCTGTGATAAGTAAGAACATCCAGAATCAGTCTATTAATCAATATAAATTATTTGTTGTATAATTTATTGTTCAGTTGTGAATTTGTCTTTGCATGATGATTTCTCTGATGGCTGGAGTCATCAAAAGGACAACCAGGAGAGGTTTTTTTTTTTATTTTAACCAATGCAAATGATCACCTGGTGCTCCCTTATCTGTTTTTTGAAGCAATCAAAATGGCTTTTGAGATAATTAATAGGTGTTGTATTGTGTTGGGCTTTTTTTAAGGAAAAAAAAAGGAGAAAAGCAGAAATTTCATAAATATTAGGTGATATAATTCAGAGGTGTTCAAGAGAAGACTGGATGAGGCATTTTGTGCCATGGTCTAGATGACTGGCTAGGGCTGGGTGCTAGGTTGGACTGGATGATCTTGGAGGTATCTTCCAACTTGGTTGATTCTTTGATTCTGTCTAGTCTTTTTGCTGTGTGGAATGGATATAGAGCAAATAGGGGCCCTAATATGAATTAAACTGATTATGTGTTTGATAGTTTAGCAGTATTCAGTTTAGAACCAGTCTATGCTAAGTTCTGCTCAGTGAAATCACTACTAAAAAAACAATATGCAACTGTTTTTTGTGTTTTGTTAACAATGGAAATAAAATGTCTTTGTGCATTAGTGTTAACCCCTGGATGTTAGTAAAAATGAGAACTTACTGGCTATATTTTAGGCTAAAATCAGTAATGAAAGACTAAACCGATATATTTGAGCTAATGTAGAAGAGAAAACTGGTGCTGAAATGTTCCAGTAAGTAACATCCTATCTCTCTGAAAGAGAAGCAATACATTCTTATATGTCTGAATCCTTGAGAAGAATGTGGGGAAATGAGATGACAGTGAATTGGATAGGTTTTAGTTGTCTGCATATGTTTTACACAAGTCACGTAGAAGTTCTGCTCTGTGATACACCTGGCACATTGTGGTGCATTTATGTTTTTACTGGAAGTAGACCATGGTGCTTTGTTATAGAGTCTGGCTCTGATGCACCAGGTAGTTAGCCTGTTGCCTTCGCAGATGCAAAAGCAGAGGTGCAAGGTGTCATCAGGATTTAATAGTCCCTCCTAGCTGTTCATCTGAGCCTTGGATTTGTATAGTCTCTATCGTATTTCAGCTACACAGCAGCTTACTACAAACCTGTCCTGTGGTTGCACTGTCTTCAAGATACAATTCAGCATGTGAGACATGCTGAAGGGAAAATGCTTAGCTCACACACAGCCGAGTCCTTAAAGGAATCATGGCCAGACTCCTGCACTGTGTCCATCCTGCAACCACATGGCATGTACTCCTGTACCAGTATCACAGGGCCAAGATGAGGTAAAAGCTCAGCTCCAGGGCTGTCACAATATCTCAGAATGCTCAAAGCATTTCTCTAGTGCAGAGGCTGGCAGCTTAGTGCCAAAAGCGCCAACATGTAGTCATGCCTGTTTAGGTTGTGATTAGCCCTGCTGTCTAGTCTGCATTTCTGAATCACAATATCCAAGACTAAAGGGCTGATAGCCTAAGGAGGAAATTCCACAGGCACAGCATGGAAAGCTATCTCCCATGGCCTGTCTGCATCCAGAATAAATCAGTGCCTGCTAGGAATAAATATGTCATTCACACACACACACAAAATAAATCATGCATAGGAATTGTCCAGAGAATTCTGTATTTAGCCTCAAATATGGAGAAAGCTATTTTAAATATGAAAGATGTGTTTTCAATAATAATTCAGTTCCTGTCCTGTAATAGCTCTTCAACTCTACCTATTGAATGCAAGCATAAAATTATGTATCAAGTCAACTTTTTCTTGAAGTCTAGGCAATTATATACATTCTTTAAGTTGTATTCAACTTTATTTTTAATGCTTTATGTGGTATTTACCCTCTGATCTCTCTTTAGGATTTATCGTTCTTGTCCATGAAGTAAAGAACCTACAATTGGATAAATCAATGAAAATATAAAGGCAGGAGCAAAGGAGTTAATTTGTAACTAGAGAGGTCCACTGTGCTATGTCTTAGTACTACAAACACACTAATTTCTTCAAGTTTGTGGGGTATCTGTCAGAACAGAAGTCAAGTACAATTACTGTAAAATTAATGCAATAAACAAATGGGTTGGAACATTAAAGGAGATTGTGCTTCCTGCTCTGCACGTTTGAATTTTAATTTGTTTCCGTTTTAACAATTAAAACTGAGGCTTCAATTAGTAAAGCTGGTATTTGTTAATCAGGCTTAAATTCTGTATCTTAATTAATTCTGCAAGGAATTTAATGGATCAGGTTATTAGAAAACTGACAAAGCAAGCGAAAAATGAGTTTTCACTTTAAAATCCTGTGTTAGTGTTTCACACTTGGAGCTTGCTAAAAATGACATCCTAAAATGAGCAGATTTTAAAGGCTAGAAGTAATGCAACTTTGATACCTGCTTCTTGTTTTAAAAGCTTCCTATCTCCATCTTTTATGCATTTCTGTTCTGCTTGGAGTCGTGTATTAATGGTACATTTAGTATGGAGTATACACACTGCAATAGAGTTATGCTTCATGGAGAGCTGCTGTGATTGTACCCAAAAAGATTCATTACCTTAGAGAGTATGAGCATGGGCTCAGTTGTTGTCTATGTCAGTCTGTCCAAGAATACTAGTAGACAATACTCTGCTGGAACCAATATTTCTTCTCTGCAGTAAAGGGTGCCAAAGAAAGGCTAATTGTGGCAGTTTTCTACATTTTAGGAAATTTGACAGTTCAATGCATATCAAATATTTGGCGCAGTCTGGTCATGAAGGAGAATTAATGTTGGTCTGAGAGCGTGGAGGAAACAACCAAATGCTTTCTGATTTGTTTTTTCAAATGCTAAATTATTAATCACGTGAAGTCCTCTTGTATAGATGTATTTTATATAAAATATTAAAACCATGTGACTTGCAATTCTCCCCTAAATGCCTTTCAATTGAGTGAATGAAAATGCACCACAAAGCTCAGCCAAATTGAAGGCCATGAATAATTACTATTACTGTCCAATACTAATTAAAACCAGTTGAATGCCGTGGTCACTGCTTTTGAAAGTAAGAGGATGCTATCCATCTCTACATACAGGTAGCCATTTCATATGTGTATCACTGTAAAAAATAATCATACATTTGGAAATTCAAGCCAATGGAAACCTTTCATTCAAGAGACTGGGGTAAAGCTTTTAGTGCTGAAAAAGAACCTGTTGAGGATAGTGTTTTCTTTAGTGCTGAAAAGTGGCTGTTGAGGATAGTTTTTTACTTGCAAGCTGTTTTGATTTTAGAATAACATGTGAGAGAAGTGAGGATGAGATGGTGAGCTTATTTTCCAAGGAAACAGTGGTGAGAACACTCATGTACTGGAGGTGACACTGATCTATTTCCCCCCATCAGAGCACTTTACTGGACAAATTATGAGGAGTGTTGAAAGTGTTAAAAGGAACGCATCACTGCACATTTTCATTACAAGCAAAATATATAACCAGAATATTTTCTCACAGCCACCATGCAGAGGCATCTTAAGTGCTTTATCTGCCCTTTGAAGTCATACGCAGCCTGCAATGACAAGATTTCAGTCTCTAAAAAAGGGGATTAAGGAAATGGCATCCACATAATGCTAAGACCCTTCTAACATACTACTTGACTGTTACAGCTAGTACCAGGCTTTTGATGCTATCATTAAACAGACATGTAATAGATTAAATCAAAGGGGTGCAATAATTTAAAGCATATGTGTGTATACAGTTTAGAGCTGCATCATTCATAATTTGGTTTAAGTTTCTGTAGAATGATAGATGAAGGTTAAGCACATGACAACCAGACACCTAATGGTTAAGAATGAACATGCAAATACTTTTATTGAAGAGTATCCTAGAGACACTGAAATAATACTAAGTCTGTGAAAACCATGGATTACTAGGTTTAAAGGGATGTCAAGGACGATTTGGTTCAGCCTTTCTTGGGAAGAGCACTGTGCAGAAAAAATGGTCCAGCACCCTGTTTAGACAGATCTTAAAAGTTTCCAATATCAAGGAATCCTCCACTTCCCTGGGAAGATTATTCCAATGGCTAACTGTTCTCACTACGAAAAAAAAAAGTCTTGTTGCCAATTGGAATCTCTCCAGGAGTATTTTTTATCCATTACCCCTTTGCTTCTTCATGTGATGCCTTGTGAAAAGGAAGTCTCTATCTTGTTTGTAGCCACCCTTTAAATACTGGAACATGATGATTAGGTCTTCCCTATGCCTTTTTTTCTCAAGGCTGAATAAACCAATTTCTCTCAGTCTTTCCTCATACAACAGACTTCCCAGTCCTGTGCTCATCTTTGTAGCCCTTCACTGGATGCTCTCTCTATATCTTTTTTTGCATAGCAACAACCAAAACTGTACACAGTATTCCATGTGTGGCCTGACCAGCACCAAGCAGAGTGGGATAAAGATTTTTTTTCCTCCCCTAGTGAGACAAAACCTTGGTAGTGCATCCTGTTGACTTTGCCATAGCAAAGTGCTTGCCGGCCAACAGGACCTTCAGCATCAGAATTTGAAATTTGCACATCTGAAACTAAATTGTGACTGTATACATTGTACAGCTTTTCTCTCAATGCTGACTTTTAATTTGAAAGACTCAATCTGAAGTTCTAAAGTGTGTGTGTGTGTGTTCAGCATGAAAGACACCAAGCACTTAAAAAACAACGTATTAATAAATAGTGGATTCTATTTATTTTCTTTTAGGTGCCTGCAGCTCCTCACTTTCACTTAGAAGCTTTTCTTTTATCTATTAGAATGAACAAAGGAAAACTATGTTTAGAAAAAAGTATTAGGTAATTTTCATAAAGCAGAGTCCAAGTATTGCTCTTGTAATGCTGATAGTTCTTACTATAATTGTTATTAAAGGAAATCATAGTTCAAAAAGCTGCTGGATAAGGTTATCTGCAGTAACAAAGATGAAAGATAAGATTTCATTAAAATGTATAGTTAAGAAATCTTGTTAAATTCCTTCTGAATGTTTTAACTTTGCATTTTATAATTTAGATGCTGCATGTCATTTTCACTTTAAAAAGTCCTTAAATGTGTGGCTACTTAATCAACTGGGCCTTTGACACACTGAAATTTAGTGATGAAGCAAAAGTTTACAGTTGGCTTGTAAATAAATACGTTGCCCTTAGGATTGGTCTGAGAGAATATTTCTTAGCACTGGAAAATACTTTGACAAAAGATAATAGACTACTTTTGCTGAAATGTATCTTACTGTGCTAAGTGGTAGTGTACTGGGAAGTGGGATATTGCTCAGTATTTTCTACAATTAAATCAAGCAGTGCAAACAGCTTTTACTTAAAAATTGGGGGGAAAAAACATGTCAACACAATAAATCTTATTAATAGATGTGGAGAACATGAAATAATGTGTCAAAGCAACTTGCCTTGCTTTTATATCGAAGCAGAATGTTTCAAAGGCAGTGATAAAATTGTGTAGAACATTCTTAAACCCAAAGTTTATTTCTGAAAAATCCAAGTTTTCCCTATTTCTTGAGGAATCAAGTCCTGCTTTTCTTTGCCCCCTCCCGCTTTCTACTGCCTGCATTATGTAACGGAACAATCTTGTGGCAGAGACTTGACGTGTTAGGGAAAATTAAAATTCTTAAAGAGAATATTTTAACATAATTCTGGTTTGATTTAAGTGGATATTAGTGTATTATTCTTAAGATTAGGGAGAGCACAGGTATCTGTGCACGGATATTTTTCAATCAAATACAAGATATCGACAAACCTTACATAGTAAGAGGCAAATGGCTTTTTGTTTTTGTGTAATTTACTAAGAACTAAGAGGTGGTAGACATTTTTCATTTTGTTACACCTTTGCATCTTACCATACAAATTATGACATGTTCAGTCTCTAAACTCTCGTCTAACTCTGGCATACATCTATATGCCTAGGACTTTTATAAGCCAAATGATGTGAAAGCTTGGTTAATATTTCTTTAAGATTCTCAGAATTTTGTGTTCAGAATTCCCAGATTGCAATAGGTCAAAGTGTTGATAAATACGCTTTTGTTTTCCATTTGAAGCTAAAAATCTGACTGCTCCTCAAAGTCTGCTCACTGCAATTGGGATATGTGGACTATTTCAATAATACTATTTCTTTATGGCAGTGAAGAGAACTTAATTATTTTGCTTCCTATTGTGTTCTGTACAGTAATTTTGTACAGTATTTCTATTATGATAAGGAAGTTGCTGGTGTTCTGTACAGTAATTTTGTACAGTATTTCTATTATGATAAGGAAGTTGCTGGTGTGCTTAATGCATTTCTCCAATTAGAATCATAGAATCACAGAATCGGCCAGGTTGGAAGAGACCTCCAAGATCATCCAGTCCAACCTAGCACCCAGCCCTAGCCAGTCAACCAGACCATGGCACTAAGTGCCTCAGCCAGGCTTTTCTTGAACACCTTCAGGGACAGAGACTCCACCACCTCCCTGGGCAGCCCATTCCAATGCCATTCTCTCTGGCAACAACTTTCTCCTAACATCCAGCCTATACTTCCCCTGGCACAACTTGAGACTGTGTCCTCTTGTTCTGTTGGTGGTTGTCTGGCAGAAGAGAACAGCTCCCACCTGGCTACAACCTCCCTTCAGGTAATTGTAGACAGCAATGAGGTCAGCCCTGAGCCTCCTCTTCTCCAGGCTAAACACCCCAGCTCCCTCAGCCTCTCTTCATAGGATTTGTGTTCCAGGCCTTTCACCAGCTTCGTCGCCCTTCTCTGGACAAGTTTAGAAATACATCAGTGAAATGCAGATTTCATACAGATACAGGAAGAGTTAATTTGTTTAGGAGAAACAAAACTCCGACATTTGACTGTAATTTCACATCTTTATAAAAAAAATTCTTTTTCATATGGCTTAGTTCCTGCTTCATCCTTGAAGCTCAGATCATCAATGACACAGTTAGATGCAAAGCTTTTGTTTTTTTAAGCAGATTTTTAAAAGAGTCAGTGATTTATAGTGATTCAGAAATCAAATGCTATTATCTATATAGATCAATCTTAAAGGAAAGCACATAGTAATTTTACATAATCCACATGCTTTCTTCCAAGACAATCTATAGTCTGAGTATTGAAAGCAAAAATTATTTCCTTTCACATTTCTCTATCTGGTGCTTAATTGAAATTCTAACACTAGTATAAGGAAAATAATAATCTTTCACTATAGTATGTAATTTATTCGATTATTGCAGGTGGAATTTCAAAGTGATCCTTGAAATGGATCCATGGAACCAAGTGCTTACTTCCTTTCATCTTCATTGACATGTTTCACAAGATGTCAAGAGCTGAATCAATACATGCTTATTTTTCACAGTGCAAGGGTAACCTTGTTACTCAACACTTTATCCTCCAACACAAACTCTCTAAATAAATTTAAAGAGGTGCCAGTGTTTTATCATTGAATACTTTTCAATTACAGTAAGATTTGTAATCTTATTAGAACAAGTAACAAAACTGGTGTATTTAGCATTTAGTAGGCTATAGAGAGTGCATTTTTAAGATGAGAAGGAATAACCAGCTCAGATAATTTGCTTTCCTGTATAGTGTAGGAGAATGAATTCCCACCCTGCAGATTCTGTGTCCAAATCTGTAATTTTTGTTTTAGGTAGAATGTGTGTTTTGAAGAATATGTCCAGACCTGCTGTAGAGCTTTCAAGGAATGGAGAATGCAGCACTCTAAATAAATTGCCTCAAGTAATGCTCATTCTTTAGGGAACAGAAAAATCATTAGCAAGAAGGTAGACATTTTTAGATGGGTGTTCTCTTCAGGAACAGACTGAGTTCAGAGAAGATATTTTCTTGCTCCTAAGTGCAGAATATGGGTAGTGAACACTGTGCTGGATGATCCACAGGAGAAAAGATAGACATTTTGTAGTTCCTAAATGTGAAAGTTGATACTAATGAAAAATGTTCCCTGAAGGTTATTTTATCCCTGAAACTACTTTCTCACATTGGAAAGCAACAGTTGTTTCAAAATTTCGTAAGTAAATTTTGGAAACATCTGCAATGTCTCTTATCTTCAATGGCAGAAAAAGTGTTAGGAAAGACAAAGACAAAAAATTGTCCTTTTGGATTTGGAGATGTCACATTCAGGATCAATTTTGTAACACTAATATTAAGTAGATAATGAAAACCTTTGCTGAACAGCAGAAAACCTTTATAAGATATAGCAGAATATATTAAAAATTAAGTGATATATTACAGATATTAGGTGATATCGTAGTAGGAATCTGCTACAGACCTCCTGGTCAGAAAGATGAAGCGGATGAGGCTCTTTACAAAAAAATAAGAGAAGCTTCATGCTCACAGGCCTTGGTCCTCATGGAGGACTTCAACCACCCTGGCATCTGTTGGAAGGACAACACAGCAGAACACTAACAATCTAAGAGGTTTCTGGAATGCATGGATGATAACTTCTTCCTCCAAGTGAGACTCCCAGAGCAGACTTCAACCTCTTCAGGGACCTTCTTAGCAGGGAGCCATGGGAAAAAACTCTGGAAGGAAGGGGGACCCAGGAAAGCTGCTCAGTGTTCAAGGATCACCTCCTCCAGGCCCACAAACAATGCATCCCAAAAAAGAGTAAGGCAGGTAAGAATGCCAGGAGGCCTGCATGGATGAATAGAGAGTTCCTGAAAACTCTTAGATGCAAGAAGAAAGCCTACAGAGAGTGGAAGCAAGGACAGGTAACATGGGATGAATACAAAGAAATTGTCCATGCAGCCAGAGCTCAGGTTAGGAAAGCTAAAAGACAGCTGGAATTGAATCTGGCAAGGGACATAAAGGGGAACAAGAATAATTTCTTCAGGCGTATTAGTGAGAAAAGGGGTAGGGAGAATGTGGGACCCTTCCAGAAGGGAAATGAAGAACTGGTGACAAAGGATATGGATGAGACTGAGGTGCTCAATGACTTCCGTGCCTCAGTCTTCAATGGCAAAGGCTCCAACCACAATGTCCAAGTCTTGGAGGGCAAAAGTAAGGACTGGGAGAAGGAAGATCTGCCCACTATAATTGAACGCATGTTGGTGAGCACCTAAGGAATCTGAATGTGTACAAGTACAGGGCCTGATGAGATCCACCCAAGGGTCCTGAGGGAACTGGCAAATGAAGTCCATCATATTTGAAAGGTCATGGCAGACTGGTGAAGTTCCTGCTGACTGCAGAAGGGCAAACATAATGCCTATCTTCCAGAAGGGAAAAAATGATGACTCCAGGAACTACAGAGCAGTCAGTCTCACCTCTGTGCCTGGCAAGATCATGGAGCAGATCCTCCTGAAGGCTCTGCTAAGGCAAATGGAAATCAAAGCAGAGGTGATTGGTA
Source organism: Pogoniulus pusillus (assembly GCF_015220805.1). Taxonomy (NCBI): domain Eukaryota; kingdom Metazoa; phylum Chordata; class Aves; order Piciformes; family Lybiidae; genus Pogoniulus; species Pogoniulus pusillus. The sequence continues at coordinate 43,252,578 of NC_087269.1, read as the reverse complement.
GTAACCAGCAATGGATTCACCAAGGCAAATCATACCTGACGAATTTAGTGGCTTTTTAGGATGAAGTCACAGCAACAATGGACAAGGAAAAGGCAACTGACATCATCTACCTGGACCTGCATTTGACTCTGTCCCGCGATGTAGGATCACAGGTCGTTAATGAAGAACTGCAACACAAACCCTGGGGCAGACTGTCTGAGTCGGAGTGATCTGAACATTGTGCAAGAGAAGAAGAATGAGAATTTGCAGATCAAAAGAAGCAAGGAGACTGTCCCTGCCATCTGATGAATATGCCTGTCCTTCTTATCTGAATATGCTGAGACTGTTGCTCCCCGGAAACATTAGCTCTCTATATGATATATATATATTCACTATATTACACATAATTCAATACTGCCTCAGCCTCACCATTATTTTTTTGTTTTCATGATGGTCATTGCCAGTATAAGTTACTCAAATTTAGTACCAGAAAGTTTAAATGAATTCCAGAATGAAACAATTTTGTATCGCTAAGTACAATCTTTAAAATGTTATAATTTCCCAACCCATATGTAGTAAAGTCCTCACTGCCATACTTGCTTTATAAAGGTCTTTATTTTTCTCTAGTTTTATCTGGATCAATCAATCTACTTGTGAACCTCATATGTTTCTTCAGGATCATGCAGTTTAAATTGATTAGGACACTCATAGTATTGGTAGAATTGCTTAGTTTCTTCCTCATCCTGCCCTTATCAGTCCAATCAGAATTATAAATCACTTTAAATGCAATCAGATATGAAATTAAAGTAATTAATGGACCACCTCCCCCTCCTCCTCCTCTTTCTCCTCTTCCTCCTCTTCCTCCTCTTCCTCCTCCCTCTTCCTCTTCCTCTTCCTCTTCTTCTTCTTCTTCTCCTCTTCCTTCTTCTTCTTTTTAATTTTTTTTTTCAATGTATGCTCATTTTTTCCCCTTGAATCTTTGGAGACAGAGATGTCCTTAGACTTTTGCAGTTTGCACTTCCCTCAGTTGTTCCCCAATTTTTGGCACAACATACTTAATTTACTTCAGACAATGTATGCAAGGTCAGGATGTGATGATGACTCATGGACATCACTTTGCAGCTCACATTACAAATGAGACCAATAGTCGAGATGGTGTAGAGAACATGTAATTAAGAGTATCAGGCTAAATTAGAATCTAATTGGTGGCCTAATGATGAAAATATCCACTTCTCATTAATTGTTCCCTGAGCCAACCAGTCTCTTCTGGTGCACTGCTTTTTCATTAATACTTATCTAAAGAACAAAACAAAGAACAGCTGTTGCACCATAGATACATTTTGATTATTTTAGATTATGGAGACAAGACAAACAAGAATCCTAAAGCAGAAATGACACCAGTTTGCCTCTACAGCTAAAGGTTGAAATATGTACATGTACACTTTTATAAGGAAATTAAACTGGTGACTTATTCAGCCTTCTGTTCATCACTGGAAAGTAGTGGGTACTGAGTAATGCCAGCTCTCAAGCTCAGTTATTTTTTAACCTCTACTCATTCACAATACTCATAGAAACCAGCAGTTATTGTACCTTGGCAAAGACTTCTGCGTTTGATTTTCTCACTGTACCTGCATTTCTTGATTTGTGGTCATGTCAAACATTTCGTGGTAGTAAGTGACTTTGATAAAGCAAATGCATATTGGTGTTTTGGTTTGGCTTTGGTTTCTCCCTTCCTCTTGTGTCAGAAAATACCATAATCAAGCAAAGAACCAAATCAAAATTATTTAAAAGTTATGCAACTATTTCTATTATAAGATTCTGTAGCAAAAAAAAAAAAAAAAAAGAAAGAAGAAAATGTGATTATTAAAATAATTACTCAGATGATTGTCCACTTTGAATTTGCACAACCTTCTCACTGTTTTTTTTGGTTTTTTTTTTTTTTTTAATGGTAGGAGGAGGAAATATTTGTAAAAAAAAATGTGCAGTGTAACAATGAATAATAATTTTCTTTTCAAATTAAAGGGAAATTACCTCGTTTTTAACAGTGCCACTGTACTCAACACTGGTCAGGCCACACCTTGAGTACTGTGTCCAGTTCTGAGCCCCTCAATTCAAGAGAGATGTTGAGGTGCTGCAATGTGTCCAGAGGAGGGTGACAAAGCTGGTGAAGGGCCTGGAACGAAAAACCTGTGAGGAGAGGCTGAGGGAGCTGGGGTTGTTTAGCCTGGAGAAGAGGAGGCTCAGGGCTGACCTCATTGCTGTCTACAATTACCTGAAGGGAGGTTGTAGCCAGGTGGGGTTGGCCTCTTCTGCCAGGCAACCAGCAGCAGAACAAGGGGACACAGTCTCAAGTTGTGCCAGGGGAAGTCTAGGCTGGATGTTAGGAGGAAGTTGTTGGCAGAGAGAGTGATTGGCATTGGAATGGGCTGCCCAGGGAGGAGGTGGAGTTGCTGTCCTTGGAGGTATTCAAGAGGAGACTGGATGGGGCATTAGTGCCATGGTCTAGTTGACTGGATGGGGCTGGGTGCTAGGTTGGACTGGGTGATCTTGGAGGTCTCTCCCAACCTGGTTGATTCTATGGATTCTATGACTGCTCCGAGTGAAGGTGTGTATGATTTCAGACAACATCAAGTGAAATGGGAATAAAAAAAACATTTACTTTGTGGGAAACTCGCTACTTAAACATTTGTAGCTCCAACACAGCACATTATTATCTTTATTTTACGATGCATGCAAATGAGCTTGGAGGAAGATCTGATTCCCGATTTCTTGGTGTTTTTACCTAGGGACAGCTACCGCTAGAGGGCGTCATGTTCTTAATGATAGTGGTGTATGGCAGCAGTACAAGCAAGACACTTGCATCAGTCTTCATGCTGATACACTGAATGTGGTCCTTAAAATCACGAGTTTGTCATTACATAAGTGAAAGTGTCTTCATCTATATCTTCTTTTGTTTTAAACAGAATATGTAGCTCACAAAAGTAAAATCAAGTAAAACTTTAGCATCCAGACCCTTAGCTGGTGCAAAGAAGAGTTAAGCCTCTGAAGATGCAGGTGCCTATATTATCTCTACCTGCACGTATGGACTTTGTGTCACTTACTGGGGTTTTGTGTTCTACATGGAGTCAAAACTTTTCTTTCAGAAGATTTGCAATTCCTTCAGCATCTAGCAAAGTTCTGTGGAGTAAATTATGTGTGCTCACTGACTGCAAAAAGTACAATCACATATTCTTGAACCACAGGCATTTGCTCTATTTCTGTGAAACACTTACTCTTACCATTAATTCTATTAGTGCTTCTGTTCTACAAAACGTGGCTTTCATAATCTGGCAGCCTTGTTACAATTGTAGTAATGCTACATGCATAATCATGGTAAATAGTTCATTATTTCAATCAAAAGGCTATTAATTTAGCCCTAAAGACAGATCACACATATAGATCACACATAAGGACCCAGTATCCTTGCAAATCTTCTGAAGAATCTAAATTTATTCCTCTCTGAAAATGAGAGTAGCCTTCAAAGCTGCTAAAGAATAACGTGACAAGAGAAGTAGCTTTAATTGTTTCCCATAGGAGATGTGGGTGAGTCATTGAATTCAGTGAGGTTATTTGATATTATGTTTGATGTGATTAAGCACGAGAGAATTTCTAAACAGATTAGTGTTCAGCGTGACAAAACTGATGTTCTAACTGAGACATCCACTAAATTGTTCCAGATTGTTGTGATAAATCACTGAACTAATACTGTATGTATTGTTCTTAGAAGTCAGAGGGGACACTAGCTAATAGTCCTAGCATATCAGAGCAAAAGGTTTTACATCAGTACATATGTAAACTTGCTGAACTGCACTTGATTTACTGTGAAGAAAAAATATTGTGCTGCCTGTATCCAGGACTCTTGTATCAATATCTCAGACTGACAGTGATGGTGTGTGGCTTTTCACATTTGAGAACTTTAAAAGAACAGAATGTTAAAACAGAGTTCATGGTAAAGAAAATGCCTGTCAGAAATTGAGTCAAGATGATGCACAAGTTAGAAAGATCCTTGGAATCATAGAATCATAGAATCAACCAGGTTGGAAGAGACCTCCGAGATCATCCAGTCCAACCTAGCACCCAGCCCTAGCCAGTCAGCTTCTCCTTTGTGCCTTTCTAGAGTGCAGATAAAATTTCTGGAGGATTCTAAACATCTCTGAAGTGATTTTTTAAACCCAATTGGTGTGTTTAACTGTGAAAGAAAAAAAAATAATCTTTGCCATAAGCCATATCGAATTCAAAACTATTTTGGTCTCCACAAAATCTGAGGATTTATGGAGTGAACTCTTAAACTAAAATCCAACTCAGAGACATTCTGCCACCTGAAAAAAAAAAAAGTATTCTTTATTCCAAAAAGTAAATTGGAGAATTGGAGCAAGCATCTAGAAAAAAGTCCAAAAATGACCTTGAATGTGTACACTGTTTGTTTAGTAGTCTTCATTAACAAACTAATGAACCTTACATGGTTTCATTGTCATTTACCTACACAACTAGAAAGTGGTTCCATCCCTTGCAAGACCGTAATCAATTTATTTCTCATTTATTATTTGACAGATGACCTCATTTGATCCTCAGCCAATGCCAGGTGGAGCAGCAGGAGAGCTCCCAGCTGTTCCAGGGTGACTAACGCTGTGGAAACTGCCAAAGAACAGTGTGAGAATTGATTTTCACATTAAAGTGAGATAGAAAGTAAGTTATCTTCTTGTTATGACAGGGTAATCCCTTTCTTTTACTCTTCATTTCTGCTTGTTTTTGTGAAAGAAGAAAAATGTCTGTTGCTCACACCAGAGAGAGTTAAATATATGCTGTGTGAACTTCCTCTTCTTGGGTATTATTGATACTCTACTGCAAGGTAACAATGAAGTCGACATAGAATAACAAGATGTGTTGTTTTAATTTTAGGATTACTTTTTAATGTAATCTGAAATTTGACAGCACAATGCAATTTTTTTCTGCATTCCAGATTTTTGCAATTAATTTTTATGATAATGTTATTAACTGGCACTCATATGTTTTGTGCACTCTTTTACCGTACAAGTAAGTGAATTGATGCCATCTCTGAGAGATGCATTTAGAAATGCACAGGGTTGATGAGTTTAACAAGGAACAAACCCATATGCTACTCATATTATTTAACATTAGAGAAGTTCCTTCTGCTTGTCTAAAATTTATGCAGCAATATGAGGGAGACAATAGTGAGGGATATTGTCTATATTCTGTGGTACTAAGTCGATTCCATGTTGGTTATACTGAAAGGAAAAGGATAGATGAATAATACAGACACTAGTCCTTTTCTCTATAAACAAGTAAAGGCTAGGAAGGGGAAAAGAGGAATGATGTGAGTTGACTGGTTTCTCAGAATAGCCCAGTACAAAGTGCTCAACACTTTGCTCAGGGAAGGGGAACATTAGTACAGTCATGTCTCTCAGAAGATCTCTAAGGCACTCTTGTTATTTCCTTAAAGGCCTGGACTGAAAGATGGGCCAATTAATTGATTTTAACAATGGTAATTTCAGTGAGTAAGCTGGTTCAGCAGCAGCTTTCTTGCCCGTTTTGCCACTATTCTCCCCCTTCTATCCTTTGACTTTTGGTCAAGGGAAGATTACCCGGAATAATAACTTCCTTTGAAAGTACTGTGTCCAGTTCTGGGCCCCTCAATTCAAGAGAGATGTTGAGGTGCAGGAACATGTCCAGAGAAGGATGACAAAGCTGGTGAGGGGCCTGGAACACAAATCCTATGAGGAGAGGCTGAGGGAGCTGGGGGTGTGCAGCATGGAGAAGAGGGGGCTCAGGGGGGACCTCATTGCTGTCTACAACTACCTGAAGGGAGGTTGTAACCAGGTGGGGTTGGCCTCTTCTGCCAGGCAACCAGCAATAGAACAAGGGGACACAGTCTCAAGTTGTGCTGGGGAAAGTCTAGGCTGGATGTTAGGAGGAAGTTCTTCCCAGAGAGAGTGATTGGCATTGGAATGGGCTGCCCAGGGAGGTGGTGGAGTTGCTCTCCTTGGAGGTGTTCTAGAGGAGACTGGATGGGGCATTAGTGCCATGGTCTAGTTCACTGGCTAGGGCTGGGTGCTAGGTTAGACTGGCTGATCTTGGAGGTCTCTTCCAACCTGGTTGGTTCTATGATTCTAATACAGGTTACCTGATGCAGAAGAAGAGCAAGGTTCTCTTTTTCCTTTTTAAAGTTTTTCCTTCCATCCTTTGGCTGAACTACTGCATTGTAACTGGTTTATTTGAAATTAGTTTACTTGCAGGGTTCCAAAGTTTGTGCTGGGGGAAGGGAATTACTGCAGACGTAGACATTTCCAGTACTAGGTTTTTGCAGAGCTTGAGAAGCCTGATTTGGTATGATGGCTTTTCTATTTATTAATCTTTTTGTCCTGAAAAGCGTTTATAGACTTGTATATACTTTGATCATTTCACTATTGCCATATTTAGACTCTTGCTTTTCCTGTAGGGATTGGAGTGAATGTGTAAGACAGGATAGTGGGAGGTGAGAATTTCACACACATCCTACCCAGTACTCAGAGATGCTTGGGAACGCTGCCATCGCACAACTACAAATACTGTGCGTCATACCTTTTGCATGATTCAGAAAGATGTATTTTTAGCTAGCTGCAGCTACTTCTAATTATTGTATCCAAATATTTACTATGGCCAACACCACTGCAAAGCGGAACTTGGTAGAAATTGCATGTATACAGCAGCATAACTGCCATGGCAGAATGTATGAGTGATGTATCTGCTGAGGTGACCTTTCAGGTCAGTGCTCAGACTTTAATTAGAAGCTGTCCTGTTCTCTACATGCATCAGAGAGGCAGTCAGAAAACTGGAATTCTGTGATACCTTTGAAAACATGAAAGAAAGTAAAGGATGAGAGATTCTGTAGAACTGAATCAGGAAAGGGCAATGATGCTGAAATGCAGAAGAAAAAACTTTTGTAAATTTATACTTGCATTATAGTTTAAAATTGTGAGCAGTGGCCAGGGGAATAACATGGTTTTAGATTGAGAGAACAAAGGAGATTTAAAATAATTATGTTATACTTTTTGCAATGTTTTTTGAAGTCTTTGTTTGCACTTGTCATAGAATCATAGAATCAACCAGGTTGGAAGAGACCTCCAACATCATCCAGTTCAACCTAGCACCCAGCCCTGGCCAATCAACTAGACCATGGCACTAAGTGCCTCATCCAGGCTTTTCATGAACACCTCCAGGGACGGTGACTCCACCACCTCCCTGGACAGCCCATTCCAATGCCAATCTCTCTGTGAAGAACTTCCTCCTAACATCCAGCCTAGACTTCCCCCGGTACAACTTGAGACTGTGTCCCCTTGTTCTGTTGCTGCTTGCCTGGGAGAAGAGACCAACCCCCACCTGGCTACACCTCCCTTCAGGTAGTTGTAGACAGCAATGAGGTCCCCCCTGAGCCCCCTCTTCTCCATGCTGCACACCCCCAGCTCCCTCAGCCTCTCCTCATAGGGTTTGTGTTCCAGGCCCCTCACCAGCTTCGTTGCCCTTCTCTGGACATGTTCCAGCACCTCAACATCCCTCTTGAATTGAGGGGCCCAGAACTGGACACAGCACTCAAGTCCTGTGGACTTGCGAAGAATTACAAATATAATTCCCAAGTCTGAGACTGAGGACACCTCCTATGGATCTTGTCTAGAGGGAGACTTCTTAAGGATGGTGATTTTCTTTCATATGTGACTCAACTCCTATTCGAATAAGAATGACAATGATCTCACTCATTCACTAGCTACTAATGAGTTATAGCAATTAATTTGCTAAGTCAGTGTTTTGAAAAGTAATTCCTCCACTGCTTTTTGTTGCCAGAGAATTGAAGTTCAGTTGGTGTTTTTTAGCTGCTAAATCCTTCCTATCAATTCTCAGCCATGCACACTTGCCTTACCCATTTTTTTTTTGGCTATTAAGAGTTTCCCTCCTCGTAACGCTGAAAACACATCCAGCTCAGAGGCATTCTTACATTGTCTCATGCAGATTAGCAGATTTTCTCAGATGATGTCTCACAGCACCCCACAGAGGAGCTGGGGTCCAATAAGGAATGTGGACACTTAACTGCATAGTTTGCTGGGAGTTTTGAAAATATTAGTTGAGGCACTGGTAATAGCAACACAAAACTTAACGGCAAAATTATATAGTTCTTCCAAGAGCTTCTGAGGCTGTATGTAGACCTAACCTATGAAACACAGACACTTCATGTAGATGAAGTGGAAAAATACAAAGCCAAGGATGTGCTTTCACATAGAGATGAAGTATTGTATATTTAGACAGCATGTAAATGTACATTAAGAGAAAGGTAAAAAAGAAGGAAAAATACTTGAAACCATCATGCAGTGCTGTGGTACTAATCATATTAGCAGACTGATGATTTTCAGCCTGCTGAGTATATAGAGGAATATACATTTTGTTGGAGTATGTTGACTTTATAGGCTTTTTTGTCTAATATATTCAAGTCTAGACTAAGTTAACAGAAATTACTATGAATGATGGCTATTCCTCATTGTATGTAAAATAAGTCATTTGAGGCCAGTTGTCCACACTATGATGCTGTCATTTTGCCATAATGACACCGATTGGCAGCACTGCTGATAGTTAAATTATGCAAGGCAGTAATTAGATAGGCATAGCAAGTGAGTATCATCTCAGCACTACTAGTGATGTCTCTGTAATTGTACTGAGTCACACTGCTGTGGGTGGTGTGGAGAATCTTACATTTGTCTCTAGCAGTGTTGGAACTACTCTTGTGTAAAATAATGTAGACATTATATTCATAGAGTCATGGTTTTGGTTGGAAGGAACTTTTAATATCATCTAATTCCAGCCCAGCTGCCATGGGCAGGGGCACCCTTCATTAAATCAGGTTGCTTAAGGCCTTATCCAACTTGGCTTTGAACATCTTCAAAGAAAGGGGTACACAACCACCCTGGGCAACCTGTTTCAGCATCTCACCACTCTTACTGTGAAGAATTTGCTTCTAATATCTCATTTAAATCTACCCTCTGCCAACCTAAGGCCATTCCCCTTGGTCCTATCACTACAATCCCTTGTAAAAAGTCACTCCCCAGCTTTCTTTTAGGCCCCCTCAGGTACTGGAAGGCTTCTATAAGGTCTGCCTGGAGCCTTCTGTTCTACAGGCTAAAGAGCCTCAACTCTCATAGCCTGTCTGCATAGCGGAGGTGCTTCAGCCCACGGTACTCCAGATGGAGTCTCATGAAAGAACAGTAGAAAGGGAGAGCCATGCAACTTTTGATGCTGCCCAGGATGTGGTTGGTCTTCTGGACTTCAAATGCACATTGCCAGCTCATGTTGCATTCTTCAGCTGACACACGCAAGTCCTTCTCCTTGGGCTACTCTTGATCTACTTCTCTTCCGGTTGATACTTGTCCTTGGAATTGCCCTGACTCAGGTGTAAGACCTTGCACTTGGCCTTGTTGAACTGCATGAGATTGGCTTGGGTGTAACTCTCAAACCTGTGCAAGTGGCTCTGGATGGCATCCCTTCCCTCCAGCATGTCAACCAGACCACACAGCTTGGTGTCATCTGCACGCTTGATGAGGATGCGCTGAATCCCACTGTTCCTATCACTGACAGAGGTGTCTAACAATACTGGTCCCAGTACCGACCCCTGAGGGGCACCACTTGTCACTGGTCTCCATTTGGGGATCAAACAGTTGACCACAACTTTCTGAATGTGGCCATCCTAATCCAGCAAGTGGTCCACTCCACAAGTCCATGCTTTCCCAATTTAGTGACCAGGTGATAATGCGGGACAGAATCAAACACTTTACACAGCTCCAGGTAGATGACCTTGGTTGCTCTTCCCTTATTCACTGATGCTGCAACTCCATCACAGAAAGCCACCAAGCCACACAATACTTTTGTCTATGCAAAAAACCACACTATTAACTAAAAGTATTTATTTAATAAAAGTAGTTAGTATAAAATTATAGATCATAAAAATAGTATATTCTAAAAAATATATATTTAATATAAGGTACTTGATACAGGAAATAATTTAATATAAAGTAATTAAAAATGAAGTTATTATTAACACTTTTAACACATTTTTAGGAATTATGGGTAATGAATTGTGATAAGAATATTTCCAAGGTGTTTTACGTGCACGTTGTGAAACAGATGTTTCTTCCTTCTGAATACCACAGGTTTCTGTAAACCATTCTAGAGGGTGGGGTAGGGGGCGAGTGTAAAGTGCATTTCAATGAAATCTCTTAAACCCAAAATTTTTACCTAAATAAATATATAACTTAGGGGATATAGGCAAGCCTACAATATAATTACATACAAAATTATTACAACTAAAGATTAAGAATAGAGCAAGTCAGAAAAAAAAAAAGGTAAATGTCTTTTCCAGAGTAATTCAATATTTTATAAGATTCTGGTAAGTCTGGTAAAATTCAGAATGGATTTATTCTATCTCCTAGGAGGAGATATGGCAAGCTTCTAAAAACATTCATCTCACCACCCATTTGACTTTATAGTAATGTTCATCCTTTATCTCTAAACTTTTATTGCTCTGAGTTTGCAACATCTCCTGTGAAATCCTTAGGAAGTGTAAAATAGCTTGCAAAAATTCTTCTGTTAAGGGATGTAAATTGCAAAGGAGGTAATAATTCCTTCTGTATGAGTCTGATGTATCTTTTATTATCTGAATTATTTGGTTTATTTGAATTACATGGATTATATGAAATCCACCTCCATATTTTTCCTTATCTCATATTTTAGAGATAGTAGTTGATCATTGAGGATTTTGAACTGCTCTTAAGAATTATCATAATTCTGTTTCTGTTGTAACTAAGGAAATATTCAATGTCTGAAAAATTGGCTGAGTTAAAACTAATTCTTGGGAAAATGTTAGAGTCACAAGTACTTTATTCTGAATTAGCATGGATTGTATAGCATGAAACATTGGTTCTGTACCTCATTTGGCTTATGAATAGTGTCCTTGTGGACATAGCAAGTTTCTTCTCCCCATTTTGTTCTAGAATTTTGGTAATGCCCTTGCTATTTTTTCTGCTGTCTTCCAACAGTGCATTATACTTTGCCTTTCTTGAGGATCTTAAACTTGTCACAATAAGCTGTTTTATGGCTGTGGCTTCTAAATATATAGAGTGTAGATGTGAGCTCTTTTGGAAGACATTGTTTAAATGCTTCCTGATTGCTGTCAAATAATCTCTTTCAGCTGTGTGTGCCCACAGGCCCTCTAGACCTATATTACTGTCCTGCTAGGGACAGTGTGGAGTGACTGAATGAAATGGATATGAAGAAGTGCTGGTGCTTGCTAGCTGTAAACTTTAGGAAACCTTCTGCTTACAAGTGTGTTCCTTTTTCACTGGAAGATCAGAGTCATTTTCTTCTGTCTTTTCCTTGTGAACTGTTTGTTTTCCTTTTGAATATTTCTTACTGGCTCAAGTATTCTTGCACCTGCTTTGTAAGGAACAAGGTGTTTTTTTAGTTTGCAATGTTGTTGAATGCCATATTATTGGTGTCAATTGCTTTTAAGTTCCTGAGAGATTGCACAGACAATAAACTTATGAGCCTGATGTTTTAGAGGCTGAACTACTAAAGCCTTGTAAGAGTTATAGCTAATCAGTAATACTGAAATCCAGTTCTTAAAAGCAAAACTGTGTATTTACAAATACATACTTTCAGATAATGAGATTTACTTTTACTCTATTTCTATATATGGATATATGATTTATAGGTAAATGTGCATAAAGTGAACTTTTAAGTGTACTTTACAAATATTTATCATAGAATTATAGAATGGTCTGAGCAAGAAGAGACCTCCAAAGGTCATCTAGTCCAACCTCCCTTGCAGTCAGCAGAGACATCCTCAACTAGCTCCATTGAGCCTTGCCTTGAATATCTCCAGGGATGGGGCCCCAACCACCTCCCTGGGCAACCTACTCCAGTGTTCTACCACCCTAGTAGTAAAGAACTCGTTCCTAATACCCAATCTAAATCTGCTCTTCTCTGATTTGAGAAATAAGTCTGAGCAAGCCAGAGTCCTTAGACTCAATGGCTCCAGGTTCTTTGTCCTCTTTCCTGCAGTTGCTTCTCCCCACAACAGAGGGAGGGAGAGCAGAACAAAACATGTCTGGGCAAGCCAGAACATGTTCAGGTCTCTTTTGGCCTGTTTAGGCCTTCCACAACAAAGAGAGACGAGATTAAGTCTTTCACAGAGTGCCTTGCAAAGTCAAACAGTTGTAAGGATGCATCAAAAAGCTTTTTGGAAAATTTAGCAAAAATGCAATTAACACTTTCAGAGTCTCATCTAGGTGAGAGTTTTTAGAAACACAGCTGAGCATGCAGGCCAAATTTAGATGCCTAATGCTCACTTTAAGAATCTGTATCATTTCCTGGTTTTGCAGGATGAAATACTACCTTAAAACTTTCAGCTTTAATTGCACAGGCCTGTCTTGTGGTATGTGAAAAGCCTGGTTGAAAGATATCTTTCATTCTCAGCAAATTATCTTGATCTCTGAAGACAAACTCTATTTAATTTCATTTTGGGCATTGAGAGTCTCTTTTCTTTATGATCTATTAATTCATTAAAAGTCTAGCCCTGAGTTAAATGTCTGTTACAAATCAAGTATGTAACTCATGTAATAGTGCAGAAATCTGATAGCACACGTTAAACATAGGGTAATTGCAAGTTCAGAGGTGTTTGAAATGACAGAAAACTTGTCTATCTCATCCTCTCTGTGTGCCTTTGCTGGCAATTTTCAGAGCATTAAATATGCCTGGCTTTCTTTTGCACAAGATACAGAGGTCCCATATATGATTTTTTAATCTCACTCTGGGGATTTAGCAGTAGCTAAGGACTGGACAGTACTGTGACAAATCGAGTATACTCGTGAAAGGCTCATTGCTTGCACTATTTTTTCTGCTTAAAGAATTACCAAGTGCAAGAAAGCTCTGACAAAAGCCTATCTTGACAAGTAGGAAGCAGAGTTAATGTGCAGGGCAGAGAGAAATGACCTTGTAATTTTATGGGATCATATCTCCTCACTAATGCTGAAAATGATTCTTGAACAAGAGGAATTTAGGGGTGCTTCTGTTAGTGCATTCTCATTCATTCTGCTAGGAAGAATAGGTCAGCAGCTGTGATTTTTCTCCCATCATTGTGCTTGTGCTCCTTTCTGGGTTGAATTCAATGCACAGCAAGTTTTTTCCTTGTGCCATGTTCCCAGTGGGATGGAGCAAACTGTCTAGTAATTCATTTCCTTATACCCCTAATGAATTGTAACAATTTTGTGCCTTGTAAATTTATGAAGTTCTTTACAATAGCAATAAAAAAAATACTGTGGTGATTGTTCAGCACCACTGCTAGTTACTGATGGTGATTATGGCATCCCTGAAAGAACATTTGGATTCCAAAGAGGGATTAAGTATCCAGCACAAACACATTTAGAATTATTTCCTCTCTCAACAGTTTCCAAACTAAAAGGAAGGGGGAAAAAAAGGGAATCAATCCAAACACGTGAATTTTACTGCAAATAGGACATCTCAATAGAATCATTTCTAGAAAAAATTTCTTACTATTTCAAAAGGCTTTTTAGTTATTGTAGAATCATAGAATGTTTTAGGTTGGAAGGGAACTCAAAGGTCATACAGTTCCACCCTCCCTGCCATAGGCAGGGACACCTCCCACTAGAACAGGTCACTCAAGGCCTCATCCAACGTGGCCTTGAACACCTTCAGGGAGGGAGCATGCTCCCTCCCTGGGCAACCTGTTCCAGTGTTTCACCACCATCACTGTAAAGAAACCTTTCCTAACATCTAGTTTGAATCATAGAATCAATCACAGAATCATAGAATCAATCAGGTTGGAAGAGACCTCCAACATCATCCAGTCCAACCTAGCACCCAGCCCTAGCCAATCAACTAGACCATGGCACTAAGTGCCTCATCCAGTCTTTTCCTGAACACCTCCAGGGACAGTGACTCCACCACATCCCTGGGCAGCCCATTCCAATGCCAATCACTCTCTCTGGCAACAACTTCCTCCTAACATTCAGCCTAGACTTCCCCCAGCACAACTTGAGACTGTGTCCCCTTGTTCTGTTGCTGGTTGCCTGGGAGAAGAGGCCACCCCCCACCTGGCTACAACCTCCCTTCAGGTAGTTGTAGACAGCAATGAGGTCCCCCCTGAGCCTCCTCTTCTCCAGGCTAAACAACCCCAGCTCCCTCAGCCTGTTCTGTTTCAACTAAAATGCAAAGTTGTCCTTGAAACAACAGGCAACGTAGGTGCTTTAAGAATTCTGGATGTTCTACTGACAGACTTACTCTTCCTTGGGATAATTTTGTTCGCCCATAGATGAGAGTGTGATCTGCACAATGGCATTACAGTGAGACAGGAAGCTTCCAGTGCCTTCTAGGCAATTTAACTGAAACATGTTTCTTGCCTCATCGCGAGTGAAAAGGGAGAAGTTTCAAATTTGTTCTTAGTCTGCATAGCCTAAATTCCTTAATGAAATAAAAGTAAGGTGCATAAGCTGCAGAACAATTTTCAGTAGTAGGCAACATTGTATTGAAAATTAAAGAGAAATCTCTCATGTAGAAATTGTCATTAGCATGTCCACTATGTTCATGAGTTTTTAATGAACGGAGGAGAAAACAAAAGAGAGGTTTCACTCTTTTTTTTGGAGTTAGGTAAACAAACATCTCTATTACATGTACTTAAAGTGCATTGAATTTACTTTGCTTTGTAATCTAGCTGCAGGAGATTTACAATTATTGATTTAAATCCTATTCAGTCAGGGACTGCTGATTTGAATTTCTCTCTGTATATATGTATTGTTTCCCTCCTGAAGATAAAATTACATATTATATTTTCAGTAAGTTATCAAACTTTTTGCTTAAATTTGCTCTCATGGAGGTTAGGGTTTTTTTGCTTAATTAGCAAGAATGCCTATAGCAGTTTCTGTTGGATCTCATCTCTGCCTTTGAGAAATGCAGCTCTGCTAATTTAGGGTAGAAAAGCTTAAAATGGTACCTTTATACGAATAGAATCATCTTGTTGGTTGGTTGAGGTTTTTGTTTGTTTCTTTGTTTAACTATTAGGTAGGTCTTGCACTGATGTGTAAGCATTTACATTACATTAAGGTGCCTGATTTTGAAATCACTATTAAGGTGCCTGATTTTGAAATCACTTAATGTAAAACTTCAACTGTTGGAGGAAATGGTACAGTTTTCTATGGAACTTTATAAATGTTTTATTGTCGTGGTTTCTCCATGACTCTTTTCTTATTTATTTTTGCTTTTAGAATGCACACTAATAATAGAATAATACCTAACACAGAGAAAGGAAGATTAATGCACAGTGCATGCTCTAAAAGAACTCACAGAATTCTTTAGCTGTTATCTTTGTCAGAAGCTTTGGATCCTTGGTTATTTTTATAAAAGCATCAACCCTTGAACAGTTTGGGGACTAAAATATCTAAATCACAGCATGCCTATAAAGATAACTAAATTGCCACCTATATTGCTGGCTGAGAGAACCAAAGGATGTGTAAACACAAAGTCAAAAAGGAGGCTTATGATTATGGCATTGTGTGGAGTGATAATAGAAATAATAGGTTTTTTTCTGAACCAAAAAAGCAAAGTATAATGGAAATAGATGACTGAATCTTTAAAAGGTGAAAGAGTCAAAGCCTTCTTTCAAGTAAATGGGCTAAGTTTATATGCAGTGAAATCTTACTGGTTTTTTTCCTACTGAAATTAATTTGACCCAATTTGTTTTGCATTGATAATAACCTGGAGTGGAGGGACATTACAATTTGTCTGGGAAACAGAGGAGGAAAAAGGCTAAAGAACAAAACAAAACAAAACAAGAATAATTGAAGGGAAGGCTGACAGCAGACAGTTTAGTCATTGACCCTTTCAAGAATGCCTTTTAAAAGGTTTTGGGTTTTAAAAAACTTTTTTTATGGATCATTGCAGCAAAATTCTAGATGGTACCTGGGAAGCATCCTTGTTTGATGTATCAGGACATGGACTCTGAAACCAATATCTTCCTGATGATTTTTTTTAACTCTTAGTTTCATAACAGAAACTCGATTTGCTTTCCCAGCTTCTGATTTCAAATCACACCACTGCATACTGGTCAGTTTGGAGAATATCTAACCAGGAAACTAAATTAAGAACAGCTTGTCTGGATCCTTCTGTTGTTACTAGAAACTTTTGATAGGGAGTTTCTATTTTGTTTACTTTTTCCAAATGCATCCTAGATTAATAAGTAATTCTAGGAATAACTTAGTCAAAGTATGATCAAAAGTTCTGTCTGTTGCTCTTACCAAAAGACTGGGCTTCTTGTTTTAAGACAACATGAAACAGGAAACTGAAAAACAAGTGTATAAATAAACAATTTTATTAGTCCTGACCATTTCAGCAGGTTATGAAGTGTGTATGTGCATGTGGTTGTGCTTCTGCTAAGCTGAAGTTTACAGATGTATGGTTAAAGGTATTTATTTGCAGGTTATAAAGTATATATTTATGGGTTATATATGGTATATATTATGGGTTTAGGAAGGGCAGGTCTGGAAGGAAAATAATAATAATAATAATAATAATAATAATAATAATAATAATAATAATAATAATAATAATTTCTGTTGAATTGCTTTTCAAGAAATAAAGCAGGATATCTCCTTATCAAAAACAGGTGTCCTGACAGTCTCAGAGTCAGTCCCACAAACCATGCTGCCTACAGCAGGTCCTTGTTAGAGATCATATACACGTTTCTTTGTACCTATTGGCTTTGTCAGCTTTGCAGAAACATTGACTTCGGTGGAGACTCTGACAGAGATGTTTGTCGTCTAGCCCAAACTGACAGCTGCCTTAGACCCACTGGATTTTAGAGATCAGTTCTAGTATTAGCTGCATTTTACTTTGTGAAAAACCTAAACTTTGCAAAATGATTACATCATCAGCTCTGCCAACAGCATTGATGTCTATTATAAAAAAAATTCTGCTATCCAAGGTAGGTTTTGCAATATGCTTGAATAGTTTGAAGAATAGATTTTGGGAAAGAAGCATATACCCAGTACCAAGCAGCTGGTGAAGGGGCTGTTCTTTTGCCTGTCATTACACCACAAAAATGTAGATGTTACCTTTCTGTTGTCTGACGTAATGTGACCTAACTTCATTGTGTAATTTTATCCAGGAAAAAAACCCCCATGAACCATTATCACAATGGGTCTTAAATTGGAGAATAAAGGAAACACTGCTTTATGAGCTGCATCTGTGGCCTGCCTGAAGTACTGCTTGCTAGATTACTGCTTTAATTGATTTGCTCTGTGTTCGGACATGCAGAGTACTCTTTGTTTAACAGGTATCAGTTTAGCTGTAGGGGATAGAAATTCTGGTCTCTGAATCTAGTCATTTTTATTCCTAAAACAAGCCTTTTTGAAACAGAATGTCTGAGATGCTGCAGGACTGCCACTGAGATTTGAGACTTGGGGAAATATGATCTTACCATGTCAGTGCTTACAAGTGTTTTGTTTGTTCTTTTGTTCATTCGTTTGTTGGAGTTTTGGGTGCTAGTTAGATGTTTTTCTTGTTCTAGAAACATTACAAGTTTTCATATTCCAGTATCATAATGTCTGATTTACCTGTGCTGAGAGATGTTCTGCTCTGTTCTGACCTCACTGTTTGACAACAAAATGGAAATAAGCATGCATCTTACATGTGATCTCTCTGCCAGTGTGCAAAGCAATATCTGCTTAGTTCTAGATATCAGCATCTGTCAATAAAGTAATGTATTTTCTGAATGTTCTTTCTTCCCCTTACAGGCATTGACACATTTAATGAGAGCATTATTCAAGATTTCTTTACTGTAGTTTTGTCTCTTTTCTCTGGTTTCATCCAGAGACTTCATCTCTCTTCTACTGCATTGTTCTCTCCCAAGTCCACCCTGGTGCAGGGAGGTGGTGGAGTCACCGTCTCTGGAGGTGTTCAGGAAAAGCCTGGCTGAGGCACTTAGTGCCATGGTCCAGTTGACTGGCTAGGGCTGGGTGCTAGGTTGGACTGGATGATGTTGGAGGTCTCTTCCAACCTGGTTGTTTCTATGAATTTGAGTGATAATTTCACTACAGCTGCAGATGTATCCTCATGCAATTCTTACTCCAACTCCGCTTGCTAAAAGCAGTGCTCTTTCATTTTATACACTCATATTCTGTGCATTCAGTAGAGCTGAGAAATTATTACCAGCAGCTATTGCAATTACATCCAATGCCTAAACCAAGATTATAGCACTGAACTCCAGGCTGTTATAGGAAATGCTCAGTGAAGGGGGGAAAAATGCAGTATTCACTGTTTTTCCCTCCATTTGCTGCTACTCCTTTTCTGCATTATTTCTACTCTTTATGTCTTATTCTAAACTATATATTGTAATAATTTTAAGAATGAGAAACTAGATCCTTCCCTACTTAAATTATGTGTGAAAACTACTTCGTTGTGGGTTTGTGGGATGTATCCTTCAATGAATTGTATGCTGTCAGTTAAAGTTTTGACTTGAGAAGTTCTCGATGCACTTAGTTTGCCAGAGTTGATCTGGAAATGTAGTTTCCTACATAATATACATGTATCTATTCACATAATTTTTCTAGCTGTAAAAAATGTTTATCCCCCCCAAAATCCTAGATTATTTTGGGGACTTTCAGCAAGTTTTAAAAGAAAATTCTACTGCCTGTGTTCTGTTGTGTGATCTGGTCACTGTGTGCATTACATCAAATATGGCAATTTTCAGGAAGAGGACCATGAAAATGTTAGATGATGCATTATATTTTGTGTCATATACAATGGGCTAGTGGTGTTTCTGGAAAAAACCCAATGGACATTATTTTGAGGATGAGATGTGACACCTTAGGAAAGCTGGGACTATTGAAGTGGAAAGTTTGCTTGGTACTGCAACTTGTATAAAGTGTGAAGCAGCTGTGAAAGAGAGATTAAGAAAGGGTATTTTAAAAATTATTAATATTTTTATGAGCTTCTTTACTGTTTAAGGAGTCAAAGGTTTAGTGAAACTGCAAGAAAACTGTTTTGGAATGTTTCAACAGAATTTTGGAAGCTGTTTATAAAAAAGATAAAGCAAGATTTGACCAGAATGACTAATCTGTTGGGTATTCTGTTTGCTGGTTTGTTTGTTTTTCTCTGAAATGAAGCTTTGTGATTCCTTTGGAGACTAGAGGAGCTTGGTGCTCAAAAACATCCAAACTTTCTTTTTTATCTTCATGCAGAATGTGAAGATATTATTTCCAAAGTAGAGTTGTGAGCACTGGATCATGCTGCTCAGAGCATGATCATGCTGTGGGTGTTCCCTTCACAGAATGGCAGGGGTTGGAAGTGACCTCTGGAGATCTTCTAGTCCAACTCCCCTGGTAACACAAGTTTGCCTAGAGCAAATATATTCAGGTAGGCTTTAAAAATCTACACAGGAGAAACTACATATCTCTCTGGGCAGCCTGTTTTAGTGATCCATTGCCCTCAAAGTAAAGAAGTTTTCTTTAAGTTCAAATGAAACCTCCTCTGTTCTAGTTTGTATCCATTGCCCCTTCTTCTGTCACTAGGCACCATTGAGAAGAGCCAAGCTCAATCCTCATGAGCTTCACCCTGTATGTATTTATTGATAAGACTCTCTCTCAGTGTTCCCTTTTCTAGGCTAAAGAGCCTTGTAGGAGAGATGCCCCAGTCTCCTAATCATCATCATGGCCCTCAATTGGATTCTGTCCAGTAATTCTCTGTCCCTCTTGAGCTGGAGAGCCCAGAACTGGACACATTGTAGAGGAGAAGGAGAACCTTCCTCAACCTGCTGGACACACTCTTTGTAATGTGCCCTAGAATACCACTGTCCTTCTTGGCCTTTGGGACACATTGCTGGCTCATTGCTTCCCTCCCTGGAAGTGTTCAAGGCCAGATTGGATAGGACTATGAACAACATGGTCTAGTGGAAGATGTCCCTATGCATGGCAGAGAGGGTGAAACTGGATAGACGTAACGATCCTTTATGGCACAAACCATTCCCCAATTCCATGGAAATGTAAGTGATGTCATGCACAGCTCAGATGTTTGCAGCACTTCTGAGTAAGTGTTTAAACACAGAAGCACCCACTCAAATATTTATGGCTCTGATCCATCCCTGATTTATTTATGTACCTGTTTTGGTTTCCTATGATTAACTACATTACTTTGCATGATTTTCTGCACAGAAAACACTGTTATTGTTGGTGGCAAGGTATGTCCAAATGCAGATTTAGCTGTCTGACTCTAGATGTTCAAAGTAAAAAAATGATTGTTCTGTCCTCTTTGGTTCATGGAATGTCATCTTCCTATCTGGTTGTTAATAATTCTTTAACACTGTATTAGAGATGTTTTCTAAATACAGCTCTTACATTTTTTTTTGGCCAATTATGTGGAAAAGTTAAAATATGGCTTCCTTTATCGTGGATTTTGGTTGTTCAGTAACAGTCCTAATTAACTTCTTCAGTATGGCCAAAGCATGACAGTTTATAGGGATTATCACAGTTGCAGGAATTGCTTTTGTCGCCTGATTTCTAAGCATGTTAACTCCTGAGTAACTCCACTGACCTCCTGTTAATTCTGGTGGGTGCAAGAGTGGAGCTGGATTGCAAAACCACCAGAAATCTGCAGTATGACAACTATTATCAAGGACAGAGAAGGAATATCTGTAGGTATGGTTTGAGAATGCTCTGGTTAACAAATGTTTATAGGAACTTTGTCTTGGATCTGTCCTGAGTTGGCTACTTTCCCTTGCAATGGGATAAAATTGCTGTTTGTCATCTGCTACCAAAAGTCTTAATGGTTGAATATTTCTTTATAGAAATATAGCTATCAAAAAGCAGATGGAAGCTATTACTGTTCTGGAAGCCACATTTATAAGATACTGTGTATAACCACAGGGAGATAGAGGCTTATGTAAATGTTTGTTTTGCCAATGCACACCGTGTTTTATCCTTAGCAGTGCAAACACAACAAAACCTATCCAAGAGTCAGAGTCCTCCTGAAAGGGGAACTGGCTACGCATGGTGCCTTCCAACCCTGACTGATTCTTCTATTTGGAATCACAGAATCATAGAATCAACCAGGTTGGAAGAGACCTCCAACATCATCCAGTCCAACCTAGCACCCAGCCCTAGCCAGTCAACTAGACCATGGCACTAAGTGCCTCATCCAGGCATTTCTTGAACACCTCCAGGGATGGTGACTCCACCACCTCCCTGGGCAGCCCATTCCAATGCAAATCACTCTCTCTGCCAACGACTTCTTCCTAACATCCAGCCTAGACTTCCTCTGGCACAACTTGAGACTGTGTCCCCTGGGCAGCCCATTCCAATGCCAATCACCCTGGCAAAAACTTCCTCCTAACATCCAGCCTATACTTGCCCCAGCACAACTTGAGACTGTGTCCCCTTGTTCTGTTGCTGGTTGTCTGGCAGAAGAGACCAACCCCCACCTGGCTACAACCTCCCTTCAGGTAGTTGTTGACAGCAATGTGGTCCCCGCTGAGCCTCCTCTTCTCCAGGCTAAACACCCCCAGCTCCCTCAGCCTCTCCTCATAGGATTTGTGTTCCAGTCCCCTCCCCAGCTTTGTTGCCCTTCTCTGGACACGTTCCAGCACCTCCACATCTCTCTTGAACTGAGGAGCCTGCTTCTTTCTAGGAGAGTGATATATTCTGTAATGTCTGCACATTCTTTATATGGGTTATATGGTACACAAAACAACAAGAGAAGTTTATTTATAGGCCAGTGTATAGAAATGGTGAGCTAAAACATGTAATCTAACTATAAAGAATTAAGCTATTTGTAAATACAGCCTCTAATGTAGCTGGCTGATACTCTAGAATTTCTATTAAATGTTTTGTGTTGATTATATGGGATTATAAGAACCAAGGCTGAACACCAGGGTGCTCTTTTGACAAAAGTGTCTTTTTCCTGTTTTAATCTTCAAGTGAAATTACAGCTTTGGGAAACAGCATAGTAAAAGGAAGGGACTGAGCATCTCTTTGTGGATCACTTCTTTCATATTTTTGAGGAAGAGTTACCAGAGTTATATTATAACGGAAGAAAATATTCCAAATCAGTATACAGACATCTTGATTGGAAATTTTTTGGCCAGCACTATTTAGCAGGTTATTAGTTTGTTATCATGGTTGGCCAAACTGTTTCTCATCTTCTTAAGTGAACCATTTAATTCCAATAGTAAAACAGTGACTAGAAATTAAGAACACTAAATGTTTCATATGAACATTGAAGTTCATTTACTGCTTACACTCATCTGGTTTGCTGTAGGTGATACTACTATTTATATGGTACTATGAAAGAACACAAGACCTGTGATAACCTTCAGTGTGACTGGAAAGGAAAGTGAAATGAGGTTACTTGACAACCTTACTGTTGTTCATTTGCTACTGTCTGTGTTCCCTGTCAGATCCTCTATGTCATGCAGATATTTGTCCAGGATGTGATTTTCTAAAAGAGTAACTAAGTCTTTGTTCTCTTCAATGGCTCATAATTTGTCATTGTCAAAAATATGCAAGCGTTTCGTTTTGTTAGATGGATGAGAATAGAATATAAATGCAGGTGTGTGAGTGACACTTTCAGCACTGATGTCTGTGATGGCAATCAATCAGAAATGGTTCAGTGAAGCAAGGTTACTGAAATGATATGCTGGAAAACAAGCAATATTGCAGTAAGTTGGGATAACTAGGGGGTTTATTAGAGTAGAATCCACCAGATTGGAAGAGACCTCCAAGATCATCCAGCCCAACCTAGCACCCAGCCCTAGCCAGTCAACTAGACCATGGCACTAAGTGCCTCGTCCAGGCTTTTCTTGAACACCTCCAGGGACACAAATCTACCACCTCCCTGGGCAGCCCATTCCAATGCCAATCACTCTCTCTGAAAAAAACTTCTTCCTAACATCCAGCTTATACATTCCCCAGCACAACTTGAGACTGTGTCCCCTTGTTCTGTTGCTGGTTGTCTGGGAGAAAAGACTGAACCCTACTTGGCTGCAGTATTATTACATTGTGATGCTTAAGCAGCCTGCCTTACATGCCCTATAGTTAGAATCTGCCTTGCTGTTTCAGGCAGATGTAGAACACAGGACAGGTTAACTTTTGAAACGGATGAAATTTAAGAAAAAGGCTGCAGATGTCTTTCAAAGGTGACTACAGGGCAACTACTATCTCAGTAGGCAGAAGATAGAAAAAAAGGAGAAAATTTTCTCTTCTAATTTTTTTCCCCTGAAGGTTTTCTATTTTTTTTTCTCATTCTGAATCTTTCTATGTAAAGGCAAAGGCATAAAACTTATCCTTTAAATAGCAGTGGGTCACTGTGGCTTCCTGAAGGAGTGTAATTGCAAGAGACAAAAGAGATAATATTTTTCAGCTGGTCACAGGCTGGCAGCTTTTCAGTCCAAAATCATCCTGTGTCCTTCATAACTACGAGGGATGCGACCTGCATTCTGATTGCAAGGTGACCAAACCCACTGACATGTAACTGCTTGCAGCAAAGTTACACTGCTGAAATGCAACCAGTAAATTTCTGTGTAAACAGAAGTGATTTACCTTGCACTCTAATTGTGGAAGGGAGGAGAATTGCTGAGCGTAAGACTGAAAGGAGCATAGAAAAGAAATTTGAGTGCAATCTAAAGGCAACATGTGTCTTGTGATGTACAAAGTGATGACAGCCACCATGCTGAATCCAAGGTTATTATCTACCAATCTGCAGTATAAAAAGTGTTTTTTTCCACAGGTTCATGTGCTCTCTGGATTTCTTCATTTTCACATCCTCTGTGATTCAAGAATAAGTTCTTCTCAATCAGTAGTTTAACCTCTTCATATTATCTTTCCAGTTTGAGGAGGATAATGTCAGAAACTTTCAAAGACAGACTGCATCTGACCAGCTCAGTTTGCTTTACATTATGTAAATGTCTTTGGAATCCTTTGTAGTTACAGATATTTGTCAAATATAAGGTTCTTACTGTCACTGAGTATGATATAATGTGATGGTTTGGGTGTTACCTGCCCCCCACACTTTGGAAGATCATCCAGACTAGACTCAGCCGGCTCTGGAAATTGAACAAAGCTTAGATTTACAGCTTAGCAGAATATAGAAGCAGATATTTACAGTATATACAGTTATAGGCAGAAGTATACAAGGTAAAAGGTAATACAGAAACACAACAGCCCTCCCAGAAACCTGAGTCCCCAGGAGGGGCTCCCAACTGCCCCTTCACCTTCTCCCACCCCTGTCAAACTTACCCCAGTCCCAAGGAAGAATGGAGGTTCGGCCAGGGGGTTAGGAAGCAACGTGGATTAATTTGAGACGGTAGAGGGTCTAGAGAGAGAAATGCAGCCCAGAGCTCCCAAGCAGAAGTAGTCCCCTGTCTATGTTTATACTCTTGTTCTTACACATCTCAGCAAGCCTATGAGTGAGGTAGACATCAGTCTCGTTCTCCTTGCACAGCCTGTAAGCTAGCTCTTCTCACCAAAACATTCTAGCTAGGCTCAAACTAGCACATATAAACAATGGATTCTCTGAATAATTAGGACTTCCTTCCCATTTCTTTGAAGCAGCTGAGGACACAGATGGCTGTCACTGGTGGAATAGCTCACTGAAACAAGTATTGCTCCTAGCTGAGTACAATGGAGAAAATGCTTTTAAGAATTTAAGCCATAAACCCCTAATAACAGAAGAGATTCCATCTACACAAGTTGTTTTTTTTAAAGTAAATTTCTAAATACTAACTCAAAATCTGCTTTGGAATTTTGAGTTATGTTAAAAAAAGAGATCTTTCACCACCTGGAAATAAATTATGTCAGACAGCACCAAGGCTGGATCGTATGGTCCAGAGTCCAGCATGGAAGTGGAAATTCAGGAGCTAAGTAGGATTGATTGATCCTATTTAACCTCCCAGGTTCTCTGAAGAGGAGTTAGAACATGACTTGAGAGCATATAGGGAAAGACATCAGCTGAATTAACAAAGCTTCTTGTCTAGATAATAATACAAATTAAATTGAGTGATTTAGGAAATGTTTTTGTAGAGTTAGATATTCAATTTACAAAACCTGAATTTTTACTTATTGCACAGTGATGTGGGACAGATAATTTTTTCTCTTTCATCTCAGGAGTGACTGTCTTCTTCTCAGTCACACTGTGAACACAGAGGTCAGTTCAGTCATTCAAAGCAGTAAGCATGTTGTTCAGGCTGAAAGATGTGTTACACTCTGATAGATAAATCTAATGCATACAACTACTGTGCCCATAATTTGGTAGTTCACATCTTCTTTTCCCAGGCAACCAGCAACAGAACAAGGGGACACAGTCTCAAGTTGTGCTGGGGGAAGTCTAGGCTGGATGTTAGGAGGAAGTTGTTGCCAGAGAGAGTGATTTGCCATTGGAATGGGATGCCCAGGGAGGTGGTGGAGTCACCATCCCTGGGGGTGTTCAAGAAAAGCCTGGATGAGGCACTTAGTGCCAGGTCTAGATGACTGGCTAGGGCTGGGTGCTAGGTTGGACTGGATGTTCTTGGAGGTCTCTTCAAATCTGGTTGATTCTATGATTCAACTAACTGCCAGTTTCTCTTTTGGAAACGTTAACAAGTAGAAACTGAATTTTACAGATTTTTTTTCAGTTGACTTTGTTCATAGGAAGTTGTTGGAATTCCTTTAGAGAATAACTGAGTTCTGTCATCTTGAGAATTAAAAACATCAGTGAAGCCTTAGTCTCCTTTAAACAAGAAGTTTGAAAGTGTAGTTCCGAGCTAAGGAATCATAGAATCATAGAATCAACCAGGTTGGAAGAGACCTCCAAGATCATCCAGTCCAACCTAGCACCAGGACTGGCAAACTTGTATGGTTACACAAATATCACAATGGTGTATATCATGCTGTGAAACTCAAGGCTGAATATCATTATTGGATTAAACATTATGAGATCAAAAATTAATAGCACCATTGGACTTTTTGATTTTTTTCCATGGAGCTATCTAATCCTTAATACTGCATACTGTTCACAGTTTTTGGCTTTTCTCCTCAATCATAAGGGCTAGAAATATATGTTTTTCTCTGAAATTACTCCAGAAGTAGATTGCAGTGTCTTAAAAAAGTAACAAAACTTGTAACACACTTATGAGAGATCACAGAAAAGCAAGGTAAATCCTTAACCTATGTGACTGAATGACAAGTGAATAGCTTAGTTATAAGGGGGAAAAAAAAATCTGTTACATGAATCAAAACCTACTAAAAAGATCAAGCATATTATGTATATACTCCAAAGAATTTGGTGTTTAAGTGTATGTTCAGCAACTTTTAAGACTGCAGAACAATTAACAGATTTTTGCCAAACATTTTCTAAAAAATAATTTGAGGAAAAAAAAATTGACCATCATCTCTCCACCTCAGGAGGCTTGCTTGGTTGTACAGCAGTGAATGAATAATCCTGCTCTCATTCTGACTTATTCTCACTCTGTCAATCCATCTGCAGAAGGATAAACTGAAGCTGGTTTTATTTTTATGTAAAAGCAAGTCAGGGAGCAATCATGACCTGTGGTCCATACACCTGGGGCTTTTTAGTCTGGAGAAAATAAGACTTAGAGGGGATTTGATAAATATTTATAAGGATCTGAAGGCTGCCAGGAGAGGGGGGACAGGCTTTTTTCACTTGCTCCCTGTTAAAGGACAAGGAGCAAGGGGTGTAAGTTGCAGCAAAAGAGGTTCTGCCTCAACACAAGGGGGAACTTCTTTACTGTAAGGGTCACAGAGCACTGGAACAGGGTCCCCAGGAAGGTTGTGGAGTCTCCTTCTCTGGAGCCTTTCAAGGCCTGTCTGGATGTGTTCCTCAGTGATCTGTGTTAGATAGTATTGTCCTGCTCCAGCAGGGTGGTTGGACTCGATGATCTCTTTGGGTCCTTTCCAACCCCTAACATCCTATGATCCTACCCTTTGACATAGTAAGTATCTGGCTTATGAAGTGTAGACATAGAAAAATGTTATTTAAATCACTGGTGCTATGTAAGTTGTGGAACAGTGGAGCTAGGTACTGGTGCTTGCTCTAGGAGAATTGTGAAGGCAGTCAGGATTGTTTCAACTAACTCATTCTGTTATTGGCTTTCATTGTTATAGAACAGGACTCTATATGTACAGTGAAAGCCCAAGTTCTTCCTTTTGCACTCAGCTGCAACCATTTGTCCTTTTACACAGTTATAGAACACGCAGAAGAGAAATGTGTAATAAACTACTTCCCAGATTCCTAACAACTGTGATTAATTCCTGGAAGGGGAGTAAAAGAGTCAAAAGAGGCTCCACAAAGAAATGAACATAGTGACTTCTGTCAACAATAATATTGTAAGCTTATTCCAGAAGATGAACAAGTCAGTCAAATCACGGCTAACATACACACACACATGCAAAGAATTAGCTTCTGACATGTAAACTACCAAATAAATATTCAGGGGAAAAGCCTTTGGGCTAGGGGGCATATATAGTGTTTATGCTGAGGCATGATGATTTGATCTATGGACACTGTTCAAGAGATAGGATAATAGAGTCATGGAATTATAGGATCATTAAAGGCAGAAAAAACATCCAAGATGCATCAAGTCTGACTGTTAACACTGCCAAGTCCACCACTAAGCTGTGTCCCTAAGCACCACATCTGCAGCTTTTGTCACCACTTCGAGGATGGTGATTCTGCAGCCAATTCCACCCTGAATTGTTGAATTGATGTTTAGAATTAAAACTAGTTTTGGCACACAGTATGAATAAGTGAATTTCTAAAGCCTGGGGGTTTAGCCATTTTCCAGCAGTGACACAAAGTAATGTTAAACGAAATACTGCTACTTCAAGTAGAACAGAACCAACAGAACCATAGCAAACTGTTACTATCATCCCTTCAGACAAAAAGACCAATGCACCTACACTGAATAAATTTATAATGATGGGCACTAATTTATGCACTTAAAATGTTAATTTCAGAGTTTGAACTGCTAAATAGGCATTCAGATTTTGTGACTATGAGGAGCAGTGGCTATACGTAGTAGCTTGCACAATAGATTTTTATGCTTGTATGGAGTTCATGCCAATACTCCAGCCTCTTGCTTTCAAGAACAGCAATTTCTATACCAGATATTCTCTTTTAAAAGATTTCAAACCCAGAAGGCAGGCATTTCTACAGCTCCAGCCTGTAAACTTAAGGCATAGAGTATAGCACAAAAGAAAGTAAAATCATTGTGCAAATATAAGAAAAACAGAGTCAGGATTGCATGGAATATTAGCTGAGCTTTATGATGATTTTACTGCTAAACAATTCCAGCTTCCTGGTACCTGCACTTCTCTAGCTCCTTTTCCTCTACAGAAGGAAGAGAAACATAATAAAAAGTGTTATGTAATCAGCCACTTATGTTTATACAGCAGTATTCCTGCAAACATCTTGGAGCGCTTTGCAGTCATTAAAATCAAATTAAAATACTGTCTCAATAAATGGAAGAATGTGCATAGTAATTCTCATTTGAATATTAACCCAGTCTAAACACCAACTTCTTTCTGGAAAATTCTACTAAAGAAAACTTCATGACAATATAGTTTCTCTTTGAAAAAAAGATAAAGAGCAGAATTGTCAGACTGGATTCTGCACCAGCACTCAAAAGTAACTACATAACATTATTACAGTCAATAGAGCTACTCAGGTACTTAAAGTTATGATTAAATTTAACTAACATCTCAGGTGGGCTTTGCTGCTGTTAAGATGCTTGTGAAATAATGATGAAAGCAAACTCTAAATCATTTATCCACTATGCACAGAGCACAACTTTATTAAGGATTGTTTACTGTATATTGCATATGCAAAGGAACTATCTCCAAATAATCTTTTTTCTCCTCTCATTCCTAAGGCATTTGTTGCCTGGCAATAGCAAATCATCTATCCCCTTATTTTCTAGTTTGTTTTTCTAGTGGCACACCAAATGTGAAATAGTACTCACCTTGGTGAAGTCAGATGAATGTAGTTAGTCCAGCTGGTGGTGGCCCATGTGGGCATCTTTCTGTTGTAATGTCTCAGTCATTAATATTTTTAAATCAAACTGGTGTCAATCTGCTGATTATTTGGTGGTAACAGCATATGGAAACTAGAAAGCAACAGATAGTGCTTTTCAATTTTCATCAGCAAAAACACCAGTCATTTTGCAAAATACTTTTCCTGTAGTTCTCCACTGTTCTGCAAGCAAGAAGATGACATTTGACAGCATTTTGCACTTTGAGACATGATTTAGTGGGCATGGTAGTGTTGGGTTTATGGTTGGATTTGATGACCTTTGAGTTCTTTTCCAACCTTTATGATTCCTGGATTCTAAGTAGGAAGTCATCATGTTCTCTAAGCTGTGCTTATTTATTTACTAGTTGCAGTACACCTTAAATTATTGCCATGCATTCATCCATGACTCCAACTATACTAACTGATGATTTTCCCCATTTTCTTTTTCTGAAACCCTACACTAAAACAAAGTTTAAGCAGAAATCAAGCAGAGTGTTGCATTTATCAGTGGACTTTCCCTGAAAAACTCTGCAAAGCAGTGCTTTTCTCTGCTTGCTTTATTTTATGTTATTTCTTGATTTTCATCAGCTAAAAAGAAGATTCACACTACCCATTGTAAAAAAAAAATACTTGAGAGGTTCTAACTTTTTAGTATGTTTTGTTTTAAGCTCCATAATATGTTTCATTGACTGGAAGCTCCTCACCTGTCACAGATTTTATGAAGCAAAACCAAAACCCAACAATTGAAACATTACTGAAAATGATACAAAAGAGTTATTAAGAAAAAAAAAAAAACCTATTAATTGAAATTTAAAATGTATTATCAATCCTTGCAGCTTGCAGCAAAGGGATAAAATTATGTATTCAGCATGAATCAGTCATCTGAGTAGAAATGTAGGGAATTCTGAGAAGTTACATGGTTTTGTGGTTTATTGCTGTGTGTTTTATTTTCCCTGCAAAGCTTCTTCAGGAGTTCTCTTTGCAGAAACACCATCTGTGGTTTAAGTGGGATTCTTTTCAGCCATGAAGTACAGTTGGATGAGGTGAGATTCTGTAGAATTACGGTGTTTTGACTAGGAAACTCTAAACAGTGGAGGAGGGAAGAATGAAACACTCCTTTGGGCCCATTAACAATGTAAAACACTATTCTTACACTATAGGAGGCTCAAGCTAATATTTAGCAGTTAATGGAAGGTAATGTAGTTTCCTGGGAGCATCATATTGGTAGATACATAGTGCCTGGACTGAGTTCCTTCCTTATATTCATTATTCAAGTTTCAGATGCACATTTAATATTGTGATATGATCTCCTCTGCAATTCCCTGATAATCAAAAGTCTGCATGTAAAAGGTGTCCTGCTCCTAACAGACCTATTTTCATGAGCCTTGAAATGGTTTTCCTTTAATTGAAACAGGGAATAGCCTAAACTTATGAAGTGATACTTGGACCTTTCAGAATAATTTTTAGGATGGCTACAAAATTGTCAAGGCTAAGGTCAGTATCTTAGTTGTTCTACATCAAAGCAGAGCTTGAATGTAAAGAAATTGTTAGTGGTGACAGCATTAACAAAAAGTAAATCCATTAGCAAAAAAGTGACTCCTCCACTACTGAATGCTGCCATGAGACTGCAAATTACTGGAAGAATTTTATGAGGCAACACTTTATCAATTTTCTCGTAGAGAAAATGTCTTCCAACATTTCTTGCTGTTGTAGGGCTGTGAAAAACTTGTGATAATGCACAGAAGAGTTTTGTATTTCTTTCTGTAGATGAAGCATCATCATATTTACAGAACCTCTAGAGATGACCATGCTCAATCACAAAACAACACGAATACAAGCAGCATTTTGAAACCAATGTGTAGGTAGCTGAGGAGACTAGATGACTAATAATCATTAACTGTAAAGTGCCTATAGAGTCACTATATAGAAGAAAGTCTTTAAAAGATTGCTTTTTGGGGACTGTTATGAGTACACTATTCTAAACTACATACATATGGCAAAACCTTGCATTACTATGTTGTTTTTTACAGATAATCATTCAATCTAATTTAAAGCTCAATTCCACTTTCTGGTGTGACACTAGTGCAGGCTATCTGTAGATCTTTCTTGTGGTTAACTGTGGGAATGCAGAATGCAGAAGAGTTGTGGGGTGCAGGTGCAGAAGAACCAACCAACTCCGATTCCAACTCCGATTCTATGATTCCATGATCTTGGTGACTTGCCCTAGAGTACCTGTGACAGCTCTGGAATTAACATCTTGGAGAGGGCAAGCTGGAGGTTATGGCACAGGAGGTTCCATGTGAACCTGAGGAAGAATTCTTTCCCTGTGAGGGTGCCAGAGCACAGGCTGCTCAGGGGGGTTGTGGAGTCTCCCTCTCTGAAGATATTAAAGAACTGTCTGGATGCATTCCTAGTGTGATCTGCTCTGGGTGATCCTGCTCTGGCAGGAGGGCTGGACCAGATGATCTTTCAAGGTCCCTTCCAGCCCCTGACATTCTATGATCCTATGATTCTAAGAACTGTGGGAATGGAGTGAGGAGGAATAAACATCAGGCAGATCCTTATAGTAACAAACCTTGGCTCTCACAAGCAGCTGACTAGACTAGCTTATCTCAGAAGGGGAAGATAATGGACACCTCACTAAAGAGGAAAACAAGGCATGGTTTATGTTAGGAGGAAGTTCTTCACAGAGAGAGTGATTTGCCATTGGAATGGGCTGCCCAGGGAGGTGGTGGAGTCACCATCCCTGGAGGTGTTCAAGCAAAGCCTGGCTGAGGCACTTGGTGCCATGGTCTAGTTGACTGGCTAGGGCTGGGTGCTAGGTTGGACTGGATGATGCTGGAGGTCTCTTCCAACCTGGTTGATTCTATGATTCTATGATGGAGTGGGTTGTCCTTGACTAATTATGCTAATGTGTAGGTGTGTGCTCTGCTGGCTGAGTGCTTACATACTCAGGCTGTATGTAATAACGTGTCTCTAGCATAATTCACATTGAATCATCTGGAGTCCTTCATAGCTGGGCCTCTGATCACATTGGTCCATTACTGCGGTTCCCACAGCAAGCAGAGATTTATAAGCAGCACCATGCTGCAGCGGTTAACTAGGTGACTTAAAGATGGAACACCTCGTGCTTTCTGATTGTCTAAAGTGTAACAATCTGTCTCCTTTCTGACCTTAACCTTATTTCCAAATATAAGTTAAATAATTAACTGGAAAATGTGCTTATTTCAATAGCCTCATCAGGAAAATACTTCTCATAAAGAGGTGTACTAGAGGGTTATTTTGCAGATTTCATCTGCTGTCTATGTCTGACAGCATGACTATGAGAGCTGAACTGCATGGCCTCACTCATGGAATCATAGAATCATAGAATCAACCAGGTTGGAAGAGACCTCCAAGATCAGCCAGTCCAACCTAGCACCCAGCCCTAGCCAGTCAACTAGACCATGGCACTAAGTGCCTCATCCAGGCTTTGCTTGAAGACCTCAAGGGACGGTGCCTCCACCACCTCCCTGGGCATCCCATTTCAATGGGAAATCACTCTCTCTGTGAAGAACTTCCTCCTAACATCCAGCTTATACCTATCCCAGCACAACTTGAGACTGTGTCCCCTTGTTCTATTGCTGGTTGCCTGGGAGAAGAGGCCACCCCCCACCTGGCTACAATGTTCTGCAGAAAGATTGTTTTATATTACATACACTCTATATGTTTTAACATTTAGATGTTTTAGTGTTTCTGAGATTATATTTGATTTTTTCCTCTATTTGGCACATTTTTTATTCGATATTTACAGTATTGCAGAAGTGTGTTATTTTCTTTAGGTGAAAATCCAAAGTGGGATGAACGTAATGACTGCTGTAACATTTTGGATCTATGCACAACGTGATTTGTAATGATGTTCCACCTTGTTTAGAACAGAGGAAAAAGTTTTCCCAGTAAACTTAAAATTTCTTCTTGAAGTGATGCATGCTGAATATAACTGAGCTAGCCAGTTTTAAGAACTGAATGCAGCCTTTGTCTGTGAAATAAATACAGATAGAAAATGCAATGCATAATAGAAATACACATTAAAAAGTAGTTCTGTTTATTTTTTACTGTGATTTTGATGTTTCTATTTTTTCTTTCTCATCCTTTTTCCCCCATTTGCTTTTTAGTGTTTATTGTTCTGATCTTCAAATAATTGCTAGCTTATTTCTATCCAAATCATTGTTGTCTAGCTGCTTGTTTCATCATTAGAACTAAGATTGTCTGGAACTGTTTTATTTTATGTGTGTTGCTTATCTTGAGATCAACTCACTCCCTGGCTGCTTTTTTAAGTCAATTGAATACTTCTTTCCTCTTTTTACATTAGAGCTTTAAACATTCTTTTTCAAAGGATTCAGCAGCATTAGAATTCATATTATCCCTTCCTCTTAAAATAAGCCACTGAGAAAATCAAAGTAGGACATTGATAATCCAGTTAAAAGATCAGAAAAAGAAAAAATAGTCTAACTATCTAATTCACTGCTTTCTGCAGAGAGAGATAAAAAGTTCCTGATGTTTCTGGGTTAAGTCTGTTTCTTTGGTTGAGTCTTGCATTCACTGGTTCACAGTGTCAGCTAGCATGCAGTACAAATGAGGGTTAAAAAAAACACAAAGAAAATATTCATGTGATCTTTTGGATCCTTTCTTTCAGTCTGGCCTACTAGGTCATAGGACAAGATGTCTAGAATGGTGTTCAATTAATAGTGAAATGAATGAAGCCTGGGACAAATGCCATTAGGATCAGTACATCATTCTGCTTCTATGGATAGTTGAGCTAGTGGGTGATGCTGACAATGCCCTGACAGTAAAACACAAATTTAGAGGAGAAGAGAAATGATTGAAGGTGAGCTAGGATGGGTCAATCCTTATCACACATGTCAGTCTTAATGTCTTGCTGTCTATCTGTAGGCAATGAAAAGGAGAGATAGCATCTGTTGTCTTGTGAATGCTGTATTTTTGCTCTCATGTAAAAAAAATCAAACTTTAAAACTAAGTATACCCCATTCATGTTTAGAAAAGAAATAGACAAAATGTCAGTTGATGAAAAAATTGTAGCTTTGTCCTTTTTCTCACAACTGAGATATTGTCATGGAAGTGAGGCAAGAAACACAGGAATTCTTCTAGTTGCTTGCAAAAGGTTAGGATAAATATACTCAGATTTGCATCTTAAGATGAAATAATTATAGAACTTCAGGCAATACACAGTGGGCTTCTATGTTTGTCTGTTGCCAAGGCCATGGAAAAAGGTTAAGGTCTTAATCTTGTGTTGAATGTCTGGCATAATGTACCATCTATTATGGGTTTGAGTTTTCTCTTTGGGAATGGGCTTTCACAATATTATCATTGTAAATAATGGATAAGATTTACATATTTACTGGAAAGACCCCTTAGTTAGAGGGTACCACAGGCTCAAAGAACAGCCTGGTAATATATTTGAGAAACTGAGAAACTGAGGGGGAAAAATGGATGCAGTAACAAAGATTAAATGCAAGGTTATTCTTCCCCTGTACTGTACACCTTGAATACTGTGTCCAGTTCTGGGCCCCTCAATTCAAGAGAGATGTTGAGGTACTGGAATGTGTCCAGAGAAGGGCAACAAGGCTGGTGAAGGGCCTGGAACACAAACCCTATGAGGAGAGGCTGAGGGTGTTTAGCCTGGAGAAGAGGAGGCTCAGGGGTGACCTCATTGTTGTCTACAACTGCCTGAAGGGAGGCTGTAGCCAGGTGGGAGTTGGTCTATTCTCCCAGGCAACCAGCAATAGAGCAAGAGGATTCAGTCTCTAGTTGTGCTGAGGAAGTTGTGATTGGCATTGGAATGGGCTGCCCAGGGAGATGGTGGAGTCACCGTCCCTGGAGGTGTTCAAGCAAAGCCTGGCTGAGGCACTTGGTGCCATGCTCCAGTTGACTGGCTAGGGCTGGGTGCTAGGTTGGACTGGATGATGTTGGAGGTCTCTTCCAACCTGGTTGATTCTATGATTCTCTGCTTCAGAGGAAAGGTACTGTGTAGGGCAAAGCAATGAGAACCAAGGCTATTTTTAAATGAACAAGAACTGGCTGGTGTAGTTAAGAAACAGTGCAAGCAAGGGGTAGTCATTCTTGAAAAGCATTGTGCATTGTCTAAACATTTAGCAATTGCCTCGTGGCTGCCATTGTAACTTGTTGTCAGGTATCTCTTTAGATTGCATCATTTTATAATCTAATGAGCTATGACAGAGGTAACCTGCTATGACACTGAAAGGAAATGTTAAAAAAGCACACCTGCCTCAGGGTTCAACTTCCATAGTTCCTAGAGAAAAACAAAGTAGCCTTGAAGAATTCAAGTCTTTGGGATATGAAATAGATCCTGAGACTGAATGAATGAAGGAAACCAAAAAACACACAAATAAACCACAAGGTAGTGCTGCTTAGAATTTACTGTGCACGCTACAAGAAAAAAATATAAGATTAATAAGTTTTCAACCATTATCTCTCTGCAACAGAAAAATGACATGATAGCAGATCTTATGTTCAAGTCATGCTATAGGCACAATTGTATTAGGTTAGGTGATTGTTAATGTAGTCAAGCATCCTGATGAGCAGCAGTGGTAAAGACATGCCACAGAAAAAAAATGTAGCTTTTATAAAGTCTTGAACTGGACAGGGTTATTATGCACAACAGATAACACTTAGTGACCTGAGCCAAAATTCACGTTATGACCTAACACCAATAGTAAAGCATTTAATTGTTCTGTGTTCTACTAGGAAATTCTCAGTGCAAAATGCCTCATCTTTTTTTTGACCTGCACTAAGTTACTTTTGCTCAATGATATATTGTGACAGCAAGTCTTGTGTGAAGATACTTACCACCATTTTGTTGTTCCTGCCCTAAGTTTGTATCACACTGGACTGCAACTTTTATGTAATTATATTTATCATGTCATAATCAGATTTTTTTCTTGCACACCTTCTTTTCACACTAGAGAATCCTAGTCAGTGTAGTTATTGTTAATCATAGAATTGCTTTGGGTTGAAAGGGACCTCTGAAGGTCATGTAGTCCAACCTCACTGCAGTAAGCAGGGATATTCTCTGTTAGATCAGGTTGCCTAGTGTCCTGTCGAGCCTGACCTTGAATATCTCCAAGGATAGGTCTTGTGCTATACTACAGACCTTTGTAAAGAGCCCCTTTCCAGCCTTCTTGTAGGCCCCCTTCAGGTACTGGGAGGTTGCAATTAGTATTCCCTTCTAGCGGAACATTTTTTATGGGGAGTACCTGTCAAAGGACAAAAATGTTCAAGGAACAGGAAAATAAAATAAAATAAAATAAGATTTAAAAGAACATAAGATTATTGTTAACAGAGATCATGAATCTCCATTAGTCAAATCCTACACCTTCTACTTTTCTGTGTTATGTATCACTATGAACTTGAGATATGGTAGAATTAAGAGATAAAGGATCAAAAACTAAGTGGAAACAAAGTAAGACAGAAAAAAAGACATTAAATTGGAAAAAAAATGGAACTACGTGAACTAGAGATGCATATGAAAGCATGCTCCAAAGTAAAGTGTTTACTAATACAGATAAGCTAGTCCTGGAACTTGATACTCAATTTTATATATAATACATCAAAAAAGAAGTATTAAAAATTGAAAGAAACCAAACTTAAACCAATACCATCACTTTTCTTTAACAATGATCACTCTTTGTCATACCTAATACCAAGAACAAGATTTAGACAGTTTCAAAGAGAAAACAATGCACATATAGAGACAGAAAACAGTAGTTAAAATCAGAGCTTAAAAAGGGAAAAAAGCCATAGATCCAGATACTGCACTCATGAGTCAAATTAACAATGACAGCTGGCCCAGAAATTACTTTGATATTCTAAAGCTTTTTCTGAAGCATGCAGTGACTCTTCTGTTAGAGAAATTGTAATGAGCTGCACAGAGTGCAGGCCAGGGATGCAGTATGAAAATTGGCATGTTTCTCAACTCTTCTCTATAAGCTGATATTAATAGATATTTTTAAATGCTGTCAAAAAGCATCAGTATGTTGTTGTCTGGTTTGCTTGTTGTTTTTTTTTTTAATTTAAGTTTTTATTTTAAACTGGACACTTTCCAATCTCTGTAACTCTGAGCAAGTTCCTACATAATTGCTGATTTATTTTTAATAGCATGTAGATTCTGTGAGCAATTGCTTATGAGGTTCATAGTAGCTGCTGCTTTGTTTTCATCTCAGTTCAAGTTGGGTTTTTTTTTATCTCTGATTTAGTCACCTTTTGAGTTGGGCAGAAAACAATTATTTAAATAGTATTATGGACTGATTCACTTCATTGTGGACTGAAGTTTAGAGGAAAGGAGCAATCACAATAGTTGCAGGGATTCCATAAAAGCTTTTTCTTGTGCTTTCTGTGTAGATACTAGATCAGATGTGAAATTTCAAAATGCTCTATAAAGTTTTCACAGAGAAAGGAACTAACAACATTCAAATATTTGCCAAGTGAGGCAACAGAAATTATAGAATGCCTTTCCCATAACCAAACCAAAATGGATTAAAAGTTGACATCTGTATCCCTTGATTGTCAAATTGTCTGTGTACTCTACTAGCATACAGAAAACTCTCATTATTTATCAGGTTGCATTGTGGGTTTAATTTAGTCATATTGACAAAGAAGATGAGAATCTTATGACTGAAAATTACAGTAATCAGAACTTTTTCTAGAGCGAGGGAGATATTGCTCTTTGTGGACTATTAATCCCAACTATTTTAAATGTATCCCACGGTATGGGAAGAGTCATATTCTGGAAGTCCTTGATTTATTTCCACAGAAGAAAAAAAGATCAACTAATTTTGCCTATGTTTTAGAAGCCAGAGTGGGGAGAGATGAAACCCACTCTTAAATAACAAGTTCTATTACAGACATGATTGTAAACCTGTGTTTAACTCTTTGACTAACCTTCCAAAAATACTTTTCTATCAGGGAAAAAGAACCAGTATGCAATCTTAAAATACTTTCCATTGTGAAATATTGTTTGTCTTGTGAGAAATTAGTTTATGGCCTGGAAGACACCTGTAGTTGGCTCATTTCCCCCCCAGTTAGCAGCTAAGTAGGCATTTGAAGAATAAAATGTGGAAAGAAAAATCATCCAGCTTACATTGATGTAAAATAATCATGATAATAAATTCCAGCTAACTAATGTATTATGGCCATCTGAAGGGCTGTTCTTTAAGGATAATAAGGACAAAAATCTCTAAGTAAAGCTAATGAAAGATTATGTGTCATAGAACATGTGATTAATACAAGAATTCCCATACTGTGCAGTGTTAAAAGTAAGACCTAACAGACTATAAATTAATGATGCTATTGAGCAAGGACATAGAGAAGAAAACTTAAGGAGAACTCTTCATATCTTCAATCCATTCTTTCTCCTACACTTCCATGATTCTTTTTCTGATGTCCTTATGGTAGTGCAGCTAACTTCCCTACACTCAGTACAAGTAGGCTTTTTGCTGTCAGTAAAGAAGATGGAAATAATAGTCCAGAATGATGATTCCAGGGTTTGTTTTTTTCTGTCTAATGGGAAAAGGTATTATTTTTTTTTAATTTATGATAAATATATTTCCATATTTAAATATATATTTAAATGTATATAAAAATAAAAGACATAAGTCTAGCCTTGAGCTCTGTGGTAAAGGGTTGGACTTGATGATTTGTGAGGTCTCTTCCAACCCTGATAATACTGTGATACTGTGAAGTAATTCTTGTTCTTGCCAGTTATAAGACTATATGCCTTAAGGTCATTTAACGACTCAGGACCCACATTTACCCTGCTGAATACCCATAGGAGTACTAGGTGTGGGTGTGCAGATTTAGCCCAGTTGCTAGATCCTTTTCTACAATCACTTGATGTATTTCATCTCCAAGTGAGTGTTAGCTAAGTGGAATTTTAAATAAAAATATCTGCTATTGTAGTTAAGCTCTGTTAGTATTAGGTTAGCTGTAAGCATTTCTGTTGCAGAAATCTGTTTAGCTTGCTGCAGGCAGTGTGGTCAAGGCCCCACAGATTAATGTGATCAAGGCCATGCCACATGGACTCCAGACTATTCAATGTGAATTATGCCAGAGATGTTTATTGATCATTTTGGCTCTCAATATGTACCCTCAGGGCATGAAGCACAGGCCTACACATTAGCATAATTAGTCAAGGACAACCCACTCCATCAGCATAAACCATGCCTTGTTTTCCTCATTAATGAGGTCTCCATTATCTATCCCTTCTGAGATAAGTTACCCAGCTGCTTGTGAGAACCAAGGTAATGATCTGTTTGTTATTATTCTTCACTCCATTCCCACACATTTACCCTATTTCGTTTCTTTAGCAAGAATCAAGCAATTACTGTGTTTCTATTTGCTGTGTTAAGGAAGAGGTTTGTTATCAGAACATTTATCATGAGGAAAGAAGAGGCTGCTTTCCTGGTTCATCTGCTGATGTTGTAATATGGACACAATTGTAAAGATAAAAGACAGTTGTCCATAGTGATTGATGTCAGCTTGAGTTTGCCATGTGCCATTTTCAAGTGAGAAAATATTTAACCGGATAGGGACTTTGGTTGTCTTCAAAATTTAAAGAATTCTAAGTTATTCTGATCTCATCTTGAATTGCTAAAGAATTTAAAAGATAATAAATCTGAATGTGTAAAGGAAAAATAAAGCAAAGTATTACATATTGGATGTGGGAACTGAGGAAGGGAGTCAGCGAGAGCACATCCCTGTGTACTCTTGATGCAGGGAGATTGAGGTTAGAAACATAGTAAATTGGTATGCTCACCTTGTGTAGCATTGAACAAAGAACTGAAAGTAGTCTGTGCCAAGATAGCCAACACCTCACTGTTACCCAATAAGAGTGTTAAAACCAATATTTTATCAAATCATTGTATTCCTCAACTCATAGAGTTACCACAATTGCAGAATGGCAACGACTGCTGCTATAAATGGCTTTGGCTTCAGGTACTTTGATATCCATCTATCCTTGGGTTGTTGTTGTTTTGTCTGTCACTAACTAATATATACAGGGACAGCTGGGCATATCACATTCTTAGTAAATGACTTAACTCAGTTTTAACCACTATTATACTGCAAACATTGATAAAAAGCACTATTATATAGAAATCGTACCTATTATGCCAACTGTGCCTGAGACACAGGCATATAGCACTGTTACACCTGCCTTCATCTTGTCCACCTCCACAACCATCTCTCTATTTATAAAGCATGCTTTAAACAGCCTTATATAAGAAATATTAGTTGGTAGTAATGTACAGTTGGATTTTAAGGCAGCAATATCAGGTGCAAGCAATTCCATGATGTGTACAGAAAGCAGTGTATAACATTTGCAGTACTATGAGCAATACTCAAATGTGAGCTCTTAGTAATGATAAAATTGCTCATATTGCTGTGGAGAGTCCCTGATTCACTGAATGATATATTTAATCAGATAAAATGAGAAATTTTTGGGGTTTTATACAGACAAAATTACATTAATCTCTCATCTTCTGGAAGAAAGGACTTGTCTCTATAGCATAACCGGACCACAGTGATTGCGGTTTACCTATGATTAATGTCTGAAACTCACACACTAGTAAACAACAAGCTCTGGAAATGCCAAATGCTACAGCTTATGCAACTAGATTTAGATTAGAAACTATTTTGATTACAAGGTCTTCTAAAAAGTATATGGGAGTTCAAAACAGACTTTGGAGATGAGGAGACAATGATGTTGCATTTTCCTTCAAAAGCTGTGACGATCCCTTGGCAGAAGATAATATAATCCCAAAGCAATTAATTTCCATCCCTTCAGATCTCAGTTAACAGCCAGTAATGACCTGCATGTATTAATCTATTGAATGAGTCTCTTTGAAGCATTTGTTATCAATTTATAAGCAGACATAAACACAAAGTTCAGTGACTAGAGGTGCTTCACTTAGAAATGCACAAACTGAATCACCATTTGGGGGAAGTTTAACTACGTTGAGTCAAGCTAGAAGGCTAGGCAACTACTGGGGGTGGCATCTGATCTGCTAAAATGGTATTTGGATCTCCAAAGATGTGAGGCAATACAGAATTTGATGGAAGAAGTGTTAAAATTAACTCCTGAATAGCTTGCTTCAATAAATTTCTGAAGAGAGAGCGAGTCTGGATGGATACTGTGAACCACTCCAAGAAATTACAAGCTATAAATATTTCAGCAGGAAAGGCTTGTCTTTGATAAGGGAGCTACCTCTGATATGTATATGTTTGGAAATTCAGAAAGCAAGAGAGAATTTCCTCCCCATGTGGTAATACATGGATTAATCTAGTGAAAGCAACTAGCTAATGAATCAACAACACCTTCAAATCCCCCACAAGTCTGAAGAGTTTGAAACATTCAGTACCCTGCCAGATCAGGCTCCAGATATTTAAAGTAAATCAGCACTTTATTTATAACAGCTAGAATTATTTATAACAGCTAGTCCTGTATTGGGTAGCAAGCACATTTTCTGCACAAAGATATGGCTACAGAGTAGGCAGATTGCCAAGACTCTGCACAGCTTTGGCAATAGCACCTACGGTGACAAGTGCTATAAATTCTTATCCTCAGAATAAATCTCTTTTAA
This sequence comes from Pogoniulus pusillus, assembly GCF_015220805.1. Taxonomy (NCBI): domain Eukaryota; kingdom Metazoa; phylum Chordata; class Aves; order Piciformes; family Lybiidae; genus Pogoniulus; species Pogoniulus pusillus. The sequence continues at coordinate 43,210,804 of NC_087269.1, read as the reverse complement.
GATGTGACACAGTTTAACACAGCCATCATGTTCTGGGAGAAGGGTTTGCGTGCAGCGTGTCACAGGTTCAGAAGGTCTATACTGCTGCCTCTGCATTTGTGAGCAAGTAGTTAGCTGCCCATGAGCTTGATGTGTTTCTTCTTTTTTTCCTAATCCAATGAATACAAGTTGACTAGGAATAACTTGCAGCTGGTACAGCTCTATTTTTAAACAGATTTATTAAGAGAAATTGAAATTAGCTTTCTGCTTCCCCTCAAAATTCCATCTGCTAGAATTAATATTAACATGATTTCTAACTTGTCCTTTTCACTAATTGTACTTTCAGAATGACTCCATAAAAGATAAAGAACATACAATTTGCACTCTTGTGAATTTGCTTGCAGAACATGTGATCCTCTATAATAACATGTAGGTCAAAAGACATTTTAGGTAATCCTTTCCAATTAATACACAGGACACCCTCAGGTGTGTAGGTGTTTTTGAGATATTGTTCAAAGCTTCATCACTGGCACACAGTGGATTCCATGCTAGGACTCATGGGGAGGCTGGAAGAATTCAAAGGCAGCTGAAATATTGAGCTCAGAAATAAATAGCAAACATTTACCTACCCTTCATCAATAGTGCATATCTTCATCATCTACATATGCTACAATTGCTGGAAATCACAGAATGGTTTAGGTTGGAAGTGACCTCAAAGCTCATCCAGTTCCACCTCTATGCCATAGCCAGGGACACCGCCCACTAGAACAGGTTGCTCAAGGCCTCATCCAGCCTAGCCTTGAACACCTCCAGGGAGGGAGCATCCACAACCTCCCTGGGCAAAGTGCTCCAGTGTCTCACCACCTTCACTGTAAAGAACTTCTTCCTAACATCTAGTTTAAACCTCCCTTCTTCCAGTTTAAACCCGTTACCCCTCATCTTGTCATTACAAGACCTTGTAAACAGTTCCTCCTCAGCCTTCCTGTAGGTCCCCTTCAGATAGTGGAAGGCTACTACAAAGTCTTCTTGAACCCTTCTCTTCTCCAGGCTGAAGAGCCCTAGATCTTGTAGCCTGTCCTCACAGCAGAGGAACTTTAGCCCTCTGATCATCTTTGTGGCCCTCCTTTGGACTCACTCCAACAGTTTGATGTCCTTCTGGGGCTCCAGAACTGTACACAGTACTTCAGGCTGGGCTCAGAAGAGCAAAAGGGGAGAATCCCCTCCCTTGCCCTGCTGGCCGTGCTTCTCTTGATACAGCCCATGACACAGTCGTCCCTCTGGGCTGTGTGCACACGCTGCCAGCTCATGGTGAGCTTCTCGTCATCCAATACCCCCAGGTCCTTTTCCTCAGGGCTGCTCTGCAGCTGTTCACCACTCAACTTGTAGTTGTGCTTGGGATTGCACCAACCCAGGTGCAGGACCTTATACTTGGCCTTGTTGAACTTCATGCCCACTTTTCCAACTTGTCCAAGTCCCTCTGGATGGCATCCCTGCCCTCTAGCAAATTGACTGTGCCACACAGCTTGGTGTGTGGAAATAGGGAACAACTTTTCAGAGATACTAGTGCTCTGTTCCTAATGCTCCAATAGGTATTATATTAGGTCATGGCCTTTATTAACATTTTCTTATATGGGAAATTCTGGCCTTCATAAGGAAATTTATCTAGAGGCTCCTACTTAATTGTAGTAGTAGACTTGTAGATGAAATTGACATAATTGTCATCTCAGAACTGATCCAGAGAAGCAATTAACCATATTGACTGTATTTGGTCTCTTTGCACAAGAATTTTATACTGAAGAGCTTTTAAAATGCTCTTTAATGCACTAATTTTAAGGATGTGTAGGTGAGTGTAGGACTTCAATTCCAGGCTGCCTTTGGATGCTTCATAAACCAGTGTTGGCTCCTGAATAACATTGTCCTTCTTGATCACTTATATTTTTTTAATGGTGTCAGTTATTTCTGTGAGTCTCTAACATACAATTTCTCTGAACAAGCAATAGTATTATCAGTATTTTTCCCTGGAGAAAAGATGTGGACAAGAACAAAAGGAATTCAAGCTGTCAGGAGAAAATGTTTTGCCGATGGACATACTGCATTAGGAGGCAAAGGCACAGCTACAACACAGGCAGGCCAAAGTGCATGTCCATTGTGCAGGAGGAGTGCAGTGACTTGCATTGACATGGAAAGGGAAAGTATTGATGTTCACATCACCTCTTCTCAGGTGTTGTCAGATGTGTACCTTCTTATGCAAATGACTGCTTCTTGAAAACTACGGTGCTTCTCTATTTACATAGCAACTGTTTCAGGCTTCTCAGTTGTCGACACAACTATTCCCCACGTGTTTGACAAACACAAGTACCAAGTTCACATTCATTCTGAAACCTTGTAAAGGTTATTTAAAAACAAAACAAAACCCTGAAGTGTTCTATCAATGCAGAAGTCAAACACTTTAAAGGTTGATTCACTCCCTATGAATAAACCAGTACATGCTGAGCAAGACCTGAGAGGCAGAACTCTCTGTGCTACATCCAGAAGTGTTCTGAGAGGTAATGAAGCAGTCACCCTAAAATACAGATATTTCTGGATGGAAAAGTCTTGCTCCTAAAACCAGCAAACTTCTCTTTCAAGCATGAATATAAAAGTCTGCTACAGTTTGAAATCAGATTTTCTGTTCTTGTGTTTAATCCCAAACTTTTGTTAAGATAGCTGTTTTCAAAGCAAGGTTATACTGAGTCTTCCTCATTCTACCCCTCTCATTGAGAGACTTATCCTTCATATAATTTACATTGCATTTTGTTCTATTGTTACAATATTTCCAATATTGTTTTTTACTCAAGTTAATGCTTGTTGCAGGAAAAGATGTTGTGATAGCCAGAAACATAGATTGCTGCAGTAACTTAGAAAGTAGTTCTTGAGTTGATGGAAAATAGAAGTGACTTATAGAACATACTGTGTCACCTCTTTGTGTGCAGTAATGGATTGTGTAGTTACTTTGGTAACATATCAGATGGAAGAGTATTTCCAGTGAGCATAAAACATATTCACCACTATGCTCGTTTCCATTACCATCTTTAGTATACATACAAATTGCATCATAAGAAATACTCAGTAATATGCAAAATGCTCTGAGTTTTCTCATATTTTGCTAAGCATGAGACACCAAATTATACAAAGAGACTTTTTGGGCTTCAGATTACTAAGTCTGAAAAGAAAACACAAAAGAATGGCTTAGTCTCTGTATAACCTGCAATTAATCAATAGTATTAATTATAGAATCATAGAATCAGCCAGGTTGGAAGAGACCTCCAAGATCATCCAGTCCAACCTAGCACCCAGCCCTAGCCAGTCAACTAGACCATGGCACTAAGTGCCTCATCCAGGCTTTTCTTGAGCACCTCCAGGGATGGTGACTCCACCACCTCCCTGGGCAGCCCATTCCAATGCCAATCACTCTCTCTGGGAAGAACTTCCTCCTAACGTCCAGGCTATACTTCCCCTGGCACAACTTGAGACTGTGTCCCCTTGTTCTGTTGCTGGTTGCCTGGGAGAAGAGACCAACCCCCACCTGAAATTAGTTGAAGCAGTAGTACAAAGAGGCTGCCGAACTGAGTTGGAATTGCCTGGGTGTTGTGTGCAGGGAAAACTGTTAAATTCCATACCAAATTGAGGGAAAAAAAATCTAATTCTATCAAAACTGAAAAGAATATTTTTTTTCCCAATGACTTCCTGAGAAACTGATTCATGTACAAAATGAAATATTTAAAGTTGTTTAAAGTGGCCTGTGTAAGCATGCTGTCAGTCCATGGCTCTGCTTCTGCCTAGAGAAACTAGGCAACATACCTCCACATACCAGGGTTTGGTCTCTACCTTTGTAAGACAACACTTAACTCGAGTGCTCAGTCCCAAAGGTCAGTGTCAATGAGGCCTCTGTGTACTCTTTCAGCAGAGCTCAGATTACGTCTTTATTTACCTCAAAGTTTTGAATTGGTCAAGGGTAATTTCCTAAAAGAGTCTGAAATCACTGTGCTGGTATGTTAATTGTTCTTGTGTGCAAATATAATCTATAAAAAGCTGTAAAATCATGAACAGGTCCTTGCACATCATCAGTTTTCATTGTTCACTGAATAAATAAAAGATGAGATCATTAAAACCTGTTAGTAATGTTCAACGAATGTTTACTGAGACAATCTAAAATAAATAATATTAATGAGCATTCTCATACCAGCATATTAGTACAAATATGGTTATTAAATTAACCTTGCAATACTTTAAATCATGTTGTTGTTAAACATCCAATAATGTGATTTTAATGAACTCTTACTTACTGAACAATGAAATAGCTGAATTAATAAATTCAATTAGCCATGGGAAAAAGTTGATTTTAAAAAAACAAAGGAAAAAGACATCTCTCTGATATACTGCTGCCTCTGCAGCTCTGTATCAGAAAGACTGCCCAATCCCACTCATACAAAAGGGGGTCAAAGACACTCAGAGCAACAGTATCATAGAATCATAGAATCAACCAGGTTGGAAGAGACCTCCAAGATCAGCCAGTCCAACCTAGCACCCAGCCCTAGCCAGTCATCTAGACCATGGCACTAAGTGCCTCATCCAGGCTTTGCTTCAACACCTCCAGGGATGATGACTCCACCACCTCCCTGGGCAGCCCATTCCAATGCCAATCACTCTCTCTGCCAACAACTTCCTCCTAACATCCAGCCTAGACTTCCTCTGGCACAACTTGAGACTGTTTCCTCTTGTTCTATTGCTGTCTCTCTTGAATTAGTGAGCTCAAAACTGGACACAGTATTCCAGGTGTTGTCTCACCAGGACAGAGTAGAGGGGGAGGAGAACTTTCCTAGACCTACTAGATACACTTTTAATGCACCCTCTTTGGTGCTTGGATGCTATTTGCCCTCTTGGCTACCAGGGCACAATGCTGTCCCACAAATAACTTGCTGTCCATTAGGACTCCGAGGTCTTTCTCCATAGAGCTGCTTTCCATCAGGAGGACTCCTAGACTGTACTGATGCCTGGTATTACTCCTCCCCAGATGCAGGACTCTGCACTTGTCCTTATTGAACTTCATGAGATTTGCCTTCATCCAGTTGTGCTGGGGAAAGTCTAGGCTGGATGTTAGGAGGAAGTTCTTCAAAGAGAGAGTGATTTGCCATTGGAATGGGCTGCCCAGGGAGGTGGTGGAGTCACTGTCCCTGGAGGTGTTCAGGAAAAGACTGGATGAGGCACTTAGTGCCATGGTCTGGTTGATTGGCTAGGGCTGGGTGCTAGGTTGGACTGGATGATGTTGGAGGTCTCTTCCAACCTGGTTGATTCTATTCTATTCTCTCCAACCTGTCCAGATCTCGTTGGATGGCAGCACAGCCTGACGGGGTCTCAGTTCTGTATCATCAGTGAGCTTGCTGAGAGTGCACTCAATCCCCTCATCCAGATCATTAATGAAGAATATGAACAAAGTTGGTGGACTGTGCCTGTTGAGTGCTGAAGTGAAAGCTTTTTACAGGTCACATGGGTGATTGTTGAAGAGCAGTTTGAGAAACCTTTTTTCAATTTGCAAATTTTATCATAAATGTGGGTGTAGAAGGAAGGAAAATCAAGCCAAACAGTATAACAGACTGAAACAACATTACTAATTATTGCTAATATCAGAAAAGTTGATTCTTTGCAAAAGATGAATGAAGAGAGAATGGAACTATTTGTGTCCCATGTCCCACTTGTGAGCACACGCTCAGACATACTTGGGATGTGAGTGGTGGTAGGTCAGTACCACTAGTCTATGAACATTTCCATCCGTGGAACGGTTCCTAGGGAGCACAAAAAAGACTAGAATATATCAAAATATCTTCTGTGGGGCTGAGTAGCTTTCTTTTTGTCATTTGGCTTGTTGAATTTCTGCATCCAGAAGACTATAAAAAGGAATTGCTTTGGGTTTTGTCATTTTTGAATCTCTACAGAAGAAAAGCAGACACTGTTTAGACATCACAGTTAAGGAATGCCACAGTAATTTTGAATAATGTGAATCACACTAAAGTGTATTTTAAATATGGACCTGAAGCAGAGAAAAGTAAATGTATTTCCATTTTATAGATCCTGTTGCTCTGAGGAAAGAATGATACGGCCTGTGCTCTAAGGAATGACAGAAGAAAAGATCCTCTCACAGCTGCTTTTACCTCAGATTGTTTGGGGTTTTTTTTGTACCCTTGATTAGGGACAAATGCACATTTCAAATGCATAACATTTAATTTCTAAAAGATAGTGTGCAGTATACTCATGCAGTTATAATAATTTGGCTACTCGTGTTAATCATCAGTGCACTTAAAAATGAGCATAATGTAAATGTGCATACAAGTAAATTCACATTACATGGGACTTGTATAACATTTATAATTAGGATTCGTTTTAGAAGTACATGAAAATGCCAGGAGGAAATTTAAAGTAACATGCATTACTATTATGCAAATCTGTCACTTACTAAACTCCTTATTCTCCTACTAAAATTTGCTCTCTAAATAATTGCTTCACAAATGGAAATCATCACCGGCAGCCCAGTTCTCCTCTCGCTTCCAACTCTCCCCTTGATTGTGTTTATCCAGTAATACAACAGCATTCTGCAGTGTTGATACACATGCTTAGTGTTCATTTGGTTAGGCTTCAGTAAATGGAGCCTCTGGAATTAGCCATCATTGGTTACAAAGATGCAGTACATAGTGTAGTACATTAAGCTACTCTACCAGAACCTTAGCTGAAAGAGCAAGCAACATTTCAAAGCTCAACTGATATTTGTTGTGTTTTCTTGGCAATGTCACTATTCATAAATCATTTTTAGCCCAATCTAATATTGAACCTTCTTGTTTTTCAATAATAACCAGGGCATTGCCAAGCAGAGGGAACACAGATACTCACACTTATACCTGATAATGAAAATAGATTCTTTCAAAAGATAGTTGTAGATGCAATAAGTGGAGAATAAACCTTCAAAACATTTTTTTTATATCAGACATACACATAATAAGGAGGTTTTTCACATCTACTGTGCTGATTTGTGGGCTGATAGCCTGAGAAGTTCCTCCTTACCGTCACTTGCTAGGCTTTTAAAAGACAAATGACAGATATGAAACCTTCTTTAATCTTCAGATTTAGAGATTGTCCAACTAGAGAGCTGACCAGCCAAGGGCAAGCAACCTCTGCCTAACTGTGGCTGGAATCAGAGTTTTTGTTATTCTACTTATCAAAAGACTGATCTGATGCATAATGTACAAGTCCATAGCTTTTGCCCAAAAGAATTGCTGCAAAAGAAAACTTCCTACATCAGCCACTGGAACTGAGCTACTGTGGCACTCTTGTGGTAATCCTATTAGAATTGGACCATGTTGGGGGTATAAAATCCCCACCACTGCTCCAGCACTTGTGCATCATATGAAAGGCACAAAAATTTAAGAGATGCTCAAATAGCAAACTGTATTTACATAGAGAATTAATATCTAAGACTTTAAAATATCTAATGGTGATTTACTTTCAAACACATGGGTCCATTATAGGTTTCTACAGTGAACTCTTGGAATTTACTGTTTAATCTTTTCTTCAAAGGCAATGAAGTGCTGAATTGATTTGACATGGAGCTTGGTTTCAATTTTTTTTCAACTCTCTTGCTGGCATTTACACAGTTTTCATCTGAACACATGCAAGACTGAACAGTAATGACAAATTTTTACAAGCTACCAGTGGGTTTTTCATTAGAACAAGTGTTTATGGTAAAATAATTAAACCACAAGTTTTGCCACATGTACTCTTCAAACAGCTGTAGGTAAATATTCCCAATAATGAGCTGCCTGAATTATTTTAGTCAGATGGACTGACAAAAGCAAGGCTAATTTCAAGACTTCCTTATGAAGCATGAGATGACATTTCCAGATGACTGGCCTGGTACTGATCCCCACTGATAACAAGGTAGATCTTGCATCTCTGCTGTTCTGTCTACATATCTCCTGCTGTTGTGGGCTCATTGTGCCCACTTCTGTAATTATATCACAAAGAACAAGAATTTTACAACTGAGCTGTCATTACATATCTGAAAAGGGACAATTAAATGGGGAAATTATGCCAACTAGCACAGAAGATTTGGATCCTATCTCATGTGTTGTTTTGGAAACTTTTTATCCTCTGTTTGATAAAGACATAAAATTTGCTGCTATTTAAACACTAAAAAAAAGTAAAATATGAAATAATTTCCCAGGGCAATGTAGGTTAGTGCTACCACTGAGACAAACCTTTTGTACTTAGTTATAATCTACTTGTGGTCTCTGTGTATAGCTCTGATGATATCTATGCTGCAGTTGCTATAACTGTAGAAGCTTAGCACATCTGCTGTACCAGTCTGGGATGAACAAATGTAGACTTGTAGTTCCCAGAAAATACTAGCACTTCCTTCTCCCACCTGTACACAGAAACATGCTACAGAACTGGATTTAAATCATTTAATGCTAGCTAAATATAAAAAGAGCATGAAACCAGTCTACATCAAACATTTCTGTTTTGTTTATATCCATGAAGATACATATAACTCATCCTGTCCTGTCTTGGAGCTTGAGACTTTTAAACTGTACATTAGCTGCTCTTGGTACTCTTTTTCTTGCAGTGGCATCTCTCTTAGACCAACTACTTTGAAGGGCTAAGGATTTAAATGGGATGACTGCTGGCCCTTCTGTCAGTGTAGTGCCATGGACATCAAGCTGAAACTCAGCATTTCTTTTCAGTGACAGCAAAACTGATTCTATTTTTAAATAGTACAAACATTAAGTATCCACTGATGGAATGTAATTTCAGAACTTCAAGACAGTTGATTTCTTAACAGCACCAAATGGAGCTTCAGGACAAGTTGGCCTGCCAGCCCAGAAATATCACATGATGCAAAGCTCTAATTTTCTTGCAAGGAATAAGGAGTGAATCACTGATTTTGTTAGGAATCAGATTTTCAAATATCAACACCTGAAGGGACATTGTAGCCAGGTGGGGGGGGGGCCTCTTCTCCCAGGCAACCAGCAATAGAACAAGGGGACACAGTCTCAAGTTGTGCCAGGGTAGGTATAGGCTGGATATTAGGAAGAAGTTCTTCACAGAGAGAGTGATTTCCCATTGGAATGGGCTGCCCAGGGAGGTGGTGGAGGCATCGTCCCTGGGGGTCTTCAAGAAAAGCCTGGCTGAGGCACTTAGTGCCATGGTCTGGTTGATTGGATAGGGCTGGGTGCTAGGTTGGACTGGATGATCTTGGAGGTCTCTTCCAACCTGGTTGATAAAAAGGAACACAGCATATCTTCAACAGAAATTTAAGTGGTTTTATATATTGTAGCATTTAATTTCATTCCGTACAGTTAATCATCAAATGCAGATGCTGAGATGATTTAACTTTTAGCCAGACTTCCTAAATAATCACTTATATTTTCTATGTGTGTGTGGGTATCTGCCTGTCACTCTTTCTTCCAATCATTTTTAAAGCTGCTATCCAATTTTAGTAAAATTGGATAGAAAGTTAGAAGTCTGAGATAAATTAAGCTCCTGAGATTTGGAAGAGTATCAAGCTGTAAGAAAGCAGAGGGAAAGGGAGAAGAGAGGGACAGATCTTTCAGGAAGTTCATCCCTGAGGACATGAAGGATATGAGGCATCTTGCAGAACTGTGTTTAATACTGATCTGGCCAGAGTGCCTAAAGTAACATTTGCTCAGAAAGATCTGATCATAGAATCAACCAGGTTGGAAGAGACCTCCAAGATCAGCCAGTCCAACCTAGCACCCAGCCCTACTATCCAGTCAACTAGACCATGGCACCAAGTGCCTCATCCAGTCTCCTCTTGAACACCTCCAAGGACGGTGACTCCACCACCTCCCTGGGCAGCCCATTCCAATGCCAATCACTCTCTCTGGCAACAACTTCCTCCTAACATCCAGCCTAGACCTCACTTGGCACAACTGGAAACTGCATCCACTTGCTCTATTGCTGCTTGCCTGGCAGAAGAGACCAACCCCCACCTGCCTACATACTAATAATCCATTATGGACAGGGTACTTGGGAGGGAGGAGCAAGGTTAAAGACAGATCTGTATGTATTTGTAGAATCTTTTTGATGTGTAAGAGTGTAAGTAAAGTTCTGCTTCATAGTGATAAGTGGGAGAGTGCCTTCAAATGTCCATGCTAAATATGCACAGCAGGCTACAGTGTGTGTAGTATTTATTATTTTAAGAAGGAAATTCCCAGAAAGCAAATCAGAACTAATGTAAAAATCACAAATTTCTGTTTAAAAGCCCTATATGCTGAGCCTATTTCTTTTATTAAAATAGTAATAGTAAATTAGGGAAGTTATCTGGTGATTTGAAGGACTAGGAAGAGCCAGATATAAGGTAATGTGACCTCTTTAAGCTGGAAACTGATTTTAAAGAAAGTGTTACCTTGTAATCATCTTCCAGTGAATTTATATAAGTAGGTTTTTAGGAGTTATTCCAGAGTGATTGGCATTGGAATGGGCTGCCCAGGGAGGTGGTGGAGTCACCATCCCTGGAGGTGCTCAAGAAAAGCCTGGATGAGGCACTTAGTGCCATGGTCTAGTTGACTGGCTAGGGCTGGGTGCTAGGTTGGCCTGGGTGATCTTGGAGGTCTTTTCCAACCTGGTTGATTCTATGATTCTATGGTTCTTAGAACCATGGTAATTAGGTTTGAAGGGTTGTGACAGTGTTTTGTAGCCAGTGCTAATGCACAGTGTAACAGATCACTGTTTCACAACTCGGTGCAAGTCTAAGCAAGTGACTTGTATCACAGTATCACAGTATCATCACGGTTGGAAGAGACCTCACAGATCATCAAGTCCAATTGTCTAATGAAAGTAATTTTTTATTTAATTTTGTAGCAAATAAAATTTGCATAAATTATGTTAGGTTTGCTAGGGGTTTATGCAACCCCCTGAAGGGAGGTTGTAGCCAGGTGGGAGTTGGTCTCTTCTCCCAGGCAACCAGCAATAGAACAAGGGGACACAGTCTCAAGTTGTGCGGGGGAAAGTCTAGGCTGAATGTTAGGAGGAAGTTGTTGTCAGAGAGAGTGATTGGCATTGGAATGGGCTGCCCAGGGATGTGGTGGAGTCACTGTCCCTGGAGGTGTTCAAGAAAAGCCTGGATGAGGCACTTAGTGCCATGGTCTGGTTGAGTGGCTAGGGCTGAGTGCTAGGTTGGACTGGATGATGTTGGAGGTCTCTTCCAACCTGGTTGATTCTATGATCCTATGATTCTATGATATCATGAAGAGCTATGAAGAAGCCATCAGAAAGTTCTGAAAAGTACTAGTGGGGAAAAAGGCTAAAAAATATGTAATTATTATTAACATTTTAATAATTAGATACATACAGAAAAAGATAAAATACTCTTCCTTTGTTCTGGAATTATTTTTTCATCTATTTTTCTTTAAAACATACAATCCTATTTTCATAAAGACTGATCAATTATGATATTGCTTAATAACTCTGCTGGGCATTTTTCAGCCACACAGGCAATAAGCTTAGTAGAGTTTCAAATGTGAGTTAAATTAATATCTTTATCAGCTAAACAATTATTCTTGTGAGCTGATGCTTCTGTATCAGTTAAAAGTTTTCATTAACAAAAGTTAACATTAATAAAAAACATAGAGAAAATCTTGCTGCTTAGAGACAAGGCTTTAGAGTTACTTAAGAAGAAACTTTATTTCCCAGAATAAAAAATCCATCATTTACAGAAATATTTTCTTACAAATACATTTAGAATTCTATCAACATATTGGTCTGGAGAGGAACTGCCAGGCATTGAACCAAAGGCATCACCCTTTACTCTTCCTGTAACCACATAATAGGATAATGGCATGAGAGCTGGCTAAATTTGAGTTTGGTTGTATAACAACATATCAGGGAGGTACATTCTAATGAAATGATGTTATTGAATCTGTGCATATATTGTGACAACTATGTCCTCAAGGATGCACTTCTGCCACGTTAACTCATTTCAGATTTCATTCACTCTCTGGGGAGCCTGCAACTTGTTCTCTGAAAAGAATATCCTACAGCTATATTCCATCAGTCTGGATATCTCACCTATCTCTTCCTGAGTTTAACAAGGGTAAACAATGAAAATTAACTATCTGAAATATGGAGGAAACTTCTGTAAAAGTAATCTGGTTTCTCTATCTCTTTGCATCTCTTTCTCTCTCTCCTGATTTATTTTCCCTTAGAAAATTATGTGTTTCATTTAATAATAGCAAATCTATTGGAATAACATGATGAGCAATACTGGACTGAAAAAGTTGCTGTTCTAAGAAAATTTATACTATGTACCAGAAACAAAATCACTATCCTCTAGCACAATATCATTACTGTTGTTACAGCTCTACTGTTAAACTTGCGCTATGATAGTATCTGGTTCAGAAAAATAAATGGATAAAGGAAAACAGTGAGATGGATATTGAGTAGTAGGATTCAGTAGAAGCTGATAAAAGCCAATTTACCATCATATATTATTTGATCCATAGCAGATCTGGGAGTTGTGACTCCATCTTCACTTTAGAAAGATTAGTAGCAGAAATTAACAATGAGAGCTTCTGACAAATATTGACTTCTTCTAACAGTAATTATGACAGAGATTGAAAGCGTCTGAAAGAAAGATCTGAACCTGAAATGCTACCAGGAGTTGATGATGTAGCTTGTTTTTCAGAGATATGAGTGGTGTGGACCTTCACTAGCAGATCTGAGTTTTAAACAAGAGGTTATGTAATGATGCAAAATAGATGGCTGAACATTGTAAGGTGCCCATATTGTAATTTATTTCTACTAAACTCTCATTTTCTGAGACTAAAACTTACAAATCCCGGCTTCAGTTTATGCAAGTGTTTATACTGATTTCAAAGTTATTTGACTTCCAATGAAGTACTGCAGAGTGGCTTTACTATTGGAGAAAAATGCTGAACAATGATGAAGTTAACAAAGAAAGCAACTGATACTACTGGAATATGGGATGATATTCTTTTACCTATGTACATTTCCTTCATGGACTTGTGGTGTCTTATCTGCATAAGCATCCTTCACTAAGCTGCTTCATTTGCATTTCCTCAGGTGGCTTAAAAAGACCATATCACAAGTTCAGTACCTGAAAAATTAAAGATACATCACAGTAAGAGAATGAGTAGCCTTTTGGATGTCTTCTGAGTTTCTATAGCAGTTCAGACAAAGGAAGCTGTATGGCAGTTCTTTTGATTTATGCTTAAACATCTTAGACCAGGAGAATATTTAACACTGTGTTTCATAAAATTGATCTTCTGTGACAGACCAATAAACCCTTACAATGGGAAAAGGCTCCGAGGGGGTGAAGAGTGTAATGTGCCCCTGGAGCTCAGGGGCTAATGCAAGCTATGACTGAGCATAGGTACTGCAAAGCAGCTGACATTAGCTCTGCACAAAGTGGGCTAGGTTTATCTGCTCTCAACAGCTGAGTGCATCACCTGGTGCTGTGTTTCTCTTTGAGCTCCTTAAAGACTGTGAATTTCTTTCTGAATTAGCCAAGCCACCATGGAGGGAGCAAACAGGTGACAGCCTAACAGAGAGTACAAAACCTTAATGATTACCAAAAGTATTTTAAAGAGAGCAATGGGATTGAGCTGACTTCATCCTCCTTGCTTCACAGTATAGTAATGATCAGTATATTCCAGGGACCACCAATGAGAATCACATTGTTATTGTGGTTAAAATTTTATTTGAATGGCTGTGCATGTATTTTGCTCAGTGTACCTTGTGTCAGGCTGGGGTCGGAGTGGCTGGAGAGCAGCCAGACAGAGAGGGATCTGGGGGTGCTGATTGATACCCGCCTGAACATGAGCCAGCAGTGTGCCCAGGTGGCCAAGAGAGCCAGTGGCATCCTGGCCTGCATCAGGAATGGTGTGGTCAGCAGGAGCAGGGAGGTCATTCTGCCCCTGTACTCTGCACTGGTTACACCACACCTTGAGTACTGTGTTCAGTTCTGGGCCCCCCAGTTTAGGAGGGACATTGAGATGCTTGAGCGTGTCCAGAGAAGGGCGACGAGGCTGGTGAGAGGCCTTGAGCACAGCCCTACGAGGAGAGGCTGAGGGAGCTGGGATTGGTTAGCCTGGAGAAGAGGAGGCTCAGGGGAGACCTTATTGCTGTCTACAACTACCTGAGGGGTGGTTGTGGCCAGGAGGAGGTTGCTCTCTTCTCTCAGGTGGCCAGCACCAGAACGAGAGGACACAGCCTCAAGCTATGCCAGGGGAGATTTAGGCTGGAGGTGAGGAGAAAGTTCTTCCCTGAGAGAGTCATTGGACACTGGAATGGGCTGCCCGGGAAGGTGGTGGAGTCGCCGTCCCTGGGGCAGTTCAAGGCAGGATTGGACGTGGCACTTGGTGCCATGGTCTGGCCTTGAGCTCTGTGGTAAAGGGTTGGACTTGATGATCTGTGAGGTCTCTTCCAGCCCTGAAGATACTGTGATACTGTGTGATACTGTGATTATGTGATACACGTTGCAGTGCTCTGTTAAATCAGGAATCCTGTGCAATATCTACTGTCTTTAAATACATAAATCTGATACTAAGCATAGTGCCCTCCATATTCAGGATAGTTGGAAGAACCTATTGGTCAGAAAGGGTTGGGTACTCTGTCAGTCCTGGGTACCCCAAATTCCTCTCACTCCATGGTTTGAATGGGAGAGGAAGGATGCAAAAAACCTATTTCTCCCCTTCCTTCCACCCCAGCGCTGCAGGCTTGAAGTGGGGCAGCAAAGGGTCCTTCCTGCAGGTGAGGTGACTCGAGCAGGTGCCTGCACTGAAACTGGCCTGGTGATTGGCTGTGGTGCTGGGCCTAGTAAATGCCAAATGGGCTCTTTGGCTAGAGAAAAGTACAAATAGCACCAGGCTTCCTGCCTTGGTAGTTCCCATCTGGAGAGTCCCCTGGCACTGCGAAGGACAAGCTCCTGCCCTGACTGGCCTGGCCCTGCTTTGGGCAGCTCTCCCCACTTTGTACTCTTTTGTGCAGGCTTAAGGAGTGTCGGGTCCTTAGAGAGAGAGAGGGGGCAGCACCTGGACTGCTCCCTCTCAGCCCCTGCTAGCAGCTAATTGCTGACTGCCTCCCGGCTGGGGGAATTTCAGCATTTTTTAGCTCTCCCCTACTGTTGTGAGGGCAGGAAGAAGTGTTCAAGCCATTTCTGAGTTTAGAGGCTCTGTGACTCATCTTGGACTTCTGTGGTGTGGATCTCTATTACTGGACATTGCTGGCAACATCACAGGCCGCTCCTGCAGAAAGAATCCAGCAGGGGATCTTGGCTCAGTGCCTCTCTCACATCCGTGAGTAGTTTTTGCCTTAATCTTCTGCTCAGCCTAATTGATAGTGGGGTAAAGCTGTGTTTATAGCTTAGCCTTTTCCATTTCCTGATTTCCTAAATAACCCAATTTATCTATAATATCCTTTTGTAAGATATTCCTGATCAAACTGTGTTTGCTCATGAACTAAACTAATTTTTGTGTATAGTTTTGAGGGTGGGGTTCCAGGAAAATAAAATAATTCCATTTTATTGTATTTCCTGACTTGGCCATGTTAGTTCCCTGCCTTCACAACAGTGTCTTCATGTGACAAATACTGGTTTAGTAATAGCTGATGGGACTGGGGAACCATGTGGTTGATCTGTGCTGTATGCCAATGAGAATAGGGGGTTTAGGAAGCATTCCAACCTGGTTGATTTTATGATCTTTGTACATGATGCATTTTTCAAGTAACAGACAGTTACTTTGCAAAGTTTATAGATGATGTTTAGAGTGTCTGACCAAAAATTCTTTTACCTAGTGTGGTGGTTTGGGTGTTCCCCACCCCCCCACACTTTAGAAGTCACCCAGACTAGACTCAGCTGGCTCTGGGAATATAAATGAAGCTATTTATTTACAGCTAGCACAATATACAAGCAGATATTTACAGTATATACACTTATAAACAGAAATATACAAGGTAAAAGGTAATACAGAAACACAACAGCCCTCCCAGAAACCTGAGTCCCCAGAAGGGGCTCTCAACCACCCCTGCACCTTCCCCCTGCCCCTCTCAACCTTATCCCAGTCCTAAGGAAGAATAGATGTTCAGCCAAGAGGTTAAGAAGCAAAGGTGAGTGGCAGGTGAGGTTAGGGAGATGCAGCTCAGGTAGAGCCCAGCCAGAGAGTGAACACAGAATAGTGAAAGTGTTATCTAATGTTTACATTGTTCTTCAGGGAGACTCTGAGGGAAGGAGACATCACTATTGTTTTCCTTTTCACAGCCTATGGTCTAGTTTTTCTTACCAAAACATTCTAGCCTGCTTCAAACTAGCACACCTAGATGAACTGATAAAACAAGCATAGCATCAAAGGTCGCATTTATTGCTATGGGGAATGAAGAGGGAAGTGAAACAAATTTAACATTTAAAAATGTACCTTTAAGTTATGCACTAAATTTTCAAGTTTTAAATGGAGGATTAAACTCAGTGCTAGGATTCAAAAATAACCTTTTCAAATTATTTCCTCCATCTAAAAAGTCAAGTAAATCCAGCTTTCTGAGCTATTGAACATGATCCTGAACAATTTGAAGCTTTATATGGATTTTGATTCATTCTGTACTGGTTAGAGGAATGGTGCTAACATTCTGTTTCTATATTGTATTCAAATAATGTTTGCTGTTTTCTGAGCTTTTGAATCACCTACATCTGAGATAGCTGGAATGAAGTGTGAACTAAACTTGTGATATTCATTAGTGTAAATATTGTTTTAGATTAGATCAGATAGTTCTCAGCAATACTCTGAGTGAAATAGACAGGAGTGGATTGTGCTAGTTTGAAGCTAGCTAGAATGTTTTGGTGAGAAGAACTAGATTACAGGCTGGGAAAGGAAAATGGAATGATGTCTACTTCCCTCATAGGCTTGCTGAGAGATACAAGAAGAACCCAAACACAGATAACACACTTCTGCTGGGGAGCTCCGGGCTGCATCTCTCTCTCTAACCTCACCCTCTGTTTCTCTGATTAATCCACTTTGCTTCCTTACCCCCTGGCTGAACCTCCATTCTTCCTTGGGTCTGGGGTAAGGTTGAGAGGGGTAGGGGGAAGGTCAAAGGGCAGTTGGGAGCCCCTCCTGAGGACTCAGGTTTTTGGGAGGGCTGCTGAGTTTCTGTATTACCTTTTACCTTGTATATTTCTGTCTATACTGTAAATATCTGCTTGTATATTCTCCTAAGCTGTAAATAATGAACATTCAATTTCCAGAGCCAGCTGAGTCTAGTCTGGGTGATTTCCAAAGTGTGTGTGGGGGGCAGGTAACACCTAAACCATCATATATGGTGACCACTGTTGGAATAACACTGCGAATATGAACTTATATTGGAATTCTTGTCTATGAATTCAGTTTAAATATGTGCAAAGATTATTAACTCAGAGCAAAAAACCAAGAGAAAGCTGTGGAGACACATGGGTTAAACTGGAATAATCAAGTGTCATTCATTTGATAAAATTAGCAACAAAATGCAGGATATACTCAACCTAGAAATGCATCGTGTAAACCACTGTTTACAATGTAACATCTTGAAAGATAGAAATGTTGTTACTCTGGCATTATAGTGTTGCTGGGTTTTGTTTTTTTAATGGAAATTAATCAAGATGAAATGCTGTAAGGTTGCTATTACTGCACTTTTCCAAGCCAGGTGACTTTATCAATTGGGTTGTCTGCACCTACTGATATAGCAGATCTCCTTGAGAGACTCACCCAGGTTCAGAACTTCAAGACCCTGACATCTGCCCTTATTAACACAAAATTAGAAACTTCACATGTGCACCAATTCTTTGTCATCATGGCTTATATTGAGGCTTTATTTAAAAATGCAAGTACATCTAAAGTGCAGCTTAGAGTTCTACTATTCCTGAGAACAGTTTGGCAATTACTGCCTCTTACAAGTTGCCCTTTAGTGCCAGAATATAAGGTTACTGATGTCACTTTCCTCTAGTGTCATGGAATACTTAAGCTTGAGCTGTTTACATCACTCTTCTGATTTATGTTTACCCCTTCTCTACATAACTATGTCAATATTAAAACCTTCTTCTACTTCACTGTTGTGATGCAAACCCAACAAAGATCTTTTTGCCCTATTCATATATCTAGATCTTTTCCAATTAGCTGTTGAAGTGTGGTACATTGTGCACAATAAAAGCACTTTTAGTATAGCTGGTCAGCAGCCTTTTTGTTTGGTTGGTTTTGCTTGTACATATGCTGCAGGGTATTTTTATTTGCTCATTCTTCAAAAAAAGGGCTAGGTTTTGAAAAAGTTTGTGCCTAACTAGGGAGCTGTTTCTTGTGCTATTTCTGTAGCATGCACTTGAATTGTGTGATTGATCCAAATCTGTGTATTTTCTTGGACTAGCTGATTAATTTTATTCTTGCTCCTGCCAGAACCATGCCCTTTTTTCAGAACTACTGTCTTTTCATTTAATCTGTTTACCTGGCTTGAATTCAAACCTCTTAGGATGGATAGCATTAGAAAGTCTCACAGGAATCAGGACTCTAGCAAGTGTCATTCATTTCTGGTTTTAGAGAGGCTTTCATAAAATTCAGTAGGCACAAGATATCTCATTTTGAAGCCTATATATTATTTAAAACAATTTCATAATTGAATCTCTGTGTATGTGTACACATATGCACCAAATACTCCAAAGTAATGACCTATTTTATAACTTAGCCATTGACTAAGTATCAAAGAGAAGGCACTTTATAGTGAATTGCTTTTCCATCTTCAGAGTGTCAGGCAGCTAATCTTCACACTGTTCATATCCCAAGAAAAAGAGAATTCTAAATACCATTTCTCTTTTGAAAATCTGGGTTTAGTTAGCTAAAAGGAGTAGAAAAAAATTGTGATGATCACACTGGAAAAAAAACCCCAAAACTATTTAAGGGTGTTTAGTTTTCTAAGCCATGTGGATTAGTTAGAAAGTAGGAAATGTTCTTTGTTGTGCACTCATCCCTGTACCAATTGTGGGTCCCTATCAGGTGTTTGTGAATAAAGTGAAAAGAGAGTCATGTGCTTAGTGAACCTTCAAACAGGGAGATATATTGCATCATGCTGCTTTCTACCTGTGCCTTGCAGCATTAGCTTTTACATAAAACAATAAACCCAATCATAACAGTGAACTCTTCTACCTTATTATTCTCTTTACTTTTCTAAGTAGAGTTAAAGGTAAAAGGGCATTCTACCAGAGAAATGTGTAGTCTCTCTGTAAGTATATATGCATATTAAAAATGAATAGAAAAATACAATTTAAAATAAGTGGGAAAAGGCCATGCTTGGTGTTAAAACTTGAACATTTTTAATAGACAAGAATCTCAGTGCTTAAATTTAGCATTTTAACATCTATGCAGCTTATAAATATTTTTTTAAAATGCAATATATTTTCTGCAGACCACTACAGTTAGTCTTTGCTTGATATTACCTTGTAAATTATTGAGGCAGTTTCATACAATGCATCACCTTTATTCATTATTAAGAAGACAAGCCACAGAACTCCCATATTTTCACTTGGCTGCCATTAATAACAAGAAGAGAGCAGGACAGGAATAAGGATTGTGCTGAGAGAAAACATTTAAATTAAATTTTCTTCTTCACTGGAGGAAAAAAGATGAACATTTAAGTCTAACAAGAAGTACTGGAATGAATTAACTAAAGCTGATTCTAGCTTTAATTGAACTATTATTATTTTGTTATTTTTAGCAGAAAAAAATACATTCTTGCTAGGATACTAGACATAAAATTGATAGTGCTTCTGCTGCCTGGTATTATAACATGAAATACAGATTTGATTTGATTTTTTCAGACAAAATCCTTAATTTTGAATATTCAGAGAGCTTTTTTTTTGCATTGGATTGTCCACAACATTTGTGGAACTTATTTATTTAGTCTTATTTGCTTGCTGACATATGTTATACTCCATGGTAGATGGCAAGAATACTCAGAAGATTCTTTCTTATCATGTGGTAGTGGACAGAAAGTACTTGAAATACAATATATTGTGGTTTTTCTACCCTAGGGGGAAATCCAGAGAAAGAGCAATGCTATTTTCTATTGTTGAGCCTCATATGAAATGTGAAAAATTACCACAGACACTTCAGGACACTTGTGGCAGGCTTTTGTTTTCACTCTAAGTTCTAGCTCTGCACAGCAAATAAGTGGCAGGCTCTAAGGAGTGTTCCCACTCTCCTTTCACATGCCTTAGATGCAAATAATGCATTCTCTTGTGCATTGCTGTCTACACTGTCTGAAGGGAGGTTGTAGCCAGGTGGGGGTTGGTCTCTTCTGCCAGGCAACCAGCAACAGAACAAGGGGACACAGTTTCAAGTTGTGCCATGGGAAATCTAGGCTGGATGTTAGGAGGAAGTTGTTGCCAGAGAGAGGGATTGGCATTGGGATGGGCTGCCCAGGGAGGTGGTGGAGTCACCATCCCTGGAGGTGTTCAAGCAAAGCCTGGATGAGGCACTTGGTGCCATGGTCTAGTTGACTGGCTAGGGCTGGGTGCTAGGTTGGACTGGCTGATCTTGGAGGTCTCTTCCAACCTGATTGTTTCTATGATTCTATTAGTTATCAAACGGGTGCAACAAAAGCTTGTCCTACCAGTATGGCAGGTTTACCTTATGTAGCAATGACTGATACAAAAAAAGAAAAATTACAAAATATTTTGCAATTTGCTAAGCACCACTTGATAAAACTTCCCTTATTTTTCATCTCTGCTTACAGAAAAGTTTCCCATTACTTTTTATTGGAAGGCAATCCTAAGGTTAAGAGTGTGATGAAGGGTATCAAGAAGGTTTAAAACAGATTTAAACAGAATGTAGCTAATGAAAATATTAAAAAGTAGTCCAAGCAGTATTTCAAATATTCTCTGAGACAAATTTATTTATGTTTTCTTCAAAGAATTCCACCGAGGAGAAAAAAATATTTTAAGGTTTTGTGCCCTCTTTGGAAGAAAATAGAAAGTAAAGAAAATGTTTTTCTCCCCCGAATTTTTACATAGTTCTTTTGAGATTGACTTTTTAATCACAGTCATGTTTTCTCTCTTCAGCTAGGTTTTCATGCCTGGTATTACCTATTCATATGTATAATTTGGTCTGAATTTACACCACCTTTGGTTTAATTAATGCTTGCTTCTATGCTGAAGCATCTTAAGATTAGAAGGATTTAAAAACTAAATAAAATTATTCTGAACTCCTTTATCAGTTTTATTGACATAGGCAAGATTTATTTTTTTAAATGATAACCCCCTAAATCAGATTAGTTGGAGTCACTGCAAATATTCATAGTATAGAGGAGGGAGATTAACTATTGGCTCTTGTCAGATACTCAAAATCACATGATTCTGCAAATGAGTTTTATTCATACTCCTTTATTAGCCAATAATGCCTTGACATTTCTGCTGGATCTGATGGGATATCTTTGATGATCAGCACAACACAACTTTAATACCTTATTTTGAAGTTTCAGCTTGGAAAAAAACCCAAAAAATATGTTCTGTAGTAGTGCTGGCAGTGTAGCCTACAACAGCCTACTCCAGTAATGGAAAAATATTAATTAACAAAGAACAAAAAAATGATAATAAAATACCAAAGTACCCTTAGAAATAATGAGTTTATTTATTCACAATTGGAGAAAATTCTGCTGAGTGACTAAAATTCTCGGCTGCTTCTCCACTAAAATATATAAGTAAAACTGCAAACATATAATCAGCTCTTTATGATGTTGTAGAGGCAAAGAACAAACAGCTGCTGAACACAATCAGAAAAACATGGTGATGATCATTCTCACGACTGAAAGAATATGCAGAAAGTAAGAGGGCTTACTTTGAGCGTGATCGATACTGAATGTCAAGAATTGCTCACTGTTTCCGTGTAGATCATATCCTATTTACCATGTCCAAAAGCCAGGTTCCTCTTAGCTGAAGTTATAAGAAGGACAAATTTGCTGTTGGTGAGGGTTTTTTTATTTGCTGAACTTGACAACACTGCCTATATGCAAAGACTATTAGATTGCTGATAAAAAATGTGAGATGGATTAGTTAATTCAGGGGATACAAAGAACAAGGGCCAAAATACCCTTGAGGGATTTAAGAAATTAGATTTGCTAGGCTATTTCAGAGATATTTTCAACATTATTTTGCTTGGCAGGAAGATTTCCTTTTCTCAATGTCATTGTGTTGCTGTGCCACAGGTTGCCAGTGAAACTGCTTCGGCATTCAGTGTTTCAAAGTGCTGCTCAATGTTGGACTGGAGGTGACTTTTTACCGCGGAGACACAAGCAGGTAAACCCTCACTACAGAAATGTTTATTGATAAATTAGTTCTGCAGGTATTTCAGGTTTTCCCAGGCTTCCACCTCAGCCACACTTACTGTGAGCAGGAGAATGGAGATGGATTTTCTTGGAAGGCAATGGTAGGTTTGTTTTCTTTCCAGAAACTCATTTGCTGTATCAGCAGAGTTTTATTAAAGATAGGTACATCAGTTAAGATTCAGAGACAAGGTTTAGATAGATGTATGTATACCACTAAAACATCCACTGCTATTGATTGCCCAAACCAGGAGCTTTTAACCACTGCCTACAGAATGTGTTCTTATCTCTGGACTGATGTATTGGTGTTGTATAACCTCTCAACAGGGATGTGACTATCTGTGGGCACTGCTGATAATGCAACTATGGGTTATGCTCAGATTATGTCTGCTGAGAAATTTGCTTTTAGCTTTTCTACCCACCTTTCTTTATCTTCTTGGTCAGAGAATCGTTCAAGTACATCTTGAAAAGCAAGTTTTTGTATCTCAGCTATCAACCATTGCTCTTTAACTGCAAGTTTAAACTGAAGGCCATCTGTGTTACATCAGCAATGTTTTTCAGTTGGTTTGTGCTGCATGTAATGGCTTACACAGACGTCAGTAACAAGACTGAACCTTCTGCTGTCTGTGAGTTGTTTCCCCCACTCTCCAGGCAGCAGTGCCAGGGAGCACAGAAGGACTGAGAACAGGGATGTTTAGAAGCTCGGGGCTGAGTCTGTGAATTAGTATTTTTGTGGAGGTTCCAAAGGGGCACCAAAAGGCAGCAATGTCTAAATCTCACCAAGCACTGTCTGACAGGACTCCTTAAAAGCGAAATACAGTTTTAATCTTAGTGGCACCATGAGGCAAATATGATACAAATAGGAACCTCTGGCTTTTGTTTACCATCAAGCTCTGTTGCAAAGAAAAAATTCTACTTTTTCAAAAAGAAGGGCAATAAAAATTTAAGGGGTGGGGGTTGTCAGCAAGTCTGACACAGAACAAGCATTGTCTGCAGATCTGTTGAAGCAGAAAATGTCATCTGCATAGCCATTTTTCAAAGTACAACTATGCTGTCAGAAGTAGTAGAATTTTAAATTTCAAATCCATGATTCATCCAGTCTTTCTGTTTTTCCAATCTGTTCACTGCTCTGCAACCCTTCATCTCATGGAGTGTCCTTCACTTACCCATTTGGAATTGGTTTGCTTTCTTTTTCTTCCTGTTTTTGTGTGTGTGTGTGTTTTTTGTTGTTTGTTTGTTTGTTATGACACTGAATCACTTCAACTCCTGGGATCTCCCCAAACCCTTCATGTTCACTGTTAACCTATGCATTCCTTTCACCCTGCCCATGGCACAGCAGCACCTACTCACATCTGCGTATCTTCCAAATTTCAGTTTCCTTTTTTTCACCTTTATTCTTCCTCCACTCATTACCTATATCTTTCAGAATGCATTCAGCCTTTTGTTCCCTTTCTGTCACATTTAAGTTACTTTAGAATACTTTTCCTACAATGGATAATGCAGTAACTGCTAGTCTGTCATGGAAACATTTCCTTTCTCAGTCTTCAGAGGTACCCACCTGATACAATCATACCTTCATTTTACTGTGTACATCAGCCAACAGAGGTTGCTGCAGAATATAGTGGTTATGGAGGAGGAATATATATTTTTGTATGGTGTGGAGACTTTATTTTTTATCAGCAATTTAAACCCAAGATGTTTATTTTCCAGCAATGAGATGATGTGTAGTTTGATGCTGTACCAAAGGCTTCTTTAGTCTGAAAATGAGGCACTGAAAGGCCTTTAGTAGTGTTTCACTCAGTCAAAGATGTGATTGCCTGCTGGTTAACATGCATTTGAACAATTAGAATGGATCTTAGTATTTTCATTGATTCAAGTAGCCTTTGTAGTGATTTCTATAGAACTTCTAATGATTTACATTATAACATTCCAGTATGTACAAACCAGTGAACTCTGTATTTAAGAGTCATGACTGAAACCATGAATAACAGAAGTGATAGGGACCTGCTGGCACTGAGAACATAAATTGAGATCCCCTGTTGGAAATCCTGGCCTAAATCCAAGGGACCACTTTCTCTGCAGGCATCTTGTAACATAAACTGGTCTGGTGCAACACCAGCCCTGAGTAGACTGATGCAGAAGCTTATTCTGTTAAGTTGGTCTTTCTAGAGAGAAGCCCAAAGGACTGGCACAGAGCTCCCAGTGAAAGTGCCTTCTTTAAGTGTTACTGAAAATCTTAGCATGAGGCCATCTCAAGTCTGGTCTCTGGCTGTCCTCACTTTGTGCAGATATGAGCTATACATGCTCTTCATTCCTACCACTCTCATCCTCACTGCCTTTAGATTGTGTTGTGCACAAGACATGAAAATTAACAAGCTCTGATCCTAGTTACCTCATGGAGGAACAGCTAGATTAAGTAAAAATATAGTTTAAATGGCATATGGATGTCTGATTTTCAGTTACTCATTTTAGAGAGGCATTTGCAGACCACCACACATGATTTTGATTCCTTTCAGTGGATTATTTGTCCTGGAAAATGTCAGATGGACAACTTTTGGCTATGTTTTCTGTGTGTACATCCTAGACTGTAGGAGTTCTTTTTAAAGGAGAGCAGCAGCCAGTCAGAATGTCAGTTATGGCCTGTAGATGGATTGGGGTTTGTTGCTGACATTGTTTGAGGAAAAAGCGCTATCACCTCATCTGCCATCAGGCTCTAAGCAGCCATTAGATGTCTTTTGATGTCTACTGCCCTGAAGTGCATTTCACTTGGCAACTGCAATGTTGGACTGAGCCTTACCCATGTCAATGGGAACTGAAGAAGGCCCCAGGATGCTGATACTGAGCATCTCTGTAATTCAACTGTCTGTTAGTCTCCTTTGGATTAAGTTACTGGTTTTGTACCTATGCTATTCTTAAATAATACCTATGCTGTTCTTAAATAATAGAATAAAGCAGAAATCCTTTAGTCCATTATATCTTTATTACCATTTAAGATGAAGAATAGGTGTGTAATTCATGTAAGTCTCTAAGGGTAGCAATTAATGCTTAAAAACATATCTCTTTAGGAGGAGGTATATGAAAAATGTTGTAGGCTCAACTAGATTCAAAATCCAGCATCACTTATTGAAAGATTAGGACTTGTTGATACAATGACTACTAAAAACAGATGAGGCTAGTAATTTTAATGAGGCAGGGAATAACATGTGTGACCAGCTGAGTCCTTTACAGCATGTTGTAGCAAAGTATCCTTCTCCATGAAAAGCAAAACCCCACCAAAAAACAACAAACAACCAAATAAAACAGCAGCAACAACAAAAAACAACCCAAAAAGGGATCTTTCAAGTCTGTTTGACAGGCCTTCTATCAGTACCAGATTAGTTTCAGGAAGAACTATTCCCACTAATCCCTCTCTAAACTTCCATTCCTTCCCTTAATGCCTTTACCTTAAGGTATATTAGGTTATGCAAAGGCATAGAAGATAAGGAAAAGGAAACATTAAGGTACTCAAAAAGCAGCATGAAGCTAATCAGTGATCAGCTCCTAGTAGCTCCAGAGGTGCAAGGTTCCCATAGCTGATTAGTTTTAGGACATGCACTGCATGCATTTACATCTTTCCATTTTTTTATCCTTAGGAGAGTGCATGCAGTTACAAAAAGTTTAGAGATGCAAGTGAAGCTTCTTTCACAATTACAGCAGGATTCATGAGATGGAAAATTACTTCATCAGAATTTTCATATTATCTCTATTTTTTATAGGAATATGACACCTCCACAAATCTTGTTGAATTTTGCACCTATTCCCTTCTTTGAGATTGAGAATGCCATGAGGATATTAATGTGTAAAAGTGTCTGTTTCAAATCGGCTATAGAGAGCTCTCTATCTTGCAGAATTTAACCCTCTTGCACCACAGATCTCCTCTCTTGAACTGTACAGAAATGCACTGAAATAATGATACATTTTTTCACCCATACATGTGTCCTGTAATGTGCATATGCAAGTCTTCTGCATGGCAGAATCTTTATGATTGATTTCTCTTTATGAATGCTTTTATAGTGATACTGTGGAGAAAACTAGAATAAGAAATATTTTCCAATTCCAGTTGGAAAATTTTTGGTCAACTGCTTTGATGCTGAATATCATCATGTCATTACTGCTTAAATGCTTCTATACATATTTGCACCAAGTAAGGATCTGATGTTTTCTGTTAGATTTGAAAGATAAGGAAATAACAAATTATACTTAAGAAATTGCTAACAGGCAATGCATATATCCTCCAGCATGTCATTTTCTTCCTTGGTTAAGTTTCTGTTGAAAACTATGGTTATTGTGATCTGTGCTAGATTGTATGGTCCTGCTCTGGTGGCGGTGGGGGGGTTGACTCAATGATCTTGGGTCACTTCCAACCCTTATTATCCTGTGATACGAAAATGCCAGATAAAATACTGCAAAAATACTGCTATCTTACTTATTAGTAGTATTAGAGATGTTGATGCTGTGGAGACGTTTTCACTTTCCAGAAACATGTTCTGGGAAAATAGGAGGTCAAGATGTTGGCTTGACATTACTGAACTGTAACATAACTGCAGTTATACTGGTATATTGAAGCCACTCAGTTATGGAGTTTTTGGTGATGTGCTGCTCAAACATGAAAATTTTTAATGAGGTTAAATGTGCAGCCTATGAATATTTTGGATTAAGAGAGAAGAATAAGTTTACTACAGTACTTACCATAATACTTATAGCTGGTAAACCAATAAAATTTTAATGGGCTATGTTAGGAGTGAAGTGAAAATCAAGTAGCTAATGAGAATTTAACTCTGGAGTATAAACCAGTACAGTTACATTATACACTAGAAAGTGAATTTACAAAAACAAAGCATTTGGGTACTATTTGATCTGTTTGAAAATGAAAACACCAGTACTGAAAGCCCCAGTGAATTCTTGGGTTGTATTTAACCATGCAGTTAACATAAGAAGTCACAGTCTCTGATCTATGACTCCCTATCATCTTATTGATTACAAATGACACCTGAATACGTTTGCTTCTGTGCCATGTTAAGTAGACCAAAATCAGTATTTCACATAGTGATGTGACTTCTCTTGAGCTCTATGCAGATATCGTGGGAGATGTCTAGTGCATCTGCAGCTCAGGATCCTGCTTGAAACTTGTGTTGGCTCCCTGCCAGCCCACAAGCCTTGAATAAACAGGGGACTCATTGCATGAAGTTGGCGTCATTGTGGTTCCTGCAGTTCAGACACAGCTTAAATTACTTCATTTGTTCCACTCTGCAAATCTTTGCATTAGCATAATCCTCCTTCCAGCTTTGTTCTTTCCTCTCAGATCACACACACCAAAAAAAAAGGTAAAAGAAATTGTACAGGGCACAAGAGCATTGAAGTAAATCTAGGGCTAACTTGAAGCTAGCACAGCAGGAGTAGCCTGGCATAATTCATGTACTTATTACAATTTCTTGCTGAAAGCTTCCAACCAAGATCAGTTACATCCCAAATTATCTGAGCACAACCCCTTGCCTTCAGCACAGGGAATACTGAATTTTATTTTCTTGGACTTTTTCATCATATTTCAGGCACTTCATTTTCTCATGAAAACCTGTGAAAACAAAATGTGTTAACAATGTGAGGCTTTTTTCTATCCTTTTACCACTCAAATATTTTCAAGGCTAACATGTCATAGGTCATCAGCTGATCTTAATAATGTCTCTAATCTTCAGATATCTCAAATGCTAAATGGAGAGCAAGGACCTAGATTCATCTTGTGTGTGAACTGATTTGTTCATGCTATGTGAGACTGAGTTTAGTCAGTGGAAGGGCAGACTTGCATTGCTCTTGCTTGAACATTTTTGTTTGTACTGGGAATTATAGTAATCTTAGTAAGAGAACTTTATAATGGCACCTATCTGTTTCAATAATTACTCTATTTTTTTGTTACTTTAGTCACTGCTGCACATCCAAAATGTTCCAAATAGTGTACTGGAGTAGGCAGAACAGTGTAGCAAATGAAAAGATAGTAATCTAGCAAATAGTATGTAGTAGTAATCTCTTAGTCATGGGAAGAAGATGGTTGATGCTACCTACCTAGATATTTTCAAAGCCTGCTTTCTGCTTTATTAAGTTCATATTACTTAATTAGTGTTGAGACATGAAGCAGGTATAAATTATATATTTCCTCTGAGATCCAGTATTGCTAAGACAAAAGGAGCCAGAGGAAGCTGGCAGAAACAGAAATTTATTAACAAAGTTCCAGTTTCTCACCTGTGAATTAAACAACAAATTCTGTTCACTAGGGCTCAGAACATATGTCATGGTGACAAACATTTAAAATTTGGCAAGCAAGGCAACCTTTGGACAGAATTTTAGGAGGCTGGCCTGGGCCCACCTCTCCAGCCTGTCCACGTCCCTCTGCATGGCATCCCTGCCCTTTAGCAAGTCAACTGTGCCACACAGCTTGGTGTCACCTGCAAACTTGCTGAGAGTGCACTCGATTCCTCTGTCCATATCCCTAACAAAGATGTTAAAGAGCACAGGTCCCAGCACTGACCCCTGAGGGATGCCACTTGTTACTGGTCTCCAGGCAGACACTGTGCCCTTGATCACCACTCTGTGTGTGTGACTATCCAGCCAATTCGTTATCCAGCAGTACTCCTCTCATCAAGTCTGTGTTCCAACTAGGTGACCAGGGTGTCATGTGGGACAGTGTAAAATGCCTTACTCAGGTCCAGGTATATGATGTCAGTTGCCCTTCTCTTGTCCATTGTTGCTGTGACTTCATCATAAAAAGCCACTGAATTTGTCAGGCGTGATTTGCCCTTGGTGAATCCATTGCTGGTTACCACCAATCACCTCTGCTTTGATTTCTATTTGCCTTAGCAAAGCCTTCAGGAGGATCTGCTCCATGATCTTGCCAGGCACAGAGGTGAGACTGACTGCTCTGTAGTTCCCAGGATCATCCTTTTTTCCCTCCTTGAAGATAGGTGTTATGTTTGCCCTTCTGCAGTCAGCAGGAACTTCACCAGTCTGCCATGACTTTTCAGATATGATGGACAGTGGCTTAGCAAATTCATCTGCCACTTCCCTCAGGACCTGTGGGTACATCTCCTCAGGCCACATAGATTTGTGCACTCTCATATTCCTTAGGTGCTCACAAAAATGGTCTTCAATTAGAGTGGGCAGATCTTGCTTCTCCCACTCCTTACTTTTGCCCTCTGGGACTTGGACATTGTGGTTGGATCCCTTGCCATTGAAGACTGAGGCAAAGACTTAATGAGCAACAAAACTGAAGAGGATTTTAAAATGGAAAATGTAGTGGTCAGAACAGCAGCATCTCTTTGGACCTTTCCTCTGACCCCAACATTGAATTTCCAATCACTGATTACCCTTTCCATCACTCTGATTTGCTATAGGCAAGCAGAAATGTTCCTTTAGTGTGGTATTTAGGTAATTTTTAATTAGTTTCCTAGTTTTGCTCATCTCAATATGTAGAATATGGTTACTAATGCCTCCTCTATTGGCTATTTTCTGATCATCTCCTCTCCCCATATACTAGTAAAGATAATGTTACAATTCCCTTTTCTTTGCTCGCATTACAGGCACACACACATAGCCACACAGTTACACTAAGCCAAATTCCTTAATTTTATACTGAAATCCTTTTAAACCGTTCCCAACCTGCAATAACAACTCAATCAGGGGGAAAAAAAAACCACCAAATCTGAATATGCACTTAATTAAATTTAGAGTAGCAGATTGTAACTCTTCTTTGGACAACTATTTGTAGTTAAATTTTCAGTCATTTTTACACTGATTATTTCTGGAGGTAGACAGCAGAGACCACATGATGATACCCTTGTGAATAGCAAGCAAAGAGACTGCAAACTGTATTTTACTGTTATAGGGTAAATGATTAGAAATTAACCAACATGCTGATCCGGATTTCATTTCAGTAAGTAGCATTTCAGCAAGCCACAGTAACATTTTAATTAGAACTCATTGATGGCACTGTTGTATTAGGAACACAAAAATGAAGATGACTTAATTGTTAAATCATTCATCAGATAGTTTAGTTCAGCCTTGCATCCTACCAGTGGTGTTTTTGTATTAGGAAAAGCTATTTGGCTGCTATTCTTTTAGGGAAATTAATTAAGGTGGTGATTTACTCTTCACAGAATTAGTATCAGTTCAAGAAACTGTCATAGGAGATAAAAAACAACACACCACAATCCCAAGCTCTAACCCAAAGCTAGTGTCTACCACAGATGAGTTATTCTGACTGTAAGTCTTTCTCCTGTTTGATAGTGATGATGATCCAGGTGAAGCTAGTGAAGTTTATTACATTTTCTCCAAATACAGATAAGAGAAAAATAAATTCCTGCAATTTTCATGGTTTTGTTTTACAAGGATCAGTTCTAGATAGGAAAATGAGTCTACTGTGACAACAAAAACCTGCAATTTTCCAAAATCCTAGTATCAGAATTTCTTCTGCTATTACTGAAGGCAAAATAATGTGCATCAAATAAACATGATTGTTGGCAGCTGTTACAATTTTAAGGCTATGCCTTGTGTTTCAGAGGAAATTCAAGTCTAAAGGAGGAACAGTTTCAGGGATTGGACACAGAACAATGCAAGATAAGTTTATCTCCTTCCACTGAACTGCTGAATATCTTACATTTTGCAGCATAGGCTTGTGGTCTCTCTCTGGCTGCCTTCTGCTTGCTGCTGTCTTCTCTGCTCTGTCTATGACCTTGCATACTGCCTGCCTGGTCATCTTGCGAAGTACAGGCCAGGAGGCAGAGACTGTGTACTGACCGATTCTTTGTGTCCAGGGGGGTGTGAGTCTGTACAGAGGGGGAAGAGAGGGATGAAATGTTGTATAAGGGTAAATTTCCAATTTGTGGGTGGCAAATCCAAACTGCAACAGCAGCTTCAGTGGAGAATAAGTATATTTATAATTCCTTCTTAAAGAAGTGACTTGAAAAATTGACATATTCTTAGCAATGATATTACTATTTGAAATCAAGCATAAACAGGGAAATGATGTGCTTTGAATTGTGGAACATATATAACTGCATAGGAATAGCTAGGCAAAGATACCTGCTGTGCAAGGACATCTAATTTTTAAACAGCCATAGTTTGAGAGTCTTTGTTTTGTGAAAATATCTCAGAAGTTGAGCATTAGGCCAAGAAAACAGTCAAGAGAGGTGTGATTAAAGTTGTAATACACATATTAGAGGCTAAATTCTCATCACAACACAAAAATGTAATTGTTAGAAACAATGAGGGGAATATCATACACTAAAATGAATCACTTTTGTTTCTCAGGTAGGTTTTAGAAAGTATTTTGATGCTTGCTCATTCTCCTTAAGAGAACATTAGGATGCAGTGGCTATGAAAGGAAGATTTACTTCATCATACACTCTAATGGGTCAACTTGAAGTTGAGGACGGGGTGGAGTTTGTGTAACTGTGTCCAAGCAGCTCTGCTTGGTGCCTTGTTATAGTGTGTGATTTCAAGTGCTCTTCTCATACTCATACAGCACAATGTAAAGTAAGGAAGATAACAGAATAATGTCAACCATCAATCTCATAGAATCATAGAATCAACCAGGTTGGAAGAGACCTCCAAGATCATCCAGTCCAACCTATCACCCTGCCCTATCCAATCAACTAGACCATGGCACTGAGTGCCTCATCCAGTCTTTTCTTGAAGACCCCCAGGGACGGTGCCTCCACCACCTCCCTGGGCAGCCCATTCCAATGGGAAATCACTCTCTCTGTGAAGAACTTCTTCCTAATATCCAGCCTATACCTACCCTGGCACAACTTGAGACTGTGTCCCCTTGTTCTATTGCTGGTTACCTGAGAGAAGAGGCCACCCCCCACCTGGCTACAATGCCTCTTCAGGTAGTTGTAGACAGTAATAAGATCACCCCTGAGCTTCCTCTTCTCCAAGCTAAACAGGCCCAGCTCCCTCAACCTCTCCTCACAAGATTTGTGCTCCAGGCCCCTCACCAGCTTTGTTGCCCTTCTCTGGACACCTTCCAGCACCTCAACATCTTTCTTGAATTGAGGGGCCGAGAACTGGACACAGTACTCAAGGTGTGGTCTGACCAGCGTTGAGTACAGGAGTAGAATAACCTCCCTTGTCCTACTGGTCACACTGTTCCTGATGCAGGCCAGGATGCCATTGGCTCTCTTGGCTACCTGGGCACACTGCTGGCTCATCTTCAGTTTACTATCTATCAGTACCCCCAGGTCCCTTTCCTCCTGGCTGCTCTCCAGCCACTCTGTCCCCAGCCTGTAGCGCTGCTTGGGGTTGTTGTGGCCAAAGTGCAGAACCCTGCACTTGGCCTTGTGCCGGTTAAGTGTAAAGAAACTGGATCAGACATTAGCATATGATCCTTATGAAATCATAAGTAAACAGTGATCTAGATACAACAACATGGGGACTGATTTGAAGTCAGTGATATCAGCTGAAAAATACCCAATAAACTTCAATGATCAAAGACACAGTAAATTAAATGTTCTATGCTGAATAAAACATACTGCTTCCTCTAAATCCCTCTTTGTGTCACTGAAAACCTAAGGAACCAAATATGAGCAAGCAAAATGGCAGAATGCTGAAATTCAGATAGAAATTCTAGAAAGACCTTGTATGGAGCAGTTCTGAAGTCTGTTACTAATAAGGATTGACATCTGAATACCGGAAACTCCTCTGAAGCAGGGAATGTGACATAGAAGCTGTTTATTAACCAAACAGAATGCTACTGGAAGCAATTAATATTTACAAAACCCCTTCTATTTCTTTAGTAGGACTTATGAAAACAAACTGATTTTAACTGTAGATTTGATTTAGTTTAACTTCAGGAATACTCCATAATTTAGAGTTAATATACACTTAGATATGAGAAAATCACAAATTACAGGTGTGTGTTTTTTTTAAACATACTAGAGCAGTTCAGCTATTCCACAACAAACTCACAGAACAGTTGATCAATCTAACACTAACTTGCATTTCTCTTTCCAATTTTCTTGTCAGTGACTTATCACTTTGTGGTGCAATTCTACACTTTTTCTTCTGTCAATCACATTCAATGGTGTGAATCGAGACTAAGTCTACAGGCTTCAGTGGCACCACTCTGTGTTTACAACAGTGTGTCTGAGATCAAAATACTACACTGTTTTAACATGCCTTCCTTCCAGTGAAGACTCTCTTGTCTGCCAATGAATTTCCCAGAGTGTATTTTCTTTAGACTGGTGCTTATGGTGTATAAATAATTTGGCAGGTGCGTTGTATTAATATAAATGATCTGTCACAGTACTGAGCTCCTTGCAGCCCAAGTGATGTGTGCAGAAACAGAGTGGCAAATGTGCCTGTTTACCTCTTCCTGCTAATGCTGTTTTAGGTGGGGCTACATTTATTTGCAGTTTGTGACCCTTCTACTCCTTCCTCACGATTTTTGCATGCATTTCTCTTCTTATATAAAACAAATGACCCTTCCTAGAGGTTAATATGAAAGCCTCAAGGACTTAAGCTTTGTTTTTACCAATGTCTTACTTTAGAAACTGCATAGTAACAACAGGTTAAAACAAAGGCTAAAATGAAAGAGAAAATGCAAAGTTCCAAAAATGAAATATGAAACTTATTTAAACTTAATCTGATGAAACAAATACAGTAAATGCTTTGAATAGAATTGTAAGTGCACGATTATTCCTGTTTCACATGAGCCAATAAGTTCAGTGTCACCTTTACTTTTACCATAGTAGTATCTGCCCTGGGGGTGTAGAGGCAGGCCCTACCACATAGCACAGGCCTTGAGGCCAAATTCATTGTACACCCCTACTTTGAAAAATACTTTAGAGGATGGTTTCAAAATGATTGGTTCAGTATTCAGCATTTTCTTGCCTTTCTAAATGTAAATAACTGCAACACGCTACAAGTTTCTGTATTGTCTGATATCTTCCTAAAGCTCTCTGTAGAGATTTTCTTAAGTGTGCCTGCTGATGTAACATTATTTGTATGCATCAGAAGATTATATGTATACTTCCCCCAAGTTGTGCCGAGGGAGGTATAGGCTGGATGTTAGGAGGAAGTTGTTGGCAGAGAGAGTGATTGGCATTGGAATGGGCTGCCCAGGGTGAGGCTGGAGTCACCGTCCCTGGAGGTGTTCAGGCGAAGACTGGATGAGGCACTTAGTGCCATGGTCTGGTTGACTGGCTAGGGCTGGGTGCTAGGTTGGGCTGGATGCTCTTGGAGGTCTCTTCCAACCTGATTGATTCTATGATTTTTATTGTCTCAGTTTTGTCAGTTCTTTCATTGCTATTTTTCAAAGGGTAGGACTGACACACAAGAAGATCTGTATAACTTATGCAAGGTCATACAGAAACCTGTGGCAGAAAATAGAATTGAAATATTTGGACAGTTATAGTTGCATAGGCAGGAGTAACTTAATTCTCATGGATGTAAGAGTAAACATTGAAACTGCATAAAGTATCCACAGTGATGATGTTATACTGAATGTTTAACTCCTCTTCTATGTAGGTAATTTTCAGGTTGTTATGAATATGTTTATTTTTCCAAATGCTTGAGCAATGTAGTCTTACACCTAATACTTGGCAAGATTATTTTCTGTATTCACTATTCAACAGTTATCTGCTGTTTTCAATCCTCTCATTATTTTTGACATTATTATGGAATTATTTTCATTGAAGTACAAACATGTCCACACATACCGATGAGATTCGAGAGTTCTTTTTAGCATTTAATTGACATCATTGAAAAAGAAGGACACAGTAATATACAATCATGAAAAAAAGAATATATCATAGAATAATAGAATGTCAGGGGCTGGAAGAGACCTTAAAATATAGAATCATAGAATCAACCAGGTTGGAAGAGACCTCCAAGATCATCCAGTGCAACCTAGCACCCAGCCCTATCATCTGGTCCAGCCCTCCTGCCAGAGCAGGATCACCTAGAGCAGATCACACTGGCATGCATCTAGATGGTTCTTGAATATCTCCAGAGAGGGAGGCTCCACAACTTCCCTGGGCAGCTCATTCTGGTGCTCTGTCACCCTCACATTCTCGTTGTAGTCAAATCATGGCTTTTACTCAAACAGTCACAGCTGGTTTTTTGCTAAAGTTCACTGTCTGCTATCCAGAATGCACACATACATTTCCCAATATTTTGCTACTGTCTGTGACAAAAATACAGTTAATTAGGCATGCTGAAAGGAGAACTGTAGCTGCTTTAATATGCATTGCTTCTGTCACAGAATGTTCAAACACTGGTGGTGAATCAATTTGAAAGCTCCAAGTAGGCTGGTTAATATAAATTAAATTAAAAGCCCAAGGCTGCTTGATGTGCATTTTTTTCAGACATTGGCTGCAATCCTGCTTAAAAAGTTCCTGCCAGTCTCAGCTGCAGTTTTCAAAATTATTATATTTCAACCAACTCCCATTAACTATCATAAATATTTCCATATTTGCTCTCCCATAAATACTGGTTGCTGAGATACCTGTGTACAAATAGAAGCTCTCCTTTTTATTAGTGTGTCCCTGATTCATTCACTGACAAAGGATTCCTGTGCTGCAAGATGCATTTATTTGTGCAAAAATGGTAGAAATAGAATGAAACCAAATTCCTCCCTGTTGCTTTTTTTGGCTGAAATCATCCTCTCATCCTGCTCTACCAGCAACAGGAACTGTGGCAGTAGGCTTTAGCTTCCTGGCGATGAGGAAGCAATAACAGGTTCTGTGCTGGCTTTGAATCCTATTTCAGCAAGTTGACCCCAAAGAGTGGGGAGTGCTTTAAAATCAGAAAGTATTTTCCTAGAAACGAGGTGCTGGAGATTCTTATACCACTTCCTTTTTAATGGGTTGCTTTTTGTTTTTCATACAACTCCAAATTTTGCCTGATTCTGGTGCACTTTCACATGCAAATTTAAACTCACTTTTGAAAGTCATCATTCAACTGCATCTCCTTTCATATGCCATCATAGCACATGTGTCATTTTTGGAGTATCACTAAACTTATTATGGAAAAATAGATTGAGAGGCTCTTAAGAGGTGTTTTTACTCACAATGGGATTAGAACATGTGGTATCCTTGACAGAAATGTATTAAAACTTGTGTGTGTATGGAGACATCAAACTTTACAAGAGGGAATTTATTTTGAACAGAGCTCTGTTATTACTAAAGAAGGTTTTGGATGTTGGACCTGAACTTTTCTTCTTGCAATTATCCCAGCCACATGGCTATGGAAAACATTGTAGTCACTTTCAAACACTCTTTTGCATGCTTCATGTTTCTTGTCACTTTTCACTGTACTTTCTCAATCCCCATTCTTTTAGCCTGTCCCTGCAGGTTTCATACACCTCTCACCTTTTCTGTTGCCTTAACTTGGGGCCTCTCTTCCTCTGGATTCTACCTGAAGTGCAGTGCTTGCAGCGAGCACTACTATGCTGCTGAGGCAAGGACCTGGCAGAGCATGATAGTCTGTACCCTGCTTTTTACACTCCAGAATGAAGAGTGGTTTCGTACAATGACATTGCATCACTGACTCATACTCAGCTTATGATTCAGTATAACAACAGACTGTTTTCTGTAGAACTGCTACTAAATTATTGTTCCTCCTCCAGGTTTTCTGCAATGTATTATTTATTTAGTTAGTTAATGTGAAGGATTATGCAAAATTAATAATCTGCATTAATTTTGATATCCAGGCAATGATTGTTGATAACTATGAAAACTGTTTATTAACATTAAAACTCACCAGAAACTTATTCACAGGTTCAAAAAGCAATGCACAGGTTGGAAATTTATACACAGGCAAAACTAGAGCACTTATTTCTTAAAGTGGCAAATGCAAATATTATACTGGAAGAGGCTTTAAGTATTTACTCACAAGGTTATAAATCAGACAGTACCCAAAGCAGGTGGAAGTCTGTCTGGTGGGCTGCTGAGACTTGATTTCTCCCAGGCTTCTGGAAAGGAGGCTGACAGTCTCTGACCTTGTCCCGGGCTCCTCTGGACGATCTGTGTATCTCCAGGACTTGTAGCCTTAGCAGGAAGACTTTCAGGGACAGGCAGGATGTCTTGAGGTGTGCAGGGTCTCAGCACAGTGTCACGCTGGGGGCTATGCAAGATGACAGCATGCAGGCATTTGGAGCCTGCTCCTGGTCAGCTCTCCAGGCAAATCCAGGATGCAAAATGAGGCAGCAGCAGCCTTGTGCTACCTGCTCATCCTTCTATCAATATCCAGCCTGCCACTAGTGGGGTGTTGGACATTGATGAGCCAATGGGAATGGCACTTTGCCAGGCCTCACCACATCAGGCAAGTCCAGGGCTTTTGCCCTCCCCTCCCAAGGTTGCTTCCCCAGCACAGAGGGAGGGGGGGCAGGCAAACATATCTGGGCATGGGCAAGCCCATGTTTGCCCCACCAGGCCTACCACCACAGTTAAGCAAGATGCCCTTCTTTCACTGCACAGGACTGGACCTATGGCAAAGCTCTGACAAGTCTAGTTTAGTACACCCTTCCCCTATAGCTGTGAACCATGGATGTTGTTATAATACTGTCTAGTCCAAGTTTAGCTCTCCCTTTTATGAGAGTGTCCTCTGGGACACACTGGAGAAAAACTTGCAACATCTGAATCTTCTACTTCTCCCCTATTCACAAAGCCTCTAGGCCAGTAAAGAATATTAAATGAAATTAGACTGATCTGACACAACTGATACCTGACAGCTGTTTGTGCTACTACTTATCTCCTTCTTATCCCTAGCTATGAAAGTATGCAGTACTGTCAGTTACTTGGCATATTTGTGCTCACCATTACTTAAGAAAAGCAGTTGAGTTGGGCAAGCATTTTGCTCTTTTGTAAGATCATATTTTTAGATATCACAGAATCACAGAGCGTCAGGGGCTGAGGGACCTGGGGCTGTTTAGTCTGGAGAAAAGAAGACTGAGAGGGGATTTGAAGGCTGCCAGGAGAGGGGGGACAGGCTCTGCTCGCTGCTCCCTGGGATAGGACAAGGTGTAAGTTGCAGCACAAGAGGTCTAGCCTCAACGCAAGGGGAAACTCCTTAACTGTAAGGGTCACAGAGAACTGGAACAGGCTCCGCAGGGAAGTGGTGGAGTCTCCTTCTCTGGGGACTTTCAAGGCCTGTCTGGATGTGTTCCTCTGTGATCTGTGTTAGATAGTATTGTCCTGATCCAGCAGGGGCGTTGAACTCGGTGATCTCTTGAACCCTTCCAACCCCTAACATCCTATGATAACATTGAAAATGCTTTGTTTTCCAATAGTAGTGTCTCAATGTTACGTTGATGAAGTTGAACTCACAGGTTTTCATCATAGGAACCATTAGTATCTAAAACCTTTTTGAAATGCCTATAAAGGTCTATATGAAATGTCTATAAAGTATTTGCAGATAGATGGGAAAAACCTAAAAGATTCATCAGTTGCTCTTTATCTATAATCTATGTCCTTTCTTAATTATTGCATCTTCCTTCATACAAACTCAAAGCACTGCTGTGTGTGAGTGTGAAGTTGAATGTGCTTATTATTACTGGTTTAATTTCTTTCCTCATCATTGCCCAGGGAGGTGGTGGAGTCACCGTCCCTGGAGGTGTTCAAGCAAAGCCTGGATGAGGCACTTAGTGCCATGGTCTGGTTGACTGGATGGGGCTGTGTGCTAGGTTGGACTGGATGGTCTTGGAGGTCTCTTCCAATCTGTTTGATTCTATGATTATGGGGGATCTTGGCATATAAAAATGGCATATTCAAGACTGAACTACAGCTGCTTCTTAAAACCACTCTTCCCACTTGCAAATTTTATCTGAAGCATTTTGAAAACATATCTTGTTTCCCAGTGGTTTAGGTGATAAATACTTTTCCTGAGTTGTGTTTAGTAGTGTGGTTTTGTTTGTTTCTTTTTCACAAAGCCTGATAGAGAAACCTTATCTTTTGTCACCAGGTCACATTTTTCATTGACTCATCTTCTAGGGTAAATTTTAATTTCCCCAGAGAGAGCAATTATATGGATTAGCTGTGAAACTTGCTTATGGATCTGTGGCATCTGCTGAGAAAGTTCAGAACATGACACTGCAAAGGTGCTTTATGAAATCTAATGTGTCTTTTTTTGGTTTTGATGGCATGTTTGGGTTTTTGGGGTCTTTTTGAGAGTTGCAAGAGTTTCTCTTTGGCCTAGATAGAGGTTAAGACTGATTTTTCTGATTAAAATCCTGAACAGGAGGCCTACTTATCACTGTCAAGGAGCTTGGCTGACTCGTTGATCAGTCAGCTCCATCCATTTTTATAACACCTAGCTCAGCCAGTCAGAATGTATCAAATTAACAGAAATCCAAGGAGCAAAGAATTTGCTCTTTAGTTTTCCCTCCCCTTGTTTCTCACTCCTGAAGTGAGGATATTCTCTTTTTACTCTACAGGGATTTGAGGTAAACTTATTGTGGTGAATAGTCCTACAGGGCACAAAATGGGTCTGAGCATGTCCTGTCTTAGAATCATAGAATCAATCAGGTTGGAAGAGACCTCCAAGATCAGCCAGTCCAACCTAGCACCCAGCCCTATCTAATCAACCAGACCATGGCACTAAGTGCCTCATCCAGGCTTTGCTTGAACACCTCCAGGGACGGTGCCTCCACCACCTCCCTGGGCAGCCCATTCCAATGCCAATCACTCTGTCTGTGAAGAACTTCTTCCTAATATCCAGCCTATACCTACCCCGGCACAACTTGTCTTATTTACCTGCCTGTCTGCACTGCAGCCAGAGGCGGGAAAACAGGACAAAGAAACCCAGGCAGCCTGGTCTGGTTCAATCCGGTCGCCTGAGAGGGGTTTCATGGGGCCCACGTCCCTGTCGTGTGCAAGGCCTGTGCGCCCCCCACTTTTGGAAGACAACAGCCTGTGGGTTCTGCCATTTTTGGGCCCACTTGGGTGATTGCCAGAGGTGAGTGGGTGATTGTGTGGCCAGTGAGACCATCAGCCTCGGCCATTGCCCTATAACAGGGGGTGAACAGGTGAATAAGGAGCTGGCCTGCTCCTTCCTTCCTCGCTCACCTGCCGCTCGCCTGCCCGTCTGTCGCCTCAGCCGCCTCAAGCCGCCTCAAGCTGCCTCAAGCTGCCTCAAGCTGCCTCAAGCTGCCTCAGCCTCCTCAAGCTGCCTCAAGCTGCCTCAGCCTCCTCAGCCAGCAGCTGATTCCACTTTGCAGCCCACGTGGAATTTGCCACAGGACTTCTGTTGGATATTTTCCTGCCTATGTTTTGGGCCACAGACACCAGGACCAGTGAGTGCTCTTAACTCTTTGTTCAAGTTGCTAAAGGATTTTAATCGACCTCACAAGTGGCGAATGAAGCTGCCAGGCTCTGTCAAAGGCACTTTCTGAAACCCTTCAAAATTCCATTGCATAGAGACATTCTGTGACATAGTTCTGCTAATTGCATCCAAGAACTTGTGTTTGGGGGAATTACTTTGTGTATATTAATAAATTACTTAATAACTTTTGAATTGGCCTCACTGCATTTTACCCCAAACTCAGATTTCAACTAGCCCTTTTGTAACACTTATATAAATATACATTTATGCCCACATCTGCTTGGATGTAGGGAGATGTTCCTGGCTTCATATGCCTACTTGCACACTTGTTCCTGGCTTCATATGCCTACTTGCACACTTGTTCCTGGCTTCATATGCCTACTTGCACACTTGTTCCTGGCTTCTTATGCCTACTTGCACATTTGTTCCTGGCTTCATATGCCTACTTGCACACTTGTTCTCTGATGCATACTCTCATGAAGTAGCTACAGCTGAACCCAATGTGCCTGTATCCAAGATGAGCTTTTCTGGCCATTTCTACGCTTGTTTCTTTCCAGCAATAGATCTTCAGAAATATGGATAAAGCCAATGAGAGTGCAGCCATTTAAGAAGCTTTCACTGCAAGAAGTAGGTGGCACTTGTATCATCTCTCTTTGCACTGAGGGCCTGGTTTGCATCAACTAACAGAAGAGTACTGTTAGTTTAGTGCAAAAGTACCAAACAAACAAGCCTATGGTTACTATAGAGATGATGTCCTTGAGTCAGATTGCATCTTATGTAAACCTAATTAGCTCTCAGTGTAGAGTAGGTATTTGTTCTCTTTGGTTTATTGTCATTTTATGGTGAAGACCAAACAACACCTTAGTTTAGATGTGTATGGATGTTACTGATTTAAAGGTGTGTAATCCTGCTTCATCAAGGTAGAGGAAATAAGCAGTGAAATGCTATTGACTGACTAAATAATGAGTCAGACATTCAGTGTGTGCAGATCAGCAGAGCTGGCTTGGCTGTCAGCAAAGCACCATCAGTTTATGCCTGCCATCTTGTTCCATTTGCTGAGAAATGTTAACATGGTAGCTGGAAAATGTTTGTTCTTGATCTTACAAAGATTGCCAATTCATCTGTTCCAACTGTTAAAACTTTAAGGATTTGTTATCCAAACCACATCTGCTTTCCAGTTGGAGCATAAACTGACCATGCAAGGTTCAGTGGTTTCTTTGGGCAGCTGCATACAAAACAATGACTGCAATTTTTTAGGTCTTCGGTTTGGGTGGGGTTTTGCTTTGGCAAAAAAGAATGAATTTTTCACCCAGTGTGCAATTCCTTTGTACCTCTGAACAATGTTCTTGTTCACTAAGATGTGCTCTCAGTGTTTCCCTTGACCATATTACTCAGGTGTTTTTTCCCCTGTATTCACAGCCCTTAGATGCTTAGAACATTTCCTGAAGTTATGGGTCTGAAATGGTTGCAAAAGTTAATGCATCAAATCTGTGCAGAGATAAAGCAACACAGGAATTCATAGCTGTATTTTGTTTAACATCTTAAATGTTGAAGAAAAAAACAAAAATGTGAGCCAAGCTGAAAAAGAAAAAAAAAAAAAAAGCTTCATTTTTGCAAAGACCTCCAAGTCAGATTGATCAGAGAAGCTATTTTGGTGAAGTGTAGATCTTCTATGGATTTTTTTTTTAAGTCAAAAGTATTTTCATTGAGCTGTTTATTTTTCAAGAAATTTCTATTGGGAAAACAGTAAATTCTCTTTCAGTCAATGTCATATGGAATCATGAGATGAATTGCTTATGAATGTTCTTAAGCATTAACACAGGAAAAAAAAAAAGATGTTAAAATCTTATTTTCTTGTTCCAAACACATTACAGCAGTTTTGTTCCTCTGGTTATTTCACTGATTCATTACAACAGTTTCCTGGTAGAATTTGCCTTATTTTACTTATTTGTGGCATGTGATAAAAATAAGCCTTTATGAAAAATGAAGCAACAGTATTTATTTCTTTGGTATCTGTTTGTAAGAGCAGAAATAACCATAGCCCTGAAATGTCTCCCTCTTAATCATTAGCTACTAATCACATTTCATATAAGAAATTATCCTGCAAAACCTGACTGATGCAAAGATCTCTGAGGTTTTAAGGTCTTTCAATGAGCTTTTGGGCATAAACTTTGATCTTCTAGTAGATATCTAGTAGATGAGCCTTTGCAGTCCTTGAAAAGTACTTTCCACAGCTGAAGTTACTTGGTTTCTGCCGTGTCCTTGCCAGGGATGCTTGTTGCAAAACCATCTTTCGCCTCAAAAGCAATGCCACAGCTTATACAAGCACCTCTGCAGTCTCAGAATGCACCAAAGCAAAAGAGAAGAGCTATTAGGAAAACCTAATAGCAGCCTTCCAGTACCTGAAGCAGACTTACAAGAATGCAGCAGCGGGACTGTTCACCAAGGTCTGTAGTGATAGGATGAGGGGCAATGGTTTGAAATTAGAGAAGAGGAGATTTAGGCTGGATATTAGGAGGATGCTCTTTACCGTGAGAGTAATGAAACACCGGAATGGGTTACACAGGGAGGTAGTTGAGGCCTCATCCTTGGAGGTATTCAAGGTCAGGCTTTTGACAGGGCTCTCAGCAACCCAATCAGATGGAGGATGCCCCTGCTCACTGAAGGAGTGTTGGACTAGTGGCCTTTGGAGGTCCCTCCAACCCAAACCATTCTATGATTCTAATAACCCTCATGCCACAGTGGTAGGTCAGGACAAGTGGGAGAACTTCAACTTTGGATGACAGGCATGTTTGTCTTGTTCATTCTAAGGCAATCCCAAGCATGCTGAAATCAACACATATGCTGTAATACATGGTCGCTTTCCTGGTTAAAGTAGTTTGTTGTAGAAAGTATGTGATGACTTAATTTTATTTTCTAGAACATATGTTCTGATTCAAATCCCCATTTAGAAGCTGGGAAAAGCTCTGTGGTTGCAAAATAGCATCCAGACATGCAAATACTGTCTGCTATTCTGGAGGGAGTTCTTTAGCTCCTGTTGTCAGCAACTGACATCAGCTTAATACATAAGGCTTTACAGAAGTCTTATTTACTGTGACAAATCAAAGTGCTGCCAGGGTGCTCACCTGCCAGGGAAATAATTTTTCATGGCATTTGTCATGTGAACAGGAAGGGAAAAGAGTTTCCTGTAGTTTTAGGATCTGACTTGCCTGTGGAAGAAGATGTATGGGCTAAGCTCTACAAGAGAAATTCACACACAAATATGCCCAGAATTGTGAGTATGCACTTGCAGGCAACTGGAGTGAACTCTGTTGCATTTTACACAGTTGACAAAAGGATTCGAGACTGGCAATAGAATGATTTCAAAGCTGGTCAGGTTGTGTTACACAGAAGTACATGCAGGCCTTTCACAGAAAAGCATGGATAGGTTAATCTTTCATTTATAATGATGTTATCTCTATTTAGAGTCTCATTTCCTATTAGACAAAGTGATTGATAGTTTGCTGGTTTATTTTTCTTTAATGGGGAAAAAAATGTCTGGATTGGATAGGGCTGAGTGATAGGTTGGACTGGATGACCCTGGAAGCCTCTTCCAACCTGGTTGATTCTATGATGGTATCTAGTTATCATGAGCTTGCTATAGTTCTGTCTCCCATATCCTCAAGGAGTTCAGTGAGCTCAGAACATTAGAGCTATTCTTCAGTCTCTATAGTGCTCAAAAGTCTATCCTCTGGAGTGCAAGACCTGGAATTTCACTCTGGTTTGTCCCCTAAATTACTGTTGTATTTTGTAGAGTGGTTTGTTGTTAGTTTGGTTGGTTTGTTTGTTTGGGTTTGGGGTTTTTTTAAGTTTATT
Organism: Pogoniulus pusillus; assembly: GCF_015220805.1. Lineage (NCBI taxonomy): Eukaryota > Metazoa > Chordata > Aves > Piciformes > Lybiidae > Pogoniulus > Pogoniulus pusillus. The sequence continues at coordinate 43,166,227 of NC_087269.1, read as the reverse complement.
TTTTGTTTGGGTGGGTTTGTTTTAATAAATTATTTTGTGTTCAGTTGTGAGCCCCTCCTGAAGGGAGGTTGGAGCAAGGAGTGGGCCACCCTCTTCTCCCTGGTGTTAGGGTTAAAGTAAGAATTATTGACTGGGATTAAAGCTTGCTGTTAAAATCTCTTCTATGATTAGTCTATATCCGTAATTAACTATGTGAAATATCAAAACTTTCAGAACTGCATGTTCAAAGTTAATGGTTCAATGAGATTTACAGTTGTTCTGCAGGCCTGCTAGTCACTTACCTGTGAGACAAAAGAGAAAAAAAAGACAAAACAGTGAGAGATCTGCCACCAATTTCAGGCTGTGTTCCCCATGGGTGTGCTTTGTATGCTAATTAGAACCAAGTGGATGTGAACACTTCACTAAACGCCTTCTAAATATGAAGCAAAGAGACCAAACTCTGTTTGGCTCAAAGATTGCTAATCTTGCATACTCTAAGCTAGTAAAACACTGGAACTTTGCTGATATGAATTTTCCAGATCTAAAATTAATGGTCCTCCTGCACTGAAAGAAGTGTTGCAGGATTGGAGCCACATATGTTAGTGCATAAAAGCATCACCTGCATTCACTTTTTGATTACTACCAAGTGAAATTGCTGTCACTTTCTTTCAAAAGCAAGAAACCAGATATTAAATCAATTAGATATCTAAAATACATTAAGTGCTCTTAGGCAGGAAAACCCATCTAAATTACAACATTACTAAAATACATATATATATATTTTCTTAATGGTGCAAATAAGTGCATGTAATCAATTTCTCACTACATTTATGTAGTTTACCTGGGAAATAGATCTATAATGGCTTTAGTATGTGAGTTTTCTTAGAAACCCAAGTCTATGTTCACAGAAGCACTGTTCTAATCACATATGAATAATTCAGTTTTGGATTTTACTCAAAGTAATATCTGTGTTTCTTTCCTTTAGAGCTCAAGAAACTCTGATTCTCAGAGTCAGAAGATATATGATACCAAAACAGTGAGATCACACTCCTAATATAAGAAGGTTTTAAAAAACCTCTCACTGAATTGGCAAATACTGATGCAGTGATTATTTTCTCCCTAGTTGAACTGTATTTTCATCTTGCATTTTACAGCTGCATCAGTAGCAGACTCATGAAGCAATTTGACAGACCTTGGGTTCAAACAGACACAATCTCTTTAAATCTAAATTAAAGTTAATGAATGGTTATATCTACCAATGTTGATAAGACATTCTGTTCCCAAAACTTGTACAGAAACTGTGTCATTTTCCACTTCTGAAAAGAGGGAAAAAAAAGTCTGCTTGCATTTTTTTGTGTGCATTGCTTTGACCTTTACAGATTTATTACTGTGTCAGACACATGTAATTCAAGGACTGCTGATGGAAATAATATCTTATAAAAGTAGACATGTCTCGAGGAACAAAAGAGCTGTCCTTCAATTGTGTGGTGGCTTCACACCACTTAGAATTTGGGATTTACACCACCACCACGCCCCCAAAGGTAAATTACCACTCTACTCAGAATTTTGAAGTAAAATTAAATTGCTATTTACAGAAGAAGGCTAAATATAAAAGATAATAAACATATACAAATACATATATACATATACAATTAGACAATAGCCCAGGATATCCCCCCTGGACAAAGGCCAGGAGTTGTTGCTAGCTAACACAATATCGTCTTTGCCCTACTCCCAGTCAGCATTCTTACCATAACCTAAACAGTGATCCATGCAGAGAAAGAAAAGGATTCATGGTAGGCCTGATAGGCCAGAAATGGGTTTATACATGTCCTGGCTTGCCCAGGCTTGTTTTTCTGCTCTCCCTCCTTCTGTTTTGGGGAGAAGCCTTCTTTCCCAGCACTCTGAAGCCTGGGAAGAATCAGAAGCCTCAGCAACAAGACAATAACAGAACTCCCTGAAAGTGTCTGGGTGCTGTCTGAAGCTGTAGCTAACCCCACGAGTCGGGAGGTAATATTTGGTGAGTAAATATTGAAAATCTCTTTGTAATTCACCGTTGCCTTCTGCCATAAGCAGAAAGAGTCTCCTTGAGTCCGTGTAGTGGACAAGCAGTATACTGACTGCAAGTGGTATTTGGCTGCGAGAACCTTCTCTTCCAGTTCAGTGAATCTTTACACATATATATATCTATTTGCAAGTTATTCCTAGATATAGTTATGATCTGTATAATGTTTCCATGACCATGCGAAGAACTGATTATTATGAAAATTGGTAGTTGGGGGTGGTGAGAGTTCTGAATATTGAAATTGAGAAATGATATTAATTTGGGGAACAGTACCATCTTGCATTAGTTAATTACCCCTTCATAACACAAGGCTAGAGAGAAAACAAGCAAGAAAGAGAGCAAGAACACTCTGAATTCCCACCTATGCAGAAAAATAAGAAGCCAATGAAATGGGATAAATACATCTCTTATATTTTGTTCAGCCATCCCTGTACACCCCTTGGCTTCCCCCAGATTATCTGGAAAGAATTTATTTACAATTTACAGTGAAGACACTAGTCTTAAACTGTAACAATTTGTGAAAGATCATTTGAGGTCATTTCAAATGTTATTTCAAGAGGCATTGTTTGTCCAAAATGATGTTTTCTTTTTACCAGTTTGCCAGTTATTCTAGTAAATACTACCTACCAGTCTCTTCTGTTATGTCCTTCAATCACTAGTAGCTACAACTGAACAGCTACATAATATACCAGTACAGGAGCATAACAGAGGAAAGACATAAATTTTTCAACTGGACTCAAGAACTGGGCTGCTTTGGCTGTTCTAATATTTTATTAACCCATGATAAATTTCAAACCACAATGGAGTGGGTAGCAGTCAAAATTTGAACTGCAGTAGGATTCCTTTACCTCCATTTCCAGTGGAATACACAGAAATTATGTTCTTGTTAAAAGATGCATTGCTGGGTTTGTTTCATGTTCTAAATGACTTTCAGTATTCTAAGCATGGCATGCTGATGTTTTAAAGTGTTAAATATGGCTGTAGGTTGTGCAGTGGTTTGTTTGCTTTGGAAATACTGCTAGCTTAACTCTAAAGAAACAGGAGAAATAGGAATAAAACAAAATAATATTGTTGACAGTAGCTCTCACTGCCAGGAACAGAGCAAATATATTTCTTTTGCATGTTCATTTCAGTGTGCATGCTGATATTGTCAAATAAACATCTCTGAAGAGATGAGTGAAGAACTCTGCATTTAGTTATTTAGGTGCCTTTTTGTGGATAACTGTATGACATTTGAAGGTTAAATTTCACTTTTAGAGATGATGCTACAAATAATGATGAAGAGTGTGGGTGAAATGTAGACTTATAACAACACTGGAAATGCAGCATGGCAGCTAGCAGGTAGAAAATTAGCATTGATGCTGACAGCTGGAGGACATTAAATCCCCATAAATGAAACGAGGTGGCATGTAAAAATGTTGGCATCATACTGCAGATAATTGAAAAAAATTCAAACAAATCCATAGTGTTTTTTGTTTCAGCCCAATATGGACATACAGGAAAAAGGACTAGAAACACTGGATACAGTGTGGTGCATATTGAAACCTAGTGTTAATAGGCTTTGAAATTCCTCATTTAAATTTGCTCAACAATGAAGCAAGAAAAGAGGAAAACAGGTATTTTGTTGTCATGGCACTCCTGAAAAGAAGACTCTTTTCACTGGCATTTCTACTCTTCAGTTAATATTCACTTCAGCATTTGTCCTTCAGATACTTAAGTTTCAGCAGCTCCCATCCCGCATACTCAGTAGTACTTTGCAGTATAACAGATTGAGATGTGGACAACCATTGCAATATGAGAGTCATAGAATCAACCAGAAGTTGCACTGCAAGATCAAGAGATGTTAGAAAATGTCCATTTGGAACTATTCATTTTAAAAAGGGATTTAATTAACTTTAGTAAATAATTGGACAATTTGCATGAGAATAGATCTTGAAACATACAGCTGGATTTCCTGCAAGGGTAGCAGGCAACTATAACCTGGTTGATTCTATTCTGTAGCTGTGTTCAGATGTGCTCAATTCCACAAATCTTCACCAGAATAATTTTCTGCCATTTCTGTAGATCAGTGGCAAAGAGCAACTCTTCTGCATGTAACTAGTCTGCCTGCATGTGCTGGTGCACAGGTAGAAGAGGATCAGCCTTGTCTGTAACAATTTCCCCTTGTTTTTCTTTAACCTGCTACACCCATCCAGAAAGGCAGGACTAAAAAAAATATGTACTTAATGCTTAGTGTTCTTACTCTTTTTTTTCTCAAATCTTATGTCAATATATAGTGAATAGGCTCTCTACACTCTATAGGGACCTCTTAATTCTCAGCTCAACATTTGAGGTTTCAAGTAAACACTTGTGAAGCTGTAGTCCTTTTACAGGAACAGAATAATGGACTGCAAGATGAATCATAAACTGCATAATGCCTGCTGAGCTGGACATACACCGTTCTGTGAGGGAGCAGTAGAAAATGCAATGCTTTTCCTAATTAATTGTAATTGTTAAAATACAATAATCATCTCAGTATTCATGCAGTCTATATTGGTTGGATGAGTTGCTCAGTATTTTGTAATGGACATACAGAATAACACATATGTCACCTCCCAGCAGGAGGGTACCTAAGCACTTCTCCAGGTATCTTATGTAATATTATCTAATGGTTGCCATAGCACTTTGCTCTTTTCCTCTAAGAGGCAGCAGCAAATCAAGCAGAGTGATTTCATTTTGAAAAACACACAACCCAACAAACAAATGCAAACCCTCACCCAACTTGAAAAACAAACAAACAAAAACCAACCACAACCCAACAAAGCAACAACAACCACCACACAAAAAAACCCCAAACAAACAAATAAACAAACCCTTCAAACAAAACAAAGAATCCCTACCCACAAGAATAAAAACTAAATCCCACAGGAAAAGAGATTGCTTATTTTGCTACTGACTGTTTCTTCACTATGCTTTGAAGCTTAGCCAGTGTGTTAGAAATAGAAGTCCAAGTGACCAGGAGGTGAATAAATTGTGTGCTCACCGAATTTCCTGTTTCTTCTGGTGACAGATTAAGTATATGGACAAAGATCTCTGGTCATCAAAAAAGAACTCCTGACAGAGCACCACATTTTACAGGGTTGAGGAAGACAGTTTCTCCAACACAACTAATCTGGTAGCCTTTTAATACACACAACATATACCAGGGGAAATGGCTTGCAAGAAGAGTGATTAAGATTTAAAATCAATAATTTCTTATGCCTAAAAAAATTATCTTTCCTTTAGAGTGATTGTTTTAGGCTGCCTTAATAGTTTTTGCAGTCAATACTCTTTCCATATTGTCATTGAGGGAAGAGGAGGGGGGAAAATCCTTCAAGCAATATGAGAAGAATAATTTAAAAGAAAGCTGTAGAGAGAATTACAAGAAAATGTTCCAGCTGCATAAAGTCCACAGTAGTTACAAGACAGCCTGAAATCAACCTTTTTGTCATAAATAGATATTTACATTGCTTGCCTTGAGTGAAGGAACTAGTATAGCGTGTGGGGTTCTCAAGTGGCATAAATTGTGACTCCACTGACAGCAATTTTTAATAGCTAAAAGTTAAGGTCCTGCAGTTCAAAATAGTAAACAGTGGGAAAAAAAACATGCTAGGTAGATTCACTAAGTCAAACTTTGTGTTTTTTTATTTTGTAGACAGTTGTCTACAGATGAAATTTTAAAATTCCAATTTCAACAGAAATCAAGATCACAATTACCCATAATTAATTACAAATGACCAGAGCAAAATCCTGCAAATCATCCCACCAGGAGTTACTTCCATAGATTCTAGTAGTCATCTCTATTGAACGTATGGATGTTAGGAGGAAGTTCTTCACACAGAGAGTGATTTGCCATTGGAATGGGCTGCCCAGGGAGGTGGTGGAGTCACCATCCCTGGAGGTGTTCAGGAAAAGACTGGATGAGGCACTTGGTGCCATGGTCTGGTTGACTGGATAGGGCTGGGTGCTAGGTTGGACTGGGTGATCTCGGAGGTCTCTTCCAACCTGGTTGATTCTATGATTCTATTAGTTTATGTTTGTATATAACATTTTGAGCAGCTTTAAACAAGCTATTCAAACACATAACTGATCCTGGCATTATGTCCTTTGAAGTAAAGAAAAATCTCCCATTAATTTCTAGGAGAAAGAGAAATGCTTTCATTCTCTAAAAAATGGGTAAAAATAATATCATTCTGCTGGAAAAATAGTCTTAAACTATGCATAAACTCATAGATTCACACAATGGTTTAGGTTGGAAGGGCCCTTAAAGATCATCTAGTTCCAACACCCCTGCCACAGGTAGAGAAACCTTTGATTAGACTAGGTTGTTCAAGGCCTCATCTTGGATAGGGCTGGGTGATTGGTTGGACTGGATGATCTTGAAGGTCTCTTCCAACCTGGTTGATTCTCTGAAATGGACCTAGGGACTTGCCAAGCTCGCAGATTTGCACAGAATGGTGCAGAAGTGGGGGACCTCCAAAAGCAGACAGTGGAAAAATGGGAGCTGTACAAAAGTAGGAGCTGTCCAAAGTCAGGACAGTCCAATGATAGGAACACTGCAAAATGGAAACTCTGTCAAGGCAGGAACACCGTGCGTTTTCTCTCACCTTAATGCTTCTCCTAGACAAAGTCTCCACTAGCCACTTGCTCTGGGCCTGAAAAAATCAGCCAAATACCAGCTGGCTCCTGCACAGACTTCCACATTAGTCAGTACGCGCCACCTTCTTGCCCCGTTCAAACCTCCTAGAGATGGAGTGGGGGGAAGAAGGAATTTGGAGTGTCCCACAACAGAAACAAAGCTTATTTTCTTCCATCATAGCTGTTCTGTAAAGTTTCTTTTGAAATATCACTGTCTCCAGTTTCACAGTGTTGTAAATATGTGAAAATGTACTTTATAAGAATTATATCCTTACAACAATTGCATCATATGATTCAAATCCTAAAATCATAAGGGGGTTGTTTCATTGGTGCTTGAACAGCTCACTACCTTACATTTTAGATTGGTGTCTACCAAACAATGTCAGAATGTAGAGGAACCATTGTGGTGTAAGAAAAATCTTTTTTTTTCTATAATTCTTTAAATGGGAAGTGGAGAGGTAGAAATATTTTCACAGAGTGAGCATGCAAATGCATTACAAATTACCTTATGCTAAAAGAAGCAGATTTCTTCCAAATATGGGATTGGGAATCAAGTTTAAAATTGTTCTAAAGCGTGTTCAAAATTAGCATTTTTGTTTTAAAAGATACTTTAGGTATGAAAGATATTGTTTAAAAACATGCCCAGCCTTAGAGCTCTGAGATGAAGAGTAATTGTAATCTCATTCATCAAAATCATTACAAGTGTTATAGTTGTATGGGTAGACCATTAGAGTAGATAAAGGACTCTAGATTCTATTCCTCTGTGTTTGTTTCCTGTATTCAGAATTAGCCTGACTCCTTTTGTGCATTTTCTCACATTTCTAGATGCCAAGTGAGGTAGGTGGTGGTGTACCAGGAATGATGTCAAACATGAAACACTCAAAATATAAGGGGACAGTTGGTTTATTCAGATTTAGGTGGGGTTTTTTTTTCCTGCTAAGTATGTAAACAAATTACTTCCTTATTCAACAGACCTTTCTTTGAGTGAAATTTTCTGTCTTACAGAATTAGAATTCTCTGTAGCATTTAAATTCTATGTTGATGTTATTTTGGAGATGGGAGATGAAAGCTGTGTGTTCTTGTTTTTTGAGGGAAAGTAAAGCTTATATATGAGCATTACCAGCATCGTACCTCTTGACTTTAAGAATCATAAAATCATAGAATCAACCAGGTTGGAAGAGACCTCCAACATCATCCAGTCCAACCTAGCGCCCAGCCCTAGCCAGTCAACCAGACCATGGCACCAAGTGCCTCATCCAGGCTTTTCTTGATCTCCTCCAGGGACAGTGACTCCACCACCTCCCTGGGCAGCCCATTCCAATGCCAATCACTCTCTCTGCCAACAACTTCCTCCTAACATCCAGCCTATATACTTTCCCCAGCACAACTTGAGACTGTGTCCCCTTGTTCTATTGCTGGTTGCCTGGGAGAGGAGGCCAACCCCCACCTGGCTACAATGTCCCTCCAGGTAGTTGTGGACAGCAATGAAGTCCCCCCTGAGCCTCCTCTTCTCTAGGCTAAACAACCCCAGCTCCCTCAGCCTCTCCTCATATGGTTTGTGTTCCAGGCCTTTCTAATGTACAAGGAAGAGATATGTAGGCTCGACTCAATCATATGAATTATCAACACAGCTTTTAGGTATTTTCTGTGTTTGTTTGTTGGTTTTTTTTAATGTTTGTTTTTTTTTTAATTGTATTTTAATTATTTCATTGTGCAAGTGGAATGGGCTGCTCAGGGAGGTGGTGGAGTCACTGTCCCTGGAGGTGTTCAAGAAAAGCCTGGATGAGGCACTTAGTGCCATGGTCTGGCACTGAGCCATGACTGGCTAGGGCTGGGTGCCAGGTTGGACTGGATGATCTTGGAGGTCTCTTCCAACCTGGTTGATTCTATGATTCTATGATGTGTTGAATCCAGTATTAAAGTTCCACCAATTTCTGTCTCATAGACAGGTTTAAAACTCTAATTGCTAGTAAGCTAAGCAGATTTTGTGTGTCAGGAGTCATAAAAAAAGAAGAGACTAGAGCAAAAGATACAACTTCAAAAGAATATTCCATGATATTTTCCAAATAAATAGGAAATGTAATTTTTTTTTTTTTAGTGGACTCTCTTAATTGTATATTATAGCTCACTTTTAAGTAAAAACATTTTTTCCAAGTCTGTGAAAATGTTATGGAGTTTGAACAAACTGGATATTTTTAGCTTTCTTCATATGATGTGTTTAATCCCACCAAAGTGTAAATTTATACTCCCTGTGTGTAGACTTTGAAAAAGATTTATTGGAGAAATCACAACACTGGGCCAGTTGTTTTAAAAGTTTCAAAGCTAAACCTGTAAGTAAAAAGCTGTAATAACTGTGAAGTTTTCTGCAGCACTTAGGATAATTAGAACTATAATATGACTTAAAAACAGGGATGCAAACCGGGATTCTGGTTTTTTTTTTCACAAGCTTTGTTGAAAAAAAGTATGTCTGAAGTATTAACAACAAGAAGCACATTTCTGGAACATAAAAAACATTGCTGGGCTATTCCACTTATTTTGCTATTGTTCACTGAAGTGTTGCTTGCTTTCCCACTGAGCACGTTGGGTTCAATCCATAATGCAAATTGATTCAGTTCCAATTCATTTCATCCCCATGTTTTACTTGTTTGTATCCCACAGAGCCATTCTTGTGATGCCAGATATCTACTCAGTCTTGTCTGTTAAAATTTTATTATTATTTTGATTTTTTGTTGTTGTTGTTGTTTATTCATTGCCCTACTGTACAACTAAGCAACACACTCTATCTGTCAGGAAGGTATATTCACATACATGGCAAGTTCCTATAATAGTGGTTAGTTGCTGTTAAAAGTGGCAAGATTACTGTCTCATGTAATTTGCGTGGTTTTATTGTGAGGCACATGTTACTTTTGAACCTTTTGGAATCAAATAATCACTTTGGTTAGAAAAGACCCCATGAGTTTGATTTGCCATTGCAATGGGCTGCCCAGGGAGGTGGTGGAGACACCGTCCCTGGAGGTGTTCAAGAGAAGACTGGAGGAAGCACTTAGTGCCATGGTCTAGTTGACTGGCTAGGGCTGGGTGCTGACTGGATGATGTTGGAGGTCTCTTCCAACCTGGCTGATTCTATGATGCTTAAAAGGTCCTATTTGAAAATTTCTCCAGGTTATCTACATTTATACCTCACCAAGATGGGTAGTGTATTTGTCTTTTGCTATTTGTCACGCAAAGCTAACTCCTTTTGTTGAAATTTCCTTCAATGCTCTGCACAGAAATGCATGCTAGGATTGTTTTCCCAATTAAGATTATCATTATTGTGGTGAGTCATGTTTAGTAATGATTAATTCTTTCACTGACAAACAAGTGGAAGCTGTCAAAAACATCTATGCATGTTCACTACTCAGTTTTGTATCTGAATCCTCCCAAGACTATTGCATATTAGTAGCATCTAAGCGTTTTGACATTTTTTTCCCAGGAAGTTTTTATCTCCTCAGTGCAGTGTGAGAGAGGAAAGGTTTGTGTAGTTCCTTTCTTTATTTTCCTCCTGCTGCTTATTGTGCAAACCATTTGCTATCGGTTGTGGATATTTATACCCTCACTGAATAAGGCTAGAGATAAAGTCATTGAACTCTCCACAGAAGAAACTCTCCACAGCAAATTCACTTTTGCTATCAGAGCATTTTCGCTAAGATTTTCAGGCTTGTGCTGTCAGGACATTTAGGTGACTTACTCTTATTTTATTTTAGAGATTTCCATCATTCATGATTAGATCTCAGATTAGATATTGAATATTTAATTTAAGAAGTTCTTCACAGAGAGAGTGATTTCCCATTGGAATGGGCTGCCCAGGGAGGTGGTGGAGGCACCGTCCCTGGGGGTCTTCAAGAAAAGACTGGATGAGGCACTTAGTGCCATGGTCTAGTTGATTGGTTAGGGCTGGGTGCTAGGTTGGACTGGATGATCTTGGAGGTCTCTTCCAACCTGGTTGATTCTATGATTCTATGACAGATTCTATTGAGGCATCTGGTTGAAAAAAATTCTTTGGCTTACAAAGTAAAGTGTGTAGTTAGGTTGATTTAGAGTAGTACCTTGAATGAAAAATGATAGAGTAAGTATTTATTATGGAATTTCAGAGTTCTGTTCTGAAAAGTTTTTTCTAATTCTATTCTGTTTGGTGTTTTAATTTTTTTTTTCACTTTATTACTATTGTGAATCTTTCAAACTGTTCTATTTTTCATGTTTACTTTCCAGAGAAATTTTGTTTACATGAAAAGTAGTTAAAAGTAATTTCTTAATTCATAAACTGGGGCTCAAACATTCAGCAAATGTACAGCATAATGGACTATGACAGGCTTTCTAAAACCTCCCAACAGGACTCAAGTTTATAGACAGTTAAATCAGCCATCTTGCAGTGAGACCAAACTCCTTACAACCAGAACCCTACACACAGAAGTAATTAATTAGTCTCATTCTGATAAGAGAAAATTAAATGTAAATGTTTCACCTAGCTAGTGAATGCTGTGGTGGCCAGAATTTTCTAATCATGAGGTCTCAGAAAGAGCTGTGGCTGTGGGAAAAAAAAGAAAACAAAGGAGAAGGTTTTAAGGTATTCTACGGTTTTCAACCCTTCCTCTTTAATCTGCCACTTGCCCTTTTTTTGCTATGACTACCTGAAATATCAAAAACCCCAGTGGTTTCTCTAGATAATTCTTCTGAGTATGACATCCAGTCAGTAGTTCATGTTAAAGGAGGAACAGAACTAGAATATCAAAACCCTAATCCAGTTTGCAGATGACACCAAGCAAAGAGCAGGTCTTGATCTGTTGGAAAGTAGGAGAGCCCTGCAGAGGGACCTGGCCAGGCTGGATGGGTGGGCAGAGGCCAATGGGATGAGATTTAACAAGGCCAAGTGCAGGGTTCTGCACTTTGGCCACAACAACCCCAAGCAGCGCTACAGGCTGGGGACAGAGTGGCTGGAGAGCAGCCAGGAAGAAAGGGACCTGGGGGTACTGATAGATGGTAGGCTGAAGATGAGGCAGCAGTGTGCCCAGGTGGCCAAGAGAGCCAATGGCATCCTGGCCTGCATCAGGAACAATGTGGCCAGTAGGACAAGGGGGGTTATTCTGCCCCTGTACTCAGCACTGGTCAGACCACACCTTGAGTACTGTGTCCAGTTCTGGGCTCCTCAATTCAAGAGAGATGTTGAGGTGCTGGAATGTGTCCAGAGAAGGGTGACAAAGCTGGTGAGGGGCCTGGAACACAAACCCTATGAGGAGAGGCTGAGGGAGCTGGGGTTGTGCAGCCTGGAGAAGAGGAGGCTCAGGGGGGACCTCATTGCTGTCTACAACTACCTGAAGGGAGGCTGTAGCCAGGTGGGGGTTGGTCTCTTCTGCCAGGCAAGCAGCAACAGAACAAGGGGACACAGTCTCAAGCTGTGCTGGGGGAAGTCTAGGCTGGATGTTAGGAGGAAGTTGTTGGCAGAGAGAGTGATTGGCATTGGAATGGGCTGCCCAGGGAGGTGGTGGAGTTGCTGTCCCTGAAGGTGTTCAAGCAAAGCCTGGATGAGGCATTTAGTGCCGTGGTGTATTTGACTGGCTAGGGCTGGATGATCTTGGAGGTCTCTTCCAACCTGGTTGTTTCTATGATTCTTATGTAATGTTAACACTTATTTCACACATTAATCATAGAAAAAAAAATATCAATATCTATCTAGAGAAACAAATTTACCTAAGGAAAATATAACCTCTTCTTATGCATGGACACTGAGCAATGTGCCTTCCTTTCAAATGCCTTTGGATTGAAGTCCATTGTGGGACTGCTTCCATTACATATGGTTGTGGGTAGAGGCCTGGGAAATGGATGGACTCTTTTTTATTAAAAAAAAAAAAGTAAGTGAAGTCAGCATATGTTATTTCCCCATCAAAGTAACCATCCTCTACAATTATGCACTGAAATATTTCCAAAAGCCAATGATTCTAAAGGAAATGCTTTATTAACACATAGATAATAAATTAAGGATACATGGTCTTACATGGGAATAGCCAAATGCAGAAATGAATGTCAGAATCCTTGGTCTCATATTAGAACTAGAATCCTTTCTCTTTGGTTCTGTGCTAGTTTGAAGCTAGCTAGAATGTTTTGGTGAGAAGGATTAGATCCCAGGCTGTGAAAGGGAAACAAGAATGATGTCTACTTCACTCATAGGCTTGCTGAGATGTATAAGAACAAGAATGCAAACACAGGTAAGGCACTTCTTGGGGGTGCTGCACTTCTCTCTAGCCTCTCTGCCATCTCTCTGATTAATCCACTTTGCTTCCTAATCCCCTGGCCGACTTCCATTCTCCCTTGGGATTGGGGTAAGGTTGAGAGGGGTGGGAGAAGGTGGAAGGGCAGTTGGGAGCCCCTCCTGGGGACTCAGGTTTCTGGGAGGGCTGCTGTGTTTCTGTATTACCTTTTACCTTGTATATTTCTGTCTATAACTGTATCTACTGTAAATATCTGCTTGCATATTGAGCTCAGCTGTAACTATCAGCTTCATACAAATTTCCAGAGCTGTCTGAGTCTAGTCTGGGTGATTTCCAAAGTGGGGCGGGGTGGGGGGGCAGGTAACACCCAAACCACTACAGGTTCTAGTAATTTTTAGGCTTTATATCTGTATTCATGGACAGCAGTAGATGTGAGATTAGGTCCATAGAAAAGGTGTCTTCTAAACTAAGGCACTTGCCCAACCTGTTTAAGTTGTGAAATAGAGGATATCCTGACTGCTGAGAAATCTCAGTAAAATTAGAACAGCACAGAACATAACAAAAGTCTGATGAGTCAAACTGCACAGGCTCCTGCGTGAGGCCTGGAAGTGCCTGAAATACATCAGCCTACTCTTAGTGATTGTCTCATTTCTCTGACAAAATTTTAAACCTTGTTAAAAGTTCAGCAATTAAACAATCACACAGTCTGAAGGTTTAAGAAATAAACAAAGCTAAGTTTATCCATCTGAGAAGGATAAACTATGCTTGAAGCAGCAAACAGATGGGCACTTGATTAGCTTTAGCAAAATGCGTTATTTCCGTGGACTTCAACAAACTACAGCAAATGGGGCTTGGACTAAGTGAGATGTTAGATGTCCAGAAGCCAGTAAAGTGTGCTTATTGAGTTTATTCCTGATTTTAGAGCATGACATTGTAAAATGTCAAAAGGTGAAATATTGAATTGGCTCAGTAAAACAATAAAGAGCTAATTAAGTACTTCCCCCCCTCCCCATTAGCTTGGAAAAAGCAAAAGGCAGGCAGATGGGAGAAGAGAGGTACACAAATTAGAGAACTCACTTCATATGCATGAATAATATTTTATTTAGAATATGCTTTTATTAGCTATTGTCCATCTGGAGCGTAGTAAATGTTCTCTTCAAATAGATACTACAATCTTAAGTGTGTCAGGGAAGGACAAAAACATTGTGGATTAACTTGATGGTAAAAGATTTCTTGAACTAGTTGGTTTAGTTCAATGGACAAGTGAGATGGTAGAGAAAAATTTGAAGTAAATATATTTTCATTTGTACTGAGAAATCAGTTATTGAACTAAAGCTGAGAAAAGAATAATCTGGATATTGAAAGTGACCAGGAATCACAGAATATTGCAAAGATTTTAAAGGCACTGTATAATTTGATCAGTGGGTCTTAACCATGCTTGTTTATACATGGGAAATACAGTATCATCTGAGGATATGATTACCAAGATAATCAGCATTTTATTAGGTGCTAGAAAGAGGTTATAATAACAATGTAGTATTAGAAATTGAACTTAAACTGCTGTGTGGTTGTGGATATATATTCACTTCATGCAGCTCAAATATTATAAACCAAATAGAGGTTGACTATAGTTCTCTGCTTTTCAATCCCCCTGGCATAACATACCCTTCAGCCACTACAGAAAGAGTATGCCTTTGCTTTCCAAAACTGCTTATTTATGCATGGACTCCTATATGACTCTGCAACTGAACAGCAAAAGGCAGCCTAAATATGTAAAACACCAATAAGATCTGAATGGTATCTTCACCTGCTGGATTATATCTCTAGCCATTGCTGCTGGAAAGTAATCTTTTATTGAGAAGCTTCTATGGAGTCTAATAAAACCTGCATAAAATTTTAAGCTGTAACAATTTCAATTTCCCTTCTCTGGCAGGTTGATGAAGATAATTTTTCATCCTTTCTTAGGTATCTTCCTTAAATTCATCCTGAATATATGCATAAAGATACTCTGTTTAAAAATTATCAAATAGCATTGTTTGCATACCAAAATTAGTTAGGGGTAGAGATGAAAATAATTTCTCATGTGCAATCTCAAACATCTTATTCTTTAGAGCTGAAGTCATGACCAAACTGTGAAAGCAGTTGCTGTCTCTATGATTTCATATACAATGGATGTAGCACCTGATCTATTCACTGCCTTTTTATTTATCTTTATTATACCAGTCTGTCTGGGATATATCAACCTAGGAAAATTGTCCTCTATCCCCCCCAACAGTGATCTGAACGGGAGTCACAGTCCACATGATTGAATATATTTCATTCGTTGTTTGGGAATAATTCTTTGAGCTTGGTACCCAAATATATCCAAATGCTACTGTACATAGTGTGGAAATAAGTTGGGGTTTTTTTCATCTTTTTTGGGTAGTAGCTCAGCTCAGTACCTCAAGCTACAACTGGCTAAGTTTAGACTGGACATTAGGAAATGTTTTTTTTCACAGAGAAAGTGGCCAGGCATTGAAATGGACTGCCCAGGGAGGTGGCTGAGTCACCAACCCTGGATGTGTTTAAAAGTTGTTTGGATGTGTTGCTTGTGGATGTGGTTTAGAGTGCACCTTGTAAAGTAGGTTTACCAGTTGGATTTGGTGGTCCTGAGGAACTTCACCAACGTGAATGTTTCTGTGATTCTGTGATAATGCTGTAAGGCCATAGGAGAAGGCTGACTGTTGGTCCAGCTGCAATTTTTGTTCACTGAATTCAGTGACAGTAGCATCCCATATCAAGTCTCTCTCTTTTTTTTTAATGTCAGTGCTTCTGTAGCCTTCATGAAATTCAGTTAGATCCACCTTGGGAGCCATTCAGTATGATGCTGATTGCTTTCAGAAACAAGCTGAGATAAAAAAGATCTCTTGAAACTGAAGTTTCATCTTTGTAGCATGACAAACCTGTCATTTCCATCCCAAGGAACCACGTATGATTGTCCCACCATGACTTCTTGAGTAAGTTTATCAAAATACATGCAAAATATGGCAAGGCTTTGAGAGATTACAGGATCACAGGATAGTAGGGGTTGGAAGGGAACCCAAAGAGATCATCAAGTCCAATTCCCCTGCCTGAGAGGGACCACACAATCTAGCACAGATCACAGAGGAACACATCCAGAAGGTCCTTGAAAGTCTCCAGAGGAGGAGACTCCACAACCTCCCTAGGGAGCATTCTCTGTCTCAGACATTGCAACTCAACAACTTTGGCGTTCAAAGGCAGCATAATATTAATGCAAAAATAAACTACTTTCTGACTAAATATGATGTCCCACCCATTTAAGCTTATCTGGTTTCAGGCAGGAGAATGGATCTTACTCATATATATGAAAGTAAATTCTTATAATGCTTTTAATATTCTCTTATTAAGATACTTCAGTACAGCTGCAATAAATCTTTGTCTGTTGTCTTGCAGCTGGGCAGCTTGATAGAATAGAATGAAATTGAAGATAAGATGATAGAGACAATTCTTAGAACATTATGTAGTATGTACTCCTGCATTATATGCAAGGTCACAAAGCTTTTTCTGACAGATATTAAACTCACCTGAGGGACAGGATTTCTATTGATAGAGGCACTACAATTGGTGTAGGTAATCTGAGAATTTTCTTTCAGCTTACTTATGTTGATTAAAATCTGTGTGGCATTGACAAAGTTAAGATTTTGATCTCTTTCCCAGTAACTACCTTTTCACAATACATTTTTTTTTTTTCAGATTTTCACACATCCTGTTTGAATTTTTTGTTGCTGAGAAGAAAAAAAAAATCAATCAAATAATCCCTTAACAAAATACATTTTTTCCTGTCATCAAGATGAATATTGTTTCATGGGTAGCATATAATTTTACTTAAAGGTACATGGACAGTACAGAACTTGGTTATATGCCTTTAACAAAAGGGGACAGTAGATTGCACTGGGATTTGTTTCAGCAAACATTAAAATTAAAACCTAACAGATATAAAGACCTTTATGCTTCAGTACTATAGAATTTCCTACCATCTAACACACATGTTTTATCTATCAACTTTGTAAGACTCATTTTCAACTTTGCCTATCTGTATTTGCTTCTTCGCCTACTCCCCACATAGACATATGTTGGATATAGTAATATTAAATGATTTTATAGAGTTGTCTGAATGTTATACAGTGGAAAATAAGCCATGGACAGGTGAGAGTGCACAAGTTCAGAAGTACTGATAGAGGGTTGGAATGACCTTAAAGACTGGTGTAGCAAATGTAAACAAATCATAGAATCATAGAATCAACCAGGTTGGAAGAGACCTCCAAGGTCATCCAGTCCAACCTAGCACCCAGCCCTAACCAATCAACTAGACCATGGCACTAAGTGCCTCATCCAGGCTTTGCTTGAAGACCCCCAGGGATGGTGCCTCCACCACCTCCCTGGGCAGCCCATTCCAATGGGAAATCACTCTCTCTGTGAAGAACTTCTTCCTAATATCCAGCCTATACCTACCCTGGCACAACTTGAGGCTGTGTCCCCTTGTTCTATTGCTGGTTGCCTGGCAGAAGAGGCCACCCCCCACCTGGCTACAATGCCCCTTCAGGTAGTTGTAGACTGTAATAAGATCCCCCCTGAGCCTCCTCTTCTCCAGGCTAAACACCCCCAGCTCCCTCAACCTCTCCTCATAGGATTTGTGCTCCAGGCCCCTCACCAGCGTTGTTGCCCTTCTCTGGACATGTTCCAGTACCTCAACATCTTTCTTGAATCGAGGGGCCCAGAACTGGACACAGCACTCAAGGTGTGGCCTGACCAGTGCTGAGTACAGGGGCAGAATAACCTCCCTTGTCGTACTGGCCACACTGTTCCTAATGCAGGCCAGGATGCCATTGGCTCTCTTGGCCACCTGGGCACAGTGCTGGCTCATCTTCAGCTTACTATCTATCAGTGTGGTTTTCACCTATCTCTGCTGACTTAAAATTGCAAGACACAATATAGGTGTTGTTGAGAGAATATGAAGAATGTCTATGCCAATTAATGTGTAATCCTACCGTGGTCCTAATCCAGGTGTATGTAGCTAACCAGATTCATTACATGACTTTGTAATCCTAATATGTAGCCTTCTGATGGAAAGTAGATAAGCCCATGTTTGGAATGCAAAAACTGGATTGGATTGGAACTTGCTTGTATCAAGCTTTTTTCCCCGTCTCTTATTACCCCCTGATACTATGGTATCTCAGTGTGTGACACACATACACACCCCTACCCCAAGTACATTATTAATTTCTAGTATAAATATCCAGGTAAGAAATCCTTCCTAATACTTCTTTTTTCAAAGTTTTACAAAGCAGGACCAAAGCTAACCATTGCAGGCCAAGTTCTTTCTTAGAAAAGGGAAAATCTAGGGAAAATGGGTTTAAGTTATGCCAGGGGAGGTTTAGATTGAACACCTGGAAATATATCTTCACTGAGAGAGTAGTGAGGCATTGTCTACCCAGGGAGGTGGTGCAATTGCCATTGCTGGAAGTGTTCATTAAGTGTGTAGATGTGGAGCTTCAGGATATGGTAGTTGGGTTATGGTTGCACATGATTGCCAGCCTTAGTGATTCTGTGAGTAATAACCTTAGCTTATGAGCTGCTGGAAGCGTGAACACTATTTGACCAGGAATTTTCAGTGAAACCTTATCCAAAGTTCTGTGTGAAAGGTTAAGATGTAGTATATTTAACATGTATTCTTAAGTCCTCTAATTCATCTTACTATTCCCTGGTCTTCACCTTTCCTTGTCCCCCAAGCAAATACTTAAACTTCCCTACCTGCATTTCGATATGAATTATTTTCTCATCTGGCTGAGTGTGTTCATGAATAAATGGCTTAAATGGAGTGGATGGTATGCTTTAATTTCAGTACAAAATGCTGATATACTACCAGAACTATAAAAGAAACTGGATGGCATCAACCTTCCTTATTGTCCATCTTTGGAGTTGTTATGGGGCTAAAAACACAGCAGAAACTCTTTGACAATTGGCTGTAAGCAATGTCAGTAAACGAGCTGTTTTTAAAAAAATATTACTTCTAGAATGATTTAGTTGCTGTTATTGGATTTTTCTTTCCTTTTTCTTTGCATAAATATATTGCTTCATTGCAAAAGCATAGGAAGAAACATGCCTTTCAAAATGGAAATGATCAAGTTACATTCAAGTGCTTTTAGTGATATGTTTATCATATATCCATCTTTATTATCATAGTTCTTCCAGAAGTATAATTAATATTTTTACTTTCTAGTAGTATTTAATCTGTCAATGTAGCATTATTAAAACAGTTCTTAGAAGATCACTAGTAGGAAATCAATCTTACTGGTATGGTACAATAAAGTTCAAAAATGTCTTGCCTTAAAATTATTCTTTTGATATAATCAGTATTTAGAGAATTAGCTTGAAGAAATTGATAAGGAAAAATGTGAAATTGCTCTACTATTGGTTTGTGATAAATAATTGCAGAAGCTGGTGAGGTCAACAAGCACATTAAAGACCTGATATTTGCTAAAGGGCTTTCTTCACAGTGGCAAATGAAATGCCATAACCCTTGCTGTAATTGCAGAAATTGTATATCTAACCTCTTAGCAATGTCTAGAATTATTAGACACCAAACTGTGTTACAGACAGCACTTGTTCCCTAAAAGCTTATGGTGAAACAGCTGTGATAAGTGGATACAGCAAGAAGAGGGATTGGTGGTGAGCACCAGGAGACTCCACTGCAAACATATCATTTATAACCAAGGGCCCAGCACTCTGTTGGCCCACACTGCAAGCTCAGTATTAAAGTTAGTTGTGAAGAAAACAACTTAATCTTTGAAACTTTCTCCGATGTCCTAAGGCTAGTGCTTCACTATTGTGTCACTTTTCAAATTGGGCTAAGTTTTCAAAAGCAAGCTGAACTAAATGCCTTCACTTCATTTTGCTGTCAGGCCTTGTAATTTTTAAAATGTTCATTTACTTCTCTGGGTTTATTTCCTATTCTTTTTCTCCTTCACGTTTTGTCAAATTTCTTATTACTACATACGTCTCCCCTAAACTCAGTGCAAGCTAAAAGGAGAATTTCATTAATTTCTTTAAATACTGAGTAACTCTAAGACCTAAATTATTTTGTATTCCTTCCCAACCTGTGGTTTTTTATTCTGTGTAAGTGGTGAAGATCCAAGTGAGAGCATATCAATGGAAAATCTGCAATATAGTAACAATCTTCATTCCTCATGCAATCTATGCTTAAATAGTAAATTAAATACCTCTAAATAAATTATTAATAAGTAATAGAGTATTTTGAGATGTCCTTACTAGCAGATCTTTTTTTTATTTTCAACTAACCACTTTTGGTGGTTAGTAGAAAAAGAGTTGTCAGAACAAAACCCAGCCCTTGTCTTCATCCATACCAGTCCAAAGTTAACTGCTTCTCTTTCAGTCAGTGCTAGAAGAAATTAGTCTGTCTTCCAAAGAAATTATTTGCAACTCCATCATGGAGTCCTAAACACTCTAGACAGCTTGAGGAGAATAATGGCTTTCTGCTTGTTTCCCTAAAGAAATGGGAAATGACTGATTGGTCCAACAGGACCTCCGTTTGTCCCACGCTGCTTCTCAGCACAAACTTTTGAGGTATAGCACATAAAGCAAAAGGTGACTTGTCTAGCACTGATATAGGTTTCTATATGAGCTTGTATCTGTGAGGAAGAAGAGGCATTTGAAAGTTATAATCACAGAGTTGTTTTCATCAGAATAAAAGCTCTGAAAGGTTTGCGGTATGAATTTTACTACACTGATTTTGAAGTTCTGTTTTCACTGCAAGCTGTGTACATTAGTCCTACCTTTCATGTTGTGATAGAATAAGGCAATTGCATTATATTGCAATAGAATTGCAATAAAGCAATTGTGTTCTTTTGGCTCTTAGGTAAGCTGGAGTCTTTTAAGAAAGGTTAATCAGAAACTAAAATAATTTGTTTCTGTAATCCTAACATATGAGGGTAAATTGAAATTAAGAGGGACAAGTTAAGAAAACTACTGTATCTCTTCATTCTCCTTCTACCCAGAGAGAGAAGGGGGAAGACTCAATGTTCCCAGGGGCATCAGAGATGCATGGTTCATCTGAAATGGTTTCTTTCCTAATGTTTATAGTAATAGATTCTCAAAGTGCAAGGGAGCAACCAGAAGCCATTAGCCATAAGCAGGATTTACTCAGGTAACATGGAGGAGGCTTTTCCTAAGTGGTTTTGCCACTGTTCAGTTGAAGCACTTAGATTTGTTCTGAGATGGGTTCTGTTTACAGTACTGAGCTGGAATTGGCACATTCTCTCTGATTCCTAGCTTGCAAACTGATGAAAGCTGAGAGGGCAAAAGCAGTGTTTGCCATTGTGGGGGTATTTACTCTTAGATTAGCATTGAGTTTTCACTGTTCCCCAGTTCTGCTAGGGATGCACTACTTGCCTTTTTATGGCCAAGTTTTTCTTGCCCTGAATAAAGACTTCTTTAATGAACTAGATTTTGAAGTGTTTAAGGGTAGAGAGATAAGATTAATCACTAAATTGCTGGACCACTGTTTTAGTATTCATGAAATTATCACTTTGTGTGCAAGTAATTCAAAGTTTCAGGAAGACCCTCTCTTTAAACAGAAAATTTTGAGCTTTCAGTTGTGAAAATTGAAATCATCTGGACTACAAAGCTCCAATAGCTCTTGCTTTATCAAATGGTCTTACCTATTTTTAGTGCCACTAGGGTCTTTCATACTTAGGACAACATCTTCCCTTGAGAGTGAATATGCAAAAATACATTTGAATTACAAAGCAAGGAATAGAAATTTACAGAAAAGTTAGCATCCTGTGAGTCAGTCCAGAAGTGGTAAGAGTCTAAAAATAAAGGATACTGGTGATAAAATCTGATCTTTATTTTATGCTTTGCACCTAGTCCTGGCTTAGTGCTTCCTCACAAAACATAGAGAAGCAAGTATTTAAATTCTTATTAATTATCTTGTTGTTTCCTGATATTTCTCTAAGTTTTCTCTTTAATCCTGTAGCAATTAGATTTGACTTACACTTCTCTACTTAGTAAACTTTGATATAGATCAAACCATCAGACAAGTATGAAGAAAGGATCTGCAGCCATGTGAAAAAAAGAATCTTGTTGGTCTTTCTTTTATCTTATCTGCAAGCATTTATTCCAAAGCTCCAGTGCAGTGCCTTTCACTTGTGTCCACGACCTGGAAAAGATTTGATCATTTAGTCTCTTTCCACCAAATTCCAGTATTTTCTTGTGGCTTTCCCCTGGAGAGGCAAACATGCTGTTAAGCTTGCCTTGGGAACTTGTTATACCCACAATGAAGCTGACTTTGAGGATGTTTTGATTACTACAACTCTGCACCTTTTCTACAAAACGTTTTTAACTAAGTCCTGAGCTTTAACCAGAAGCTTCTCTTCCAGTAGGTCTCCTACCTGACTGCTCCTAAAACACATACAAAATAAAAGTCTAAAAATTAGGTATCAACAGCTTTCTCTGGTTAATTTAACCTAATTACTCTAATAATGGGATAATTGAAGTTTCATTATATTGTGTTTCAATCTCTATATCCTTTTGAATTTCTTTTACAGTGTTGTATTTTCTGTTGCCTTTGTTGAGAAAGGAGAGATGTACTTCTAAACTTACACTTTTCATGAACTCAAAATTGAATCCATCAAAAGTCTGTGTTATGTATAGGCATTTAGTTAATTAATGTAATTTGAAGCATCTATATAACTGCATTTTTCATCAGCACGTCACTACCCTTCCCATGCTGTGCTATTACCCATATTAGCCTTTCTGTTTTTTCACAAGGTTTAGTTCTAAATGCTCTGTCAAAATGAAATCTGGCTTTTAAAATAAAGAAAACCATAGGAGGAAAATATAGATTTAATTATTAGGTTTGAATGAGTCTGCAAGATATCTTGACTTTGATTGATGTATTACTTTTATGAATTTCTATGAAGTGTTTATTAACCAGTTTGTAAACTACGCAGAATTTTCACTCTCCTTTATACAACCTGAACCTAATCTGAATGCATCACCTGTTTGATCTGTGGGAATTAACACATAGGTAAAATATACCCTATCATTTCCCCCTCAAAATGTTAGTGAAAATTAACACATCAAACAAGCCAAATTTCTGAGGAGCAGAATTATGTTTATGTGAACCTTGGACTAAAGGGACCTCAAAACAACATTATGGCTATGGCCAACTTACAAATCCGTCATCCACTGTTGTGATTTCTAGTCAGCCATACTTGCAGTTCTCTTTGAGACAGACAAAGCACTCACAAGATTAGTGTGGATCAAGGAAACTATGAATGTGTTTAAAATAAAGCTGCAAGAGCCTGAAAAGCCTACCTGGCAAGGGCAATCCTTGTTTTTAGCAACAAGCAAATGAAACACCATGCTCTCTCTGAATCCAAATTGATGGGAAGAAATGAAGTCAGCAGAGAAAATTGATGGGAGAAAAATGACATCTTAAATGGGATCTAAAATATTTTTTGTTCCCTGGCTGGTCTTAGCCTCAGATGAAAAAAAAAATCGTAATGGCAGATGTGTAGATACTGATTGTGCTGAGCTGTTCTCTCCAGCAAAACCAAACTGAGAACTTAGTTTCTGTATTACCTGGGCTAGAAAAACACTTTTCATCTAAAGTGGGCACTCCATAAGGCAGTTTTCTACTATTAATTTTTAAACAAATGAGGACACTAATGTACTAAAACTGTGCTAAAACATGAGTGTTACAGCCTCTTTGTGCTCTCTGGGAGTGCTGAATCTGAATACAGATGAACACTTCTGAACATGCAGCACTTGTTAGCCACGTGCAAACTGCTGAGCCCGGCCTAAACAGCAGAGTAGGCAATGCTGGCCAAACACAATGCTAGCCAGAGGCAATTGTCAGAGCCCTGTCTGAGAATAGACACAAGTCTATGCCAGCCCCAGAGCAAGATTTTGAGCTGCCCTAATCTTTCCTGAGGGTGAGGAGTGACAAATTGCTGAGTTAAGGGACGCAGAGACGAGAGTGGTGCTGAAATCTCTCGGTTTTAGGTGAATTCTTGCAATGTTAGGGTTTTGAGAATTGCTAAGCTGAACTCATATTCATTTTTTTCCTCCATATGTGTGTCCTTTAATCGTTGCAGTGACATAAATCTTCAAAAACGTGACAGCACTACAGAAGTCAACAGGGGGCAAACTTTGTAGATTTCCTTTTTTATGTTTCTGAAGAGTCCAAGATTCAACTAAAGAATCATTTCATCCTGTATTACTTATAAGAGAAGTGCTCTGAGGCACTGTAAGCTATCATGTTAGGTCAGAAACCATTTATCTGCTCTGGGAGAGACCAGTTTTTCCAAGTAAAAAGAGAAGAGGATTGAATGGCTGAACACATTTTTAGACAAAAGTCTTTTGGGCATCTAACCCTTTCTGTTAGCTTAAGGCCAAAACCAATGGAATAAAGGAGGAAAGACAATAACAGTTAATATGAATATTTCAGACCCAGATAATATTGAAGTCCATTTTTTGTTTAACTTCTTTAAAATGTGTATTACATATTTGGGGAAGTATGTCTCTCTTTGGATTCCTTTTTCATTTACAATGACTAGAAGCAGCAATGGATTTTTAAAAGCCATTATCATGCAACCTACTGCTGCTACTGAGAAGTAATTACAGTTTCAAGTAGTGTTTCCCCTCAAATATTGTACATGAAGATAAAACTCTCAATCTCTTAAGTCTCTATTGTGTGTTGTTCCCATAAACTATTAAATCATAGTTTGAACTCTGTATAAAATACTGTGTCATAGAAGGCCATTGTGGATTGAATGAGGGAAACTCCTGTTGTATATTGTCACTGTAAATTATAGCATTATAGTAGATTCAAGTGATATTTCCAAAAGTTTGGGAATTGTGATCAAATTCTTCTTAGCTTTGACTGACTTCTTATTATTCAGTCTCAGGATAGTCCTTTTTAGAATGGCAAAATCAATCTAATATGTACAAGATACAGTTGAAATACAAGACAAATAAAACTGAGGTGATAATACATAGTTTATATGCTGTCTTGTGTTTAAAGGAAACAAACTGACACAAGATTAATACTGCAGCGTGTGAAGGATCTATGATGTTTTTAACATGTACTTAACCACTTTCAGCATAGTTTTCACACCTAAAGCATGAGGACATTTTATGATGTTTCAGGCATTTTACCTGGCAGGTAGTGGTGCAGTGTTCTAATGGTACAATGTTCAAAATGTTATGGCAGGCTGTGCATCACAGTAAGATACTACATGAACAAACTGCTACTTACCTGTAGTTGTTTTCTTGGCTTTAAATTCACACTTTTTTTTAGCAGCTAAAACATCTGCAACGTCCATTTCTAGTGGATGTTAGTCCCTAACCTCTCATCTGTATGTGTGTTGTTGTTACAGTTAAGATGGAATTATTAGTTATTAATATTATATTTATATTATTATTAATTACTATTTTAAAAATCACCATATTATATGAAATTTATTCCGATTCTTAGTCAACAGCAAGTATTTATGAACGCAGAATTAGACAGTCTAAGCAGTCAGAACTTGGAAAAACAGGACCATGGAAAACAGGACAATTCTGAGTATGCAACAACAAAGCAGTACTGGCTATGGCCACAAGGTGGACCAAAACATGCTTCTCAGCGTCTCCAATACTAGTTTAATCTTAACTTACGAATAAGATCTAGTCTGAATGTTACTCACAAAAGTCACACTGATTTCCCGGGTACGTTTCCTGTATAAAGGTGCTTCCAAAACCATGATTATAATCCTGAGGGAAAAACACAAAATATTCCAAGGTGGAGAGAAGGAGAGGAAAACTGAGTCACTGTTGTTCCAGGGTACCCCAAATTCCTTTCTTCTCCCCAACCATTGCAGGTTTGAATGGGACAAGAAGGCATAAAACCTGCTTTCCCCCTTCCCCACAGGCTTGAAGGATGGACAGCAAAAGGCGCCTTTCTGCACACGGGCTGACCCATGTGGAAGTCCATCCAGGAGCTGGGCTGGTGGTTGACTGGGTTTTTGTGCCCAGTATAAAATGGTAAATGGACACTTGGTCTAGAAAAGCTTAGAACAAGGGAGAAGGAGAAAAGGTTCCTGCCTTGAGAGTTCCCATCTTAAGAGAACCCCACCTTGAAAGAGCTCCTGTAAGTACAGCTGGGTTAGAGAGGCATCAGGTATCAATACACAATCTATAATTAATCTATCAATGGAAGAATTAAAACATTGAAAACAGTTAAAATAGTAGAATTCTAGTATAAGTGAGATACTTGAAAATTAATATGGTTAATAATGAGTTTTCAAAAAATAGTTGCATTTGTAAACACTTCCAAGTTTTTATTTTTAAGAGTCCCTGATATGGTCAAGAGAACTAGGCATGAACTCACAGAATAGTTTCAGCAGTCCTAATCTTCTTATCATGCCCCAACACAAATCCCAGTTGGCAATTGTGTGCCTTTCTGTTTGCTCTATGAAGATATCTATTGGGAAGGCTGTGAGATTAATGAATAGACAGAGCTGTGAGCTTAGTTCATCTCTCTCACCATGGAAAATGCCAAAACTGACCATCTCATTAAAAGTGTAAACTTTGTTCTGTTGAAATAAACCATCACATATGGTATATTTGGTGGGATTTTGCAACTTATGGAAAACCCACAAGATTTCAAAGAAAGAACCAAAGTCCCTAACTTACAGATGGTCATATCTACATGCCCTTCTTTTCTGTTTATTATATCTTTTTTATGACTTACAAATTTTTTCACCATTAGACTGCTTTCAAATAAGTCTAAATCAGAGATATTTTGTTCTGTCTTCAACAGTAGTCTACTACTTTATTTTCTCCTGATGGTATTATTGCCCTGCTATAGCCATTTTGGAGGCCATATAATTAAATTTGTTTTCAAGCCTTTTCCTAGTTAATTCTTATAACAACCTTACAAATCCTGGCTACATCATGGGGCTGGTTTGTCTTCAGTTGGGCATTATTGCTTCAATGAGGACACAAAAATCATAAGCTAACATTTTTTTTCCTTTTAGATAAAGAAATTATATTTCCTAGGTAGAATGATACAATATTAAATAAAAGAAATGTTGCAAGTCACAGACTTGATGCATAGAGAGTTGGTCCAAGAAAATATGTAAAAACTAGCATAAAGCCAAAATCCTAGAAACTTCTGTTAAACTTGAGGGAAATAAGATCCAACATTTTGATGTAAGCTGCTTTGGACAGCTATTCATTATTAATCATACCCTACGCTCCTAACCGCAGCTTGTGCCTCTAACTTTATGAAGAAACTTCATCTGAAAAAAACAAATTGCAAAGAAAAAATTGCTTTCACCTTCTTCTGTGCACCACACAACTTCCACAGCAACTGTTGAAGAGCTCAGCAAGCTTTCAGTCATCCTTACTCTGAATTCTGTAAAAGGCAACACCAGACAGGCAGAGGTCCAAGGTTAAGTGTGTGGTGGGTTAAGTGGAGAAAAAAAAGGATGTTGCATTCTTTCTCTGGGATTTCTTAATTGCATATCCTCTTCCTGCAATATTCATTTTACTTGTATGCTCTTGAGTAAGTTCTGAGTTCCTTGTTATTTCCTAACCATGAATGCATATTCATTCACTGAGACTATTTTGCAATATTTACTCAGTGGATCATGCAATGCAGAAGATATTCTTCTCTAAACAGAGAACAGTGAAATGCTGTGCCATCTTCTGTTTCAGTCAGATCACTAAATATCATTTCCAAACTAGGGGATGGCAAAATGCTCCAGAAGTAGTTAATTACATCTAACAAATGAAACTTGCTTTAGAGTATCTTTCTCAAGCTTGGAAAGAAGGTATTAAATTAGCTATGTGACAAAGTGACAGTGTTCACAGTAAGTGTATCCTGAGATGCTTTTAAGCTCTTCCTATCTTTTCAGTATTCACATTTTTCTTTTGTATATGGATTTTTATGACATGCCATCTGTGTCTCTGTGCAACGTCTGGGAAGCAGTGAGACTGTACTCTTCTATCACTTCCTCTTCAGTAGAAAAGCATGGGGACCTTCGAGTTTTGATGAGGTATTAAAGGCTACTGTTCCTGTGATGTTAAGTATTTTACTCTTCATTGTTGTGTTCAGGTAAGACAAAGTAGAAGTAGGGACAATGCTTGGAAAGGGTGGGGGTTTTTAAGCAGGAAAGTAAGAAAGATGAAGCCTGATGAAGTCCTGGAGGAATTTACACCATAGATCAGACTCTATTGCTGAAGAAGCAAAAGTCTCCCTCCTGAGGTGAGGCATTGCATGAGACAGAATATAAACAATCTCAAAATGAAATAAATGAGCACATGAAATTAAATCAAAAGCTGTTAAAAAGGTCGAAAAAAAGACTAATCTTGCAAGTTGCCAATAAAATTAGAAAAAAAAATCGTGTTCTACAACTTGGAGTTTTCTAAATGCAAGATTTTTTTATTAATATACTCTCAAAAATGATAAAAGTTTGGATTTTTGGCATGGCACCTCTCAGGTGAAGGAGAAAAAGCATCACTCTCGGAGACAGTAGCATGGCTGGTGTGGGGAGTGGTTAAAGGCAAGAAATTATTATAGAGGTTGTCAGAAAATATTTAGGTTGTGCTTTGCAAAGGTGAACATACATTGAAACCTACAGAACTGAAGGTATTTCAGCAGCAAACTAGACTGGAGACACCAGTTGCATATTCCAGTACCTACATATGAAATATGTTGACATAGGGGTGGTAATATATCTTTCTGCATATACAAGAACATTTCCTCTACTGTTAGCTATTTTGTCCTTTGTGTTGTGAAGTTAAAATTAACGAACCACTTCATATCAATGTAAAGAAGTAATTGTTTTGTAGCTGGCTGAGCTCATACAATTCAACCAAAATCTAGTACTGCAAATGTGCCAGTGCTTAGTCTCAATAATTGTTTTACTTAATACATCATCTTACAGTAATGCACTGATCCAGTGGATCATGAGCCAATAATGCACCCTTGCAGGCCAGAAGGCAAATCACACTCTAGGGTGCACCAAAAGAAGTGTGGTCAGTAGGTCAAGAGAGGTGATTCTGCCACTCTGCTGTGCTCAGGTGAGTCCTCACCTGGAGTATTGTGTCCAGCTCTGGGGTCTTGAGCACAAGAGGGACACGGACCTGCTGGAGCTGGTCCAGAGGAGGGCCAAAAAGATGATCAGATGGCTGGAGCACTTCTCCTATGAAGACAGGGTGAAGTAATTGTGACTGTTCAGCCTGGAGAAGAGAAGGCTGGGAGACTTTATAGCTACATTTCAGTATCTGAAGGAGACCTACAGAAAGGCTGGGGAAAGCCTGTTTAGAAGGGCTTGTAGTAAGAGGATGAGGGAGAATGGTCTTAAACTGGAGCAGGATAGATTTAGGTAGGACATAAGGAGGAAGTTCTTTACAGTGGGAATGGTGGAATACTGGAACACTTTGCCTAGAGATGTGATTGAGGCCCCATCCCTGGAGACACTGAAGGTCAGACTTGATGTGGCCGTGAGCAGCCTAATCTAGTTGGAGGTATCCCTGCTTACTGAAGGGGAACTGGACAATAGGACCTCTGAGGGTCCCTTGCAACCCAATGCAATCTGTGAATCTGTGTATTGTAAGCTGAGTAGCCTCTCGATGTTGCGCTTCGTCAATATTTTGTGTGTCGTAGTGTTTCCTCAGACCAAGTTCTGGTCTCCCTAATTTATGTCTTTGTGACATGAAGCAGAAAAGTCTTAGCCTTGCTCATTTTTTGCACATTTCTGACCTTTTAATTAAATGGCTTAAAACTCATCAGTGGTGACAAGTGCTAACTTCCTGCAGTCCTGCACTGTGTTGCATCCTGCACAGAAAACTAGAAACAGTTGTGTCCAAAAGAAAAGACAATATGAAGTGACAACTTGTGCTGGCCTGCAGGAACCTGATCATGTTAACTAACTAGTGTATGTCACCACTGAACCATGTGTAATGAGTTCAGATCAGAGCGAGCAGTGTTTCTGCTAGATGAATATGTTTTAGTTTGTAAAATAGGACTACTGCTTTAATTTTTATCTAGGATTGGTAAAGATCTTTCATTTATATATTACTGCTCACTTTTTTTCATTTCACAGTTTTAAAGGAATTCAGTGAGGGGAAAGGTCAAATCACAAAACATTAGTATTTGCTCCAAATGTGAATAAATTAGTAGATAATAAGGTACTGGGATACATACAATAATAATAAAAGGGAGCAACTGTTTTCCTGTCCAAGTAGTTCTCTCATGGTGAATTCACATGAGAAAGTGTAACTAACACATACTTCACACAGAGCAGCTCTGAGATTCTTAGCAGTACCTAAACCAAGTTTTCTCTTCAGTTCCAAACCTTCCACCTGTGAATATATATTAAAAACTTCTGAAGAGCAGCAACAGTTTTGTGGATGCCACATACTTGAAACTAGAAAAATTTCCTTTTCTGCCTAAATTTCTGTATCTTAATATCATTATTATTGCAACTGTAAAAGCAAAGCAACAATTCACCTTATCCTTTACCTTCTATGCTTAGCTTTTATTACTTGTTATACCTAATAAAAGCTATTCCTCACTTCATCAGCGATGCCTACAAGTAAAACTGAGCTTAGCTGATCAAAATATTCCCACTGCATAATAATCATAACACAATGTTACAAATTATGCAAAATTAATAATTTGTATTTATTTTGATATCCAGGTGAAGTTTGTTAATAACTATGAACACAGGTTATTAATATTAAATCTTGCCAGAAAACTTATTTGCAAGGTTTGAAATGCATGCTTTGGAAATTTATACATACAGGGAACAGACAAAACTAAACCACTTATTCCTTAAAGTGGCAAATGTGAACATTATACTGGGAGAGAAGGTTCTTGTGGTTAATTATAGTGCTTATCCACTAGATGGATGCAGGAAGCTTCTTTCTGCTTATGGTGGAAGGCAATTGGTGAATTACAAGAGGTTTTAAGTGTTTACTCACTCCTGCAGTTGCTTCCCCCATCACAGAAGGAGGGGGAACAGGGAAATGTCTGGACAAACCAGAGTCTTAAGACTCAGTGTCTCCAGATTCTTTGTCCTCTTTCCCATAATTGCTTCTCCCACAGCAGAAGAGGTGAGGAGAGCAGAAAAACCATGCCTGGGCAAGCCAGGACATGTCTAAGCCCATTTTTTGCCTATTTAGACCTGTCATGACAAACAGTATCAATACTTTAAATCTATTCATTGTCAAAGTTCTTTGTCTAGCAGAGGACTCATAGGGTGGAAATGTTGAACTATTCCATTCCTCGTTTTTACTCCTAAGAAATGGTCCTTGTCAGGATTAGTTAAGAATTTAGCAACACTCTCTACACTAATATCTGCATGACCTGTAAACGATGCTTCCAATGAAATTTCCAAGGCACCATGGTGATACTAACTAGTATATAAATTAATTTAAAGACAAGGAAGTGAAAATTTATGCAAGAAACAGTTTAAATTAAATGCAGAGTTCTTAGAGCAGAAAAGAATTTATGAAATTAATCTGTAAGGACAGTCCTGGCACCATTGGAAGTTATGCTTCAGGTCATGGAATGGCCTCGCTCACCCAGACATGTTCTGCTTTGATGCATCTCAAACATGGATGCTTAACACTGGGAAAAAAATATTTATTTACAAGCAGCCTGCAGGCCTTTCTGGGAACAATTTGCTAGTCTCCTCCCTGCAAAAGAAATCAGATCTAGAAGCTTAAAGGGTAAAAGCTATCCTGTAAAAACTTGAGAGCTATTTTTTGTTTGTTTTATTTTATTCCCATCTATTCTGCCTTTTTTTTTTTGTTGTTGCTGTTGTTATTGAAAGCATTTCTAAAGAATCACTGCAACTCTAAGTTTTGCTATTGCAAACAGTTTCACACATTTAAACACTCTTGTGGATGCTAAGAAGCAATGACATCAATAAGGTTTGCATTTTTTATGCATTTTGCATGCAGCTCTGTCCTTGAAATAAATGGTTTAAATATATATATATTTACTTTCTTCACACATGCCTTGATATACATGTGGACTAGACATTTCTTAAAAGACTTTGCATGGAATAAATTTGTTTAACTGTGTTTGATCTCAAAGAAATAAGGTGCATCTACAAAACCAATTCTTTCAATATATCTAATAAGTACCTCAGGAGAAAATGTGCAGCCATGTTGTTTGGATCAGACTTCCCACATAAATGGCACTTCAGCTGCATGTTTAGTCACACAAGGCTTCCATTGAATTAATCACAGAAATGTAACAGCCTCATTAGATAGAAAACCTTTGCTCTGTAATTAAGGTTGAATGGTTGCTTTAATTTCAAAGCCTCGGGGAACTGGCACACCACTGGAGAAGTGGTGGCATGTGCCTCATGGAGGGTTCTTGATGCTCCATGAGAAAATACCTATTTGATGTGCAAGCAAGATGATTACTGTCAATTGAGCATTTATACAACTGCATGTATGATGTCAGTCACTTAATCTAGAGCTTTTGAAGATGTCCCTCTATTTTTTCATGCAGGTGTAGCTTAGATCTTTATCAACTATTTCTTCTGTGTAAGAGGCTTGTGTATTATCGGAGGGAAAGTTTTAATTCACACAGTTTATCACACTGGGATTGAAGCAGCCTATTTGTTATTTATTGATGTTATTGATTGCCAGTAGTATGCTACATCTTCAATATTTGTAATTCAACAGATAAAAGGTATTGCACTTGCTTTTGAAATGTGTCAATAGTAAGAAGTGAGAAAATCACTTGTGCTGATGGGGAGAAATTGGAATGACAATATTTGATATGCACAAAGCCTGAACATCTACATATTGGCACTGGTAATTGAGTGCTCAGATACCACTCTAATTTCATGATGCAATCACTTAATTTAGCATATTGCATTCAAAAAGCCAGTCATGGCTTTTAATATACAAGAACCAAATTTGCAAGAATTATCTACACATGTTCTTAGATGAAGTCGGAAGGTACCCAAAAGAGCATTGTGGTGTGCTTGCTCCTTGAAAGTACTGTTACTGAAGCATTTGATATTATGGAGAGCTAGGAGTGCTAGCCCAGTCTATAATTACATTAAGTCTGTTGCTCAGAAAATATTTTGAGGGAGTGGGCCATGCAAATTCATCAAAATACATCAGTGTGCTCATAAGACAAAAAAAAGTAATTTCTGCAGACTAGCATCACCACTTGACATCAGTAAAATGGCCTGCTGTAAGAAAGGCGCTGGGAGCAAATAGGTGAAAACAAGCAGTTTAGAGCAGTGGAAGCAATTGGCTCAGCATGCTGGGCAATTGTGTCCTGTTCCAAAGAGCTACCTGTGCATTATAAAGGCCAATGGAGACACAAAGCATCAAACAGCATGCGCGGGAATAAATCCCATTAACTTAACTTTTATTGTTACTAGTCGGTGTGTATCTGTAGAGCTTTTGAGTGTGCACAGTTCCAATTGGACAGTTGACAGAAAACATTGCAAATACAGTAGAATTTTTCATCTGAGGCTACTGCAAGGAAGTGAGCATTTATATCTCTCCAAAGATGACTATACTTAATAATTGTAGTCAGTCCAGTGTCTTTGTGTATACCAGGACAAAAAGCACCTTTTGCTTCACACTCTCACAAAAACTGGTCCTCTCATCTGTCCCTCTGTGTGAAGGCATTGCATATTAACTGAAGATCTTTGCAGACTTTATTTTTTTCTGATTATGCTATGGATGACTTTGCTGATAGACTAAGATCTTCTTGCAAAATCTGACCCATTTTCACTTAAAGATTTTTTTAAATGCCTTTTAGTATTAGCATCCCATTACATAATATTTATAGATCATGGTAAACAGGGATTATTTCCCATTCATTGTATTTCTTATCTCTTTCTAGGTACCTTTAAGAACAGGGATTTATCAAAGCTTTCAGACTTTAGTCAAACCATTTATGTCTTTTATCAAACTGACATTGCTTTTTTCTTATGTGGGTCGGAATCATTCTCACACAAAAGAAAAAAGTCAAGTCCAGCCTATAATGACCTGAATGCTTTAGAACTATTTATAGACTTAATTACAGTACCTTGCATGGCAAGTCATGCTACTTACCTGCAATAAATCAAAATCATTCAGCAGCTGAAACTGAAATTTCCACTGTTTTATGCATGCAGGCAAGGCTAAGCTGCACCTGTGTCTAGAGAAGGCAAGAAGAGTCTGAGCAAGAAAAGGAGAATTGAATTTGTGCATTTTTCTAGTCTC
Source organism: Pogoniulus pusillus (assembly GCF_015220805.1). Classification (NCBI taxonomy): domain Eukaryota; kingdom Metazoa; phylum Chordata; class Aves; order Piciformes; family Lybiidae; genus Pogoniulus; species Pogoniulus pusillus. The sequence continues at coordinate 43,131,961 of NC_087269.1, read as the reverse complement.
TGTTTCCTCAGTCATCTGAGGTCTATACAGTAAAATGGCTTTTTAGTAAGTAACACTTAGCCTAGTTCACATAGTTTGTAGTACTCTGGTTCAAGAGTGTGCTAGTTTGAAGCAAGCTAGAATGTTTTGGTAACAGAACTAGATAACGGGCAGTGAAATGAAAGCAATTGATGTCAACTTCTCTCACAGTTACGCTGAGAACTCTGGGAAGAAGAAGAAAACATTCTCCATTTTTGTTCTCTCACTCTTGCTCTTGCCTTAGACCTGGTCACATCTCATTAACCCTGCTCCTACTAACCTTGCTCCCTAACCTCTTGGCTGCACCTCTCTTCTTCCTGAGAACTGGGGTAAGGTTAAGAGGGCCGGGGGAAGGTGTTGGGGTGGTTTGAGAGCCCCTCCTGGGGACTCAGGTTTCTGGAAGGGGAGTTGTGCTTTCATATTGTTTATCCTTTGTATATTTCTGTATATAATTGTATATAACTGTATATATTGTAAATAGCTGCTTGTACATTCTGCTAGCTGTAAATAAATTGCTTCATCTATATTCCCAGGGTCCGTCTGAGTTACCTGGGCCAAATACAAAAGTGTGGGGGGGCGGGGTAACCCCCAAACCGTCACAAAGAGGAACAAATCTTGTTTTTCAAAGGCTCTCAAGAGACATCCTTGATGTATGCCATTTACGTCCATTTTGGACCATGTCTGGTACCATCTTTGAGGTTTTCTGTGAGAGTAACCCAGAGATCTCCTAGGATCGTGTAAGTTATCGTTGCCTGTCCTGAGCAGTTTACATAGAGGTTCTTGCAAGTTTTTTGGTTTGGGTTTTTTTTTTTTTTCTGGTGGTCAGATGACTTGAAATAAATGAATGTATAAATTAATGAAGGTGAAGACTCGAGCCTGTTTAAATATTGGTCATCACACTTTACAATCACCTAGATAGCCAATGGGAAGCAATACAGGGAGAGAAAATTCCTCCAGGTCTGGAGGTGCATAAGAGTAAAAGGAGAAATTGGGGACAGCAGCAAGTGAATTATACATAAAACATTTCTACGTGGATCAAAGAGAGAAGAGGGGAAATAGTGCAAAACAAGAGGAGCAGTTTCACCTTTTGCTTCTTTTCTCTATGCAGGTGTTCAGGGTTTCCATAGAAACTTGAACACAGTTTGAATTTGGAGAAAAAGAACATTCCTTCCATTTCTGTTTAACTACCATAACTGCTATACAAAACTTGATGTGTGGTTTCTCTTTTGAATAACTAGGCCAGCTATTTCAACTAAAGCCAATGAATTTATTGAGCCTTGTGATGAAATTATGGCTATAGGTTGTTTTACATGCCACTGGAACAGTTTTTGGTCATAAAACAAAACTAAGTGGTATCAGCAGATAAAATGGAGCTTGTCTTTCATCTCACAATGTAAGTGATTCACTTAGATGATACTGGTTAAGATCTATCTACAGCTTGCACCCTGTGCAAAATGATGATACTTAAAATGAATACATGCCTGTTTTTTGGTCTTTGTGCAGTGTCTTATATTAACGTTTTGATAGAAATAATGTACATTGCTCTGTAATGATTAACAACTAGAAATGGATTGATTAATTAAAACCAGGCTATGTAAATCAACATACATTCCAAATGTGTTTTTTGTAGTTGGTGCATAGTTTTTGGTGGGTGTTGTTTTTTTGGTTTGGTTTTTTTTTTGCCTGAGGCCAGCTACATATATCTGTAGTTAATTCAGATACTATCAGTCTGAGTGTTATTTTGGCATTATCACTTATTAATTCCACCAAGGTATGAAATAATTTTTGAATTAAATTCATGAGTGTGGGCTGATTTTTAAATGTATCTTACTGCCATGAGAAAGTTAGAAATTCGAAGTGTTCATTAAGGATGGGCATTTTGCTCAGATGTAATCTGCCAAATTTCTTCTGCAGAAATCACCAGGTTAAACAGCCACTTCATCATCTAATTTCAGAGAGAAGGTTTATACATATCTATAGACACTCAAGAGCAAAATACAGAACTGAATCTATCACAGGGGAAGGCAGTCAATTAATTGCCTTCTTAGCTGCTAACTAACTCAATTGTGTTAGTAAGCAGCTAAGTTCAGTTCCACAAAGGAACATATGCACTGCAGTACTAGGAATGTGGGAATTACATTTCCAGTCATTGATTAAAGGACACTTTTTTGCAGCAATCTATCACAGAATCACAATATTACAGAACTGCAGAATGTTAGAGGTTAGAAGTGACCTCGAAAGATCATCTAGTCCAAGCCACCTCCCAGAGCAGTCACCCCTCAGTCTTCTCCAAGCTAAGGAGACCCAGATCCCTAGCCATTTCTCACGAGGAGGTGTTTTACTCCCTTGCTCATCTTTGTGGCTCTGTGCTGCACTCTTTCAAGCAGTTCCCTGAGATCCTTCTTGAACTGAGGGGCCTAGAGCTGTACAATACTGCAGATGTAGCCTGACCAGGGCAGAGTAGAGGGGAAGGAGAAGCTCTCTCTATTTACCAGCCATACTCCATTTAATACACCCCAGGATTCCATTGACTGTCTTGGCCACCAGGGCACATTTCTGGCTCGTGGTCATCCTTCTATCCACCAGGTCCTTTTTCCCTACACTGCCTTCCAACAGGTCAATCCCCAACCTATACTGATCTATGGGGTTGAAGACTCTATACTCGTATTTCAAGAAGAAATAAAATCTTTAAAGGAATAGATATTTAATCAAGGAGTAAAATAGAGGATCCCCTATTCTGAAATGCAAGTCCAGAAATGAAGAGCATCACTGGGCATAGACAAAGACTGTGTGTAGCTGGCAGAGGCAGGGTGGGATAATCAGGGCTGCTGCCAGAGCACTTAGTCTGTGCCAGAATCTAGAAACTTGGTATGGCAGTGCTCCCCTAAAGCCAGTCCTTGGTTTTAATGCATACCTATGCTCCTTGAAACTATTGAATGCTGTCCACTTACTCATATAAGCATGGACAACACATGTAAGACACAGCCCTACTTAGAGCTGAAAACAAGCTGAATGAATTTGGGCCTAGGTTTTGAGAAAAGAACCAAACCTCAACAGCTCACTTCTGTGTAGTTACAGGAAAATGAAAATTTCAGCCTGCTTTATATTGTTGCTTTTCATTCTGTCACTTCTCTCATTTGTGAAAAATTCTCCTGTCTATGCTAAAACTAAAATAGGTGCATTTCTATGCACATAATATTGTTCATAAGGAATAGGTTTGTTCTTAGAAATGCACACTTGGAAATATGTGTCTGTTGAAAGATAACATATTAGTAGAAAATAACTGAGGATATGAAAATTTTCTTAAGGTTAAGGCTAAAATGTCAATAATATTATTAATATTTAATTGCTTTCAGTGGTGATGACTAATTACTAAATTTTCTTTTAACTTTTTTGGATGTTCACTCTTTCACTGTAAGTATTTTTTCTGCCTTCTTCCTTTCTTCATATTTATTTGTAAAACTAAATACACAGCTCAGCACACCTATGTGTTGGCACTGTTCATATTGGACCTAATACACATATTCTGACTTCAGTCCTTCCCTATGGCAGTGGGTTTATTGCATTGATGGCTTTAATGTGTGGTTTTGGATGGTCACCTCCACAGTCTCTGAAAACAAATTGTCTTGGGTAGTACTTCATAGTCTCACTCAGACAATTAATGCACAGTATTTCTTAGTGTAGTGTTTCCTGAGTAATGGTGATAGAAAGTGTCTGGCTCCAGTGGGCTGGAGGCTTGAATGCTGAATTGAGGATTTTGCTCTCAATAATTATAATTAAAACTTTCATGGCATTAAAAAAAAAAAAAAGGAGAGAGAAAGAAAGAAAGAAAAGGGAGAAAAGAAGCACAAGAGTTTAATTGTACAAAGAAGTGAAAGATATCAGATGCTAATCATACATCTTACTGAACTACCAGAGAGCACTTAACACTTTGGGGCTTGGGGCAGATAAAAAACAAATAAGGAATCAGTAAAATTGCCTCAATGAAAACAAGTGTGTCTGAGCACTCCTAATGCTCAGCAGTCTGATAAGAGTGTTTGCTTAAGTTGTTCATAAAAGAAACATTTGAAGAATAAAAGAATAACAAAGAATAAAAGGTATAAATTACAATTTTAAGAATACTTACAAGTATCAACAAGTGAAAAACATCTTAGCCACAGTTACTAAGGAATACAGTACCTTAAAAGGTGATATCAAAGCTCTCTCTTAGAAGTCTGTACATGTGGTTGGCCTTGCAACTTTACACTATCAATGTCTTAAAATCATCTTTAGAACGTATGAAGTGCGCAGTTGAAGTATTTCCTTAATATGCATTGATTTCAAATAGACAAGAAAGTATACATGCACAGAAGAAGAATTTCTAGGTGATCTAGTTCATGTTTTATTAAAGCACACTTTAGTAAGCTTCCCACTACCAGAGAACTTGACTCCTGGTCAGCCTGTGCATTTCTGAAACGATTAGTTTTGTCTTAAACCTCACAACTTTAGCTCTCTCACCACAACTGAATATGCTGCTTTGATTTCCCCTGGTTTTATATCATTAGGCATGGAGTAAAAGAGCTATAATCTGAGATTCTGTCACGAGTTAACACTTGTAGAAAGGTAGTATTTGCTCCTGGATGCTTCTTGTGATTAGCAGGGCAATCTGTTTTAAAGCATTGGAGGTCTGCTATCATTCAGCTCTTTGAAAATGCATCAGAAACTGCTTTTAGTTTGAAACAGTCTAAGCACTGAGACTTAACATTTTTTTCCCCCATGGGCTACAGCTAATTTGAACTCAAAATGTCTACAAATATTGTTTCCCTAATAAAGAACAGCTTGATGGGTTCTGAAGTCCTTTAGAGAGTTAGAACCTTGTTTTATAGACCTCTGCTAGTGAATTTATTCCTTGGTTTAAATTTAAAATGTCCAGTGGTTTCCAGTGCTGAATTCTTAATAACCGAGTTATTGGATTTATTTAGTCATGATAAATGGGATAGAATTTGTAGCATTAGAGGAGAATTAATTTACCAATCTTTAGTAGTAATACTTGGTACCACAGTTCAGATTTATGAAGACCATTTATGTGAAAGTCAATGACAGCATTTTGCATCATTAAAATGAACAATATGATCCACGGGATGCCAATATAATGGGTCTCCTGGACCTGAATTATTTGATAAGAGACTTCTAACTTATTCCATTGTTGAAAACCTGTCGAAACCACTTCCTAGGTGTTTCTGTTTTACAATAGGATACAGGTATTTGGATTTGCAGTGTAGGGCTTCTTCTTGTGTTACTTAGTAAATAAACTACGTTTTGTACTAACAACATAAACTAGGTCAAGATGTTTCATTTATTATGACATTTGCAACAGATGTCTTTTGATATCCTGCTTACATCTAAACTGTGAGAGGAAATGAATAATATACTTTTAATTTTTGATTGGAACAAACATTGATTTGATCAATCACAATGCTGATCATTGGATATTAACTGAAATAGGTATTTTTATGTGAATTCTTTATAGCTGCAGGATGCTTTTCAGGATGATAGCGGAGAAACTGTTTTTCCAGACATGATTTAAGTGACATTCTTGAAGACAATGACTCTATTTCATTGATTTTTATAAGCACTGGTTTCACTCAGCATTTGTTTTGTTCCTAGTCTCTAGATATTTTGAGAGAACTTATGAAGTGGGGGCTAGCACATTTGATTGCAATGAAGTTGAGAACTTAAGGCAAGAGTACATGCATGCACATTTTGTATGAAAACATACACATGCCACAATGAAAACAATGTCTGTTCTACGTAGATACCTGACTCTGGTGATTGGATATCAGTTTTACTGTTATAGGTGTGTGCTAGTTTGAAGCTAGCTAGAATGTTTTGGTGAGAAGGACTAGATTACAGACTGTGAAAGAGAAACAAGGGCGATGTCTACTTCACTCATAGGCTTGCTGAGATGTATAAGAACAAGAATCCAAACATAGATAAGGGAGTTGCTCTTCACCTGAGCTCTGAGCTGCATTTCTCTCTAACCTCACCCTCCGTCTCTCTGATTAATCCCCTTGCTTCCTAACCCCCTGGCTGACCCTCCATTCTTCCTTGGGGAGCAAGGTAACATCTGGAGTAAGGTTGAGGGGTGGGAAAAGGTGGAAGGGTGGTTGGGAGCCCCTCCTGGGGACTCAGGTTTTTGGGAGGGCTGTTGTGTTTCTGTACTACCTTTTACCTTGTATATTTCTGTATATAGTGTAAATATCTGCTTGTATATTGTGTTAGCTGTAAATATAAGCTTCATTCAAATTTCCGGGGCTGGCTGAGTCTAGTCTGGATGATTTCCAAAGTGTGGGGGGGTGGGGAACATCCAAACCGCCACAATGGTGGGACCTTATTTTCCAGTTTTCTTCTCCTTTTTTGGTATGCAGTAAGGATGTCTGTAGCCAAATTTTCAGTGGAATGCCTTAGATGTAAGCAGGTGCACCAAAACGTGACCATGCATATGTTTTAGAAAGTCTTGAACCATGCAGTGTATTATTTACAGTTGCAGGAAACGATAAAGTCATAGGCTAGAAAGACCAGATATTATTTATTAACATACTGGAATTCCTATTTGTCTTCTTCTATTGATAATAAAGTCACATTTTGTATTAAAAAATCTCTTTTCCCTTTTCCAACTCTCTTCTGCCCTGCAAAAGCTTTTTGACCTTTTGCCCTGCAAAACCTATTTTTGACCTTTTCCTCTTCTTGACCTATCCCAGCCCGTGTGAAAAAGCATTACAGTAGTTGCATGCAAACGCAGGAATCAGTTAGAATTTTAATGAATGCTGATAACTATATTTATAGGAACAGTATTGATAAGTTGTTCTCTCCTAGATTACCTTTTGAAATGCATTTGTAGGCATGTTGCACTAGTCAGATTGCTTATTTTAGCCTTAGTGTTGCATTCTCTGCCCTGCAAGACCACATTGCTTCATTTTGTGCAGGACTGCAGGCATTTCACTGCTAGAAAAAGTAAATTAGACTCAAGTGATCCAAACCAAATATTTTACAGACTGAAAATGTCAGTGATAGACTCAGTCATTATTTAGGAAAATTGTCAGAGACACAAAACTTGTTTTTATTTATTTTCATAGAATCAACCAGGTTGGAAGAGACCTCCAAGATCATCCAGCCCAACCTAGCACCCAGCCCTATCCAATCAACTAGACCATGGCACTAAGTGCCTCATCCAGTCTTTGCTTGAAGACCCCCAGGGACGGTGCCTCCACCACCTCCCTGGGCAGCCCATTCCAATGTCAATCACTCTCTCTGTGAAGAACTTCCTCCTAATATCCAGCCTATACCTACCCTGGCACAACTTGAGACTGTGTCCCCTTGTTCTATTGCTGGTTACCTGGGAGAAGAGGCCACCCCCCACCTGGCTACAATGCCCCTTCAGGTAGTTGTAGACAGTAATAAGATCACCCCTGAGCCTCCTCTTCTCCAGGCTAAACAGGCCCAGCTCCCTCAGCCTCTCCTCATAGGGTTTGTGCTCCAGGCCCCTCACCAGCTTTGTTGCCCTTCTCTGGACATGTTGTTGACACTTGGGCCAGGCTCACAAATTGTAGTGAAAACATCACAGCTAATAAGCAACCTCTAATGGGATTCAGTGCAGAGAAAGTATGACTGATGATCGCAAGCGTTACTTTATGTCCTTACATCTCTCAGTATTTACTGTGTGAGGTCTTGATATTTCTGCATGGCTTTCTTATGAAGCAAGAAGTGCTGTTGTACCTCAGTAAAATTCGGTGAAGAAACAGAAACAGTTGTAGAAGCTCAGACAGTCCTGGTAATCCCAGGGAGGAGGTAAAGAGAATGGTAACATTTTCTTGAAAGAGGAATCAAGAAGAAAGCACAAATCAATGTTAAAAGCTATGTAATATTCCTCTTTATTTGGCTGCTTGCTACTGATGGGTGTGTCCCTGTGTTAGGATGGTCAATGAGGAGCCCAAACGGATCAGATGGCCCTTCACAGGTCTGTGACACTCCTCTCCCTTTTGAAACTGCCCAGCTACAATGAGGAGCAGGCTGTGATCCATGCAAACTATCACTGTCACAGCATTTACTTCTATAAAACACCCCTTTGAATGCTGCTGGCTAAGTGCTCTGGTGAACATTCAGCCACGAAATGGACCAGCCGCAGCCATCTTGTGGCGGTGAGGCAGTGTCAGGTGTGGGGGCACATAGGCAGGGGAAGCGGCAGCCATCTTGTGGCGGTGAGGCAGTGTGAGGGTGTGGGGGCACATAGGCAGGGGAAGCGGCAGCCATCTTGTGGCGGTGAGGCAGTGTGAGGGTGTGGGGGCACATAGGCAGGGGAAGCGGCAGCCATCTTGTGGAGGTGAGGCAGTGTGAGGGTGTGGGGGCACATAGGCAGGGGAAGCGGCAGCCATCTTGTGGCGGTGAGGCAGTGTCAGGTGTGGGGGCACATAGGCAGGGGAAGCGGCAGCCATCTTGTGGCGGTGAGGCAGTGTCAGGTGTGGGGGCACATAGGCAGGGGAAGCGGCAGCCATCTTGTGGCGGTGAGGCAGTGTCAGGTGTGGGGGCACATAGGCAGGGGAAGCGGCAGCCATCTTGTGGCGGTGAGGCAGTGTCAGGTGTGGGGGCACATAGGCAGGGGAAGCGGCAGCCATCTTGTGGCGGTGAGGCAGTGTCAGGTGTGGGGGCACATAGGCAGGGGAAGCGGCAGCCATCTTGTGGCGGTGAGGCAGTGTCAGGTGTGGGGGCACATAGGCAGGGGAAGCGGCAGCCATCTTGTGGAGGTGAGGCAGTGTCAAGTGTGGGGGCACATAGGCAGGGGAAGTGGCAGCCATCTTGTGGCGGTGAGGCAGTGTGAGGGTGTGGGGGCACATAGGCAGGGGTAGCGGCAGCCATCTTGTGGCGGTGAGGCAGTGTCAGGTGTGGGGGCACATAGGCAGGGGAAGTGGCAGCCATCTTGTGGCGGTGAGGCAGTGTCAGGTGTGGGGGCACATAGGCAGGGGAAGCGGCAGCCATCTTGTGGCGGTGAGGCAGTGTCAGGTGTGGGGGCACATAGGCAGGGGAAGCGGCAGCCATCTTGTGGCGGTGAGGCAGTGTGAGGGTGTGGAGGCACATAGGCAGGGGAAGCGGCAGCCATCTTGTGGAGGTGAGGCAGTGTCAGGTGTGGGGGCACATAGGCAGGGGTAGCGGCAGCCATCTTGTGGAGGTGAGGCAGTGTGAGGGTGTGGTGGCAGAGACGCAGGGGTAGCGGCAGGCATCTTGTGGAGGTGAGGCAGTGTGAGGGTGTGGTGGCAGAGACGCAGGGGTAGCGGCAGCCATCTTGTGGAGGTGAGGCAGTGTCAGGTGTGGGGGCACATAGGCAGGGGAAGCAGCAGCCATCTTGTGGAGGTGAGGCAGTGTGAGGGTGTGGGGGCACATAGGCAGGGGAAGCGGCAGCCATCTTGTGGAGGTGAGGCAGTGTCAGGTGTGGGGGCACATAGGCAGGGGTAGCGGCAGCCATCTTGTGGAGGTGAGGCAGTGTGAGGGTGTGGTGGCAGAGACGCAGGGGTAGCGGCAGGCATCTTGTGGAGGTGAGGCAGTGTGAGAGTGTGCTAGGAGCTGTCTGGGAGATGATTTTGAAAGTAAGTGGAGGAAGTAATGGGAACAGTGGAAGCAATATTTAGCAGAATGGGCTTTGTTTTTGGGGTTTATAGCCTGCTTTTTATTCCTAAAACAATGTACCTTTTAAGAGCAGAAGCTTATCCTGAAAGTAAAATAGTCTGAGTTGTTGACAGGCATAAAGTGTTCTCACGTGAAGTGAGGCCATGCTTTTGCTCTTTTTATCTGTCCTCCTATCTCTGTGTCTACTTCTCCTGCCATCTTTAATTCTGGGTGTGGAAAAATGTTTTCTAGTCACCCTGTGCCATCCCTGAGAAGTACCTGGTTGGCAGCCTGGCTCCACCGTGAGACTGCAAACTTATGCTTGAAGCTTTTGCGTTTTCTTTCCCAGGGGGAGACTTTCAGAGGCTGGAATGTTTATTATTTGGTATGGAAAGGCACAGCCTGGTAATTCGATTACGAAATGTATTCACAGCAACTTTGCAAAGTATGGTAGTATGGGGTCTGGGCTATGGGATGGCTCTATTAAAGCAATTGCACCCAGCTCTTCAAAGCTCATTGTGTTTTACTGAAATCAGGATACCTTAAATTTCATTGTGGAAGTGGATGAATCTCTTGGGATTTTAACAGGCAATAGCTGTAGAGTGTAAATCAAATTGAGTACTCTGAGTCCTATGATGCTTGCTTATCTTCTCCTTCTGTCTTAACAGCAAATTCTACAGGACACTGTCGGTCAACAGAGGTACTGCAACCCCTGCAGCAGCTAAATTCAAGTGCTGGGAGTTGGAGCATTTTACTGCTAAAATGAGGGAAGTCTTGAAGGCTCAGTCAGCATCTACTCCCAGGGATTCCAAAGGTGAGTTTTAATGCATCAATGCTTTTTGATTTACTTTGGTCACCTCTGATATGACAGTTCATATTTTTTGCACAATTCCGGCAGATAGTTCTCTTCCAGAACTCTACAGCAAGCATGTGGCTTTACAGAGAGTAATGTCCTGGGTTAACACAGTCCTCTCTCACAAGCTCCTGCCTGCCTTTCCCCATACTGTCTCAGGGCAAAAAGGGCCTAGCTACTAGGTAGGCCATAAAAAGTGGGCTTTAAGCTCTAAACAAAGCACATACTGAAAAAAAAAAGGTTTTCTGTGTTTTATTGTTTATAAATAGCTGGATGAAAAGACTGTAATTAGAGTTTTCTCTTTAGTAAATGAAACCCTTGTATATTGTCCTTGTTTCAAGGGATATGCACCAATGAGGAGGAGTTTCCTGTGTAACACCAGACAAAATCCTATATTTAAAGAAGGAGCTTAATTTGGTTGGGGAAAAGAGGTCTTTCACTACTTGTTTTGGTATGAATGATGTTAATGAAAAATAGCTGAGTAGCTGAAGTACCAAAGATCAATAGTTGGTTGCCACAGGTATTCAGAATCCCAGTGATGTGCTTCATGCAGTTTGCAATTCCCCCGTTTTATTCTGTGTCTTCTGTTGAAAAAGATCATAAACACTTTTCTGAATGGTTTGGTGTAATCCTTTGATGTACACCTGAATAATATCAGTTTATTTCCTAAATCATGGAAATAACTAACTGAAAATATTTACCTAGATCATCACATAATTTTGATAAAAGGATTTGAGAAGCACATGGGTAATTTTTGTAGCAGAGTCTCCTGTTGAGGTAGAGAATATGGGAATGTACATCTGGAACATACAGTGGAGAAGGGGGTAACAAGATTTGCTACCATGGTGCTGATGTTTTGTACAATTTATTCCCTGTGCAGCAGGAGAGTGCACATTTTTATTGGAAGTTTGCTATTTTTTTCAAAACTGCCGCAGAGTGAAGTGTTTTGGCATCTTCTAGGTCTATGTCTCTCTGTCTAAAAGCTGGAAACTCATAATTTCACAAACTCTATTCATGTGACTTGTGAATTAGGGTTTTTGAAAAGTCGTTTAATTCTCCATTTCAACTGGGAATGGAGGCCACCACTGCTTATTATCTGAAGCCAGTGGAACATAAGCAGTAGAGAAGTTGTGTGTTTGTAACTTGGAAGCAAGAACGGCTCTGGCATGAAATGTTTCCCCCTTGATTTTCAATAAAAGAGATGCAGTGATTTTTATCCTAGTCTGGGAAATAAATTGAAGCCATAGCTGTTCTCATTCACAACAGTATCTAAATTTCTCTTTTCTTTCTCATTCTTGAAAATTGTGATCTTGTGGCAATTTTTTTTGCCAAGAAGTACATTAAGAATAACCTGTCTGTGATGTTCACTGAGTTTTAAATAAGCAATGAGAATGTAATGATAAAAGGAAACGTGCCTGACCTTTTCCAAATGGATACTAATATTTATTCAGGATGATTTCCTAGCAAAGTGTTTCCTGCCTAATGTCTTATATAAAGAAATTAGTGCCTTACCAGTCAATTAACAATTTCAGGCCACTGGTAAGCAGCCAACTAATGCTAAACTGCTTCTGTTCTACAGTAAGTCAAACCAATTTGTAATTATCTCTTCTCTTTCACTTTGTGGGCATGAATATCTATGACGTAGAATGATTCTGTATCAGCTTATCAAATACATAAAACTGAATATAAATCTGATAATGTGGGAAGGATATTGCAGAAAAATATAGTTTTGCTGAGTGTGTTTATTCTATACAAGAACAACATACGTACAGCAATGCACAAATTTATTGGACTGGAGTCACGTTCTTTCAGTTAGGGACTACATTACAAAAACTGCATTGTGGAGAGTTGCACTGAGATATAACTGCATACAAGTAAGGGTTAGTGATTTTTAATTGGAAAAGAGCTTAAAGTAACAAGCACATGATCGTATTACTGGGAGAATGAACTTGGTATATCAAGGATATGGATACGACTCTGTGTAGGGATTTATTTGATACAAATTGATACAGGTCTTTGCAAAAGGCTGTTCTATAACACCAAGCTTTCCTCTACTTGTGTAACTTTTCATCCTGTATGTAGAATTTGGGACCAGAGCAGTTCAGATGGTAGTTAGAGGTAATTCTTGACAAAATGCCTCTCTACTGTAATATTGTGTGATGGGACTGGAGGTGACAGAAAATGACTGGTAGCCAATTTCTTGGGCTCTTTCCTGATGCTTTTGTCTGTTTCTGTCATTTCTGAAACTTTCAGTCATGCTTTAAATGCAGTGGAAGTGCCACTTCACCAAATCAGTGCTTTCCTCTTTTTATGTTACCAGAGTAGCCAGCTAACTAATACATAACTGCCCAACACATCGATTCAGGCAACCTGCTGCTGGTTTAACTACTCCCTATGTCTGAATAAAAGCATCTTTCATAGCAAACAAAGACTATATAAGGTTTTTTTTTGTTTGTTTACTTCACAGCTGCATTAGATAGTGTTGGTCACTGGACCTCCAAGATGCAACTTACAATCTAAAGAAATGTATAACACCTCTGATTATGATATCTTTACTGTCTTTAGTTTTTGTTGCAACTTTGAGGCTCTTTGCTCTCTTTTTCCATTGATATTTTCTCCAGAACAGATTTTAATTTTTGCTGGAAATGTAGGAAGCAGCATGTTCCCTTCCCAATGATTTCCTGCCTCTATCGTCAAGAAGGAACTTGAGTGCACTTTGCAGCAACCTTTCTAATGTACTTCTAATGTATGGAAACAGAAGAGTACAACATAAAAATCGACCTTTATAATACCTAAATAATAAGATAAGGGAAAGCAGAAGTTTGTGTAACTGGCTATACTTATTAAATCATTTGAGATGGAAATGGTACCACCTTAAAAAGAGAAGCTACATTTTTATATGTAGCTTCCAGGAACCCTAAGAATCTGAAACCGTATGGGGAAAATTCTATCTTAGCTACTTTTTCTGCCTTTTCTCCCTACACTCATAAGTAAAGATTTTTGTGCATAACTTTCCTATCCCCAACAAAACTTATGCTTGGAAAAAATCAGGAAAAAAGTGAATGTACAACTTCACATAAAATACTGTCAGAATGTGAGTTTACTGACAGATTTAGTGTTCTGTATAAATGGAAACCCAAAAAAGTTTATGTGCATCTACCTGGTGTAGCTGTGTGTGTATAGATAAGTCACATCATGGAATACCTGTCTCACCATTTTGTAATCGGCGTGTACTGACACTTTTGTTGGTTAAGTGGGTTGTTGCTGATTCTCCAGATGCCATTTGTTGGAATAAGCTGAAAACTTTCCCTAGAAATTTGGGGAAATATCTCTGAAATATTCCAGCAGTATCTTTCTGAGCTCCCTACCGTAATTATTGTGTTGAGATGGTTTTCTGTGAAGTTTGGCACACACACTTTTCCCCAAGATGCTCTCAGGAAAGGCTGCTGTGGGTAGCCAGTCTGACAACTGCCAGCATCTGGACTGTGCCTTTGCTCCCTCCCTGTCAGATAGGATCTTGAAAATGCCCCGTTCTCTTTCTTTGTATGGGTTGTCTTATGGGAGTGGGAATACATTTTGGTGATGTCCTTGACAGGAACAAAAAGCTGCTTAAAGCTGCATATTAGTAGGACAACTACTGTAACCAGTAAGTGGGACATTGGCTTTCTTAACTTGAGAGGAAGAGATAGAAAAGCAAGAAATAATGCTGGGAATAGTTATACATATCAAACTCTTTTACCAATATTGTTTATTAATAGTTAAGTTTTAATAACAAGACTGTATATTTTGGGCATCTAAAATATAAGGAAAAAGCACTCTACTGCTCTTCTATTTATAAGACATGCTTTCCATCCCCATAATATGCCAACTGTGAAGCAGAGAAGTATTTTTTTAAGCTATGTTATTACTGGAATTAATGATGATAATTTGTTATTAGGTGAAAATAGTTTTAAGCATAACACGAGCAATTAAATAACTGAGATAAAAAGCATCTGCTTCAACTGCATCATAGTAATGAGATTTTTAGCAGAGGATAGGTGATTCTGTTTGAAGAAGGCCAAAGAACTTTACTTAGTCTCATTTAACTATCACTAATGACATGGAGAGCTCTTTAAATTTAGTCTGACTCTTTTAAATTCAAATAACTATCTTCAGCCAGGGAAATTAATGAATATTACACTGAAATATACTAACAAATACTATAGTCAAAATTAAATATTTTCTTTCAGTTTTACTAAGTTCATGTTTCAACATACATTGTATAAATTGACAGTTAACAAAAGTGGCAATTCTTAAATTACAATTCCATTGAAATCTTTTTGGTGGAAAATTGGGAATACTATAATTCTTGGTTGTTCTTTTGTTTTCCTTCTGTTAGTATCATAGCCTGGTATGTCACTGTGCCACAAAGATCGCTAGGTCTTGGGCTGGTACATCAGTTGTGGGATTAGATCTCACCCATTAGATCTTGGGTTGGTACATGCTGCTTACTTGTTTGGAAGATTGACATCAGAAGAAAATCTTAGGGCAAGAGTGTCAGTGAAGTTGAACAATGGGAGTAGAGTGTGTAATTTCCTGAATGCAGAGACTTTAGATGAAAACTAAGTAACTGAATAACATGTCAGATTTTTGAGTTATTGGATGATGTCTTTGCATACATCTTCTTTAATTAAATGCTTGCTTACCTATGTTTGTTCAATTAAGTGTATGCATATCTGTTTTACTGTGTCTAGACATGTGTATATACGTAACAAACATGCATTGATATCACTGAGAAAGCTCACAGATTGGGCAACTTATGGCTCTTCCTCTGATATCAGAAAATAAGCCATGCTGGTCATCAAATTGATGAATGTTAATAGTTCAGCAGTTAAACTTTTCTATTGTCTTGCCTTGTAATGAAGCTTAGTTTTTGTTTAAAGTTCAGTGGCTGAATAGATAAATTCTGCCAGAAAAACCTTGACTACGTGTTCTTCAGTCTTGATACCATTTTGCTCTTTAGGTAGTCATGTTCTTGCATCTCAGCAGATGATTGACCTTTAAACTGCTCTCCTATTATCAACAGCAAAATAACAATAATTTAATACTTTTATGTTTCCATTTTTTTTCTGGAGTTACAAGAACAATATTTTGGATGTTTTTTTCCTGACAATGAACGCTGTTGCTAAGTTTTTGAAAGACTCACTGTCTGCATTTCATATTATGTTTTTTACTTGTAACATAAGACAACTTGCCCACTGCTTATTCTCCCCCAAATACTCTACTATGAGATAGAATTCTACAGAAAATCAGACTTCACTAGTTCCATTCCTTGCAGAAGAACTTGCCCGGAGTACACTGCTGCAGGTGTAAAATTTCTCATATATCACATGAGCTTCTTCCATGCCCTGAGATTCTAGCTAGCCGGATGCATCCGAAGGGAGTTATGCCTTGTATTAGGCAAACTAAACAAAACTAAAAGTTTGGTTTTTAAATAAAAACCTTGATGTAATTGTAGCATTGACTCTGCCACTTTAAGAAGTAAGTGCTCTAGTTTTGCCTGTTCCCTATGTGTATTAATTTCCAAACTCTGCATTTCTGAACCTTGTGAATAAGTTTTCTGGTGAGTTTTAATGTTAATAAACAGTTTTCATAGTTATTGGCAATCATTGCCTGGATATCAAAGTAAATACAGATGATTAATTTTGCATAATCTGTCACAAAAACTTGGCTGTTACTCTTTTTTTAATTCTTAATTGGAACCAGAGATTCTGGGGGTTTTAATCTGAAACAAACAAAAAGAATATTTAATAGCTTCAACGGTATTGGCAATCATCTTAAAATATAGGCAAGGGACAAAAAAATCTTGTCATCTGAGAATATTTACAGACTACTGAATGTCTACACTTTTTGCTTGGAGCTTCATAACTCTTTTGCCTTTGGTTATCTGAGTTAAACTATTTACGGAACTGTTTGGTTTGCAATATTCATAGCTATGTCTCTAGATTAACCTCTGTAAATATACAGTAGCCTATTGCAGTATTTCTTAGACTTACAAAAGCACAAGAAACAAATCTAACTGTTCAGAAAAAGGCAAGTTGGTATTGATATGAGACCACAGAAGACTACTTCAAATTATTGTATAAATTGTTATCCTTTAAAATGGATTTGGGAAATAATTTTGCTTATCAAAATTAAAAAACAAAATTTTAAAAATTACAATCTTATTTGTGTCTTCCTTGCCTGCATTTTAGCTAGTCCAAGGCATCAGGTGAAATTTGGTTATATAAAAGCAGGGAGTTGAATTTCAAAATATTTAATTCCTCAATTGAAAATATTAAAGCCCAGGCACTCAACTATAAATTTAACAATGTAAACCAACAGTAATTGACAGATTACTTTTTTTTTAAAAAAAATTCTATAATTATAACTCTTTAAATACAGTCACAAGGGAGAGCAAGCTATCTGTTAAATAAATGTTATGTATTTGAGATACTTTGCCTGCAGATTATTCAGCTGCTACATTTACAAAAAGCCAACTAGGACAGATTTGGATTGATTTAGTTTAGTTGTTGATATTTGTATTCTATGTAAGTTTATATATTAGCTTATCATCCAAGGTAACCAAAATCTAATTTGTTTGTCATTGTCAACCCTTCCATTTTTCTCAAAATTCTAATTTACTTTTTCACTTATTTTAGCTGGAATATGAATTATGTGCCTTGTATCTCTCTGTATGCAGTAAAAGATCCAATTAGGTCATTCTTAATAGCAAATAATTAATGATGCTTTTAATAGGCACCTAAATGTGAGGGGAATATTAGAAGATGATGATATTTTTGTATAATGTGTTAATGTAAGTGTGTAAGTTCACGACCTCTTAAAACTTAAGCTGTAGTTACCTCTGTAGTGGAGTGGGTTTAATTTCTCTCTTATACTCGGTCTACAAAGCTAGTTTTTCTGTGGCTGTTTTGCACTAGACAATAACTGCACCATTGGGCTTTTAATAAAATTAAGGTTATGCAGTGACTTTTACTCTAAAGGTAGTGCAGTAAGTCCAACTTTGCTGCAGAACGTTTGGAAGGAGGAGCATTAACTGTCTTATGACATAGAGGTGTCCATGCTGACTGCTAGCATGTGCTTTTGAATTCAGCAGATTTAATCCTTGGGGCTTTCTGTGGGTAGTAGTGGCAAAGCACTGATGGTGTGTGAAACAGTGCACTGCTTGCCTATGGAAGGTTATACATTTCACTCTGTAGTATGAGTGCTCTTGGAAACACTGGCTTCTGAAGACCATAGAGTTTCTGCCAAAATTTCTGACTATCCATCTTCATGGAGTTTGAGATCAAGGTCTACATAGTGATTAAGAGAAGCCACCGTCAGGACAGATTTTGGCACATTAGCTTTGCTGCTAATGAATGATTTAGGGCAAGTAAAGCTGGATGGTAGGTCCATGCCACTTCCCAGTCAGACACCTTGGACTGACATGTCTTTGAATGCCCAAAAGCAAAAGAGGTTAATATATACCACAAGTGAAAATGAAGCTGCTGTTTTCCTTAAATCTTTCATAATGCACTCAGGATAATTGCTGTACTGTAGCAAGAAAGCCACTTAGTGAGACTTGGACAGACTGGAGAGCTGGGAAAAGAGGAACCTGATGAGGTTCAACAAGGATAAGTACAGAGTCCTGAACCTGGGAAGGAATAATGAACTGCACAAGTACAGGCCAGGAGGTGATCTGCTAGAGAGCAGTGCCATGAAGGACCTGTCCTGGTGGACAACAATTTATCCATAGGACAACAATGTGCCCTTGTGGCCAAGAAGGCAAATGGTATCCTGGGGTGCATTAAAAGTGTGTCCAGTAGATCAAGGGAGGTTCTCCTCCCACTCTACTCTGCCCTAATGAGGCCCCATCCAGAATGTTGCATTCAGTTCTGGTCTCCCTAGTTCAAGAGGGAGAGGGTTCTACTTGGGAGTCCAGCAGAGGACTACAAGAATGAGTAAGGGACTGGAGCATGTGCCTTGTGAGGACAGGTGGAGAGCCCTGGGGCTTTTGAATCTGCAGAGGAGAAGACTGAGAGGGTATCTAATAAATATATATAAATATCTGAGGGCTGGGTGTCAAGAAGAAAGGGGCAGCCTCTTCTCAGTTGTGCCCTGTGATAGGACAAGGGACAGTGGATGTGTAATTACAGCACAGGAAGCTCCACCTCAACATGAGGAAGAACTTTACTACAAGGGTCATGGAGCACGGGAACAGGCTCCCCAGAGAAGTTGTGGAGTCTCCTTCTCTGGAGACTTTCAAGACCCAACTGGATGTGTTGCTGAATGACCTGCTGTAGATTATGTAGTCCTGCTCCGGCAGGACAGCTGAACCCAAAGATCTCCAGATGCCCTAATATGCTGTGATCCTGTGAAAGCTATGTGAAACTAGTGATTTTTCTGCTCGTTTTGTTTGAGTTTAATGGCATCTCATGCCATTGTTGTGTTAGTGATGTTTGTGCAGAGTTGTGTTTTGTCTTGTGGACAGCCTAGACAAGTCTTGCTAGAGAGCTGCCAAGTTCCTGTAGTGCTCAGGGAAGAGTGGTGAGTGCTTCAGAGCAGTGGAGGGCATTGTGGCCTCTTCCTGCAGCCACAGAATTCCATGTGCTGCCAGTGTGCTGTGGTGGTGGTGTAAAGGTAGTATTTGTGTAACAGGGCCTGGTGGGCACTATCCTCATCTTGTGATTTTTTTTTTCCTAGAGGATGGTCACGCATGAGTAGATTTATACAAATACAATGTGATTTATTTAATATGTTTTGTGTTTAAACAGGTGACAGGATAAAACACAGCTGTGAGCAACTTTTCCCCTCAGTAATTTCATTTTGCAATTCAGAATACTGAATGGAAGAGCTTAATCATACATTTTCCTATTCCTATAGCTGTCAGAAATAATTCCAGCTTTCTCTTTATGACTGTACATTTCTTTCTTGACAGAATAAAACACAACAGTTATTTACAGCAGGAACCTGCTGTGAAATGTTTTCTCCTCCATGTACATTTGAGATTAAATTCTTAGGATATTTTAGTTTTTTAAATTTGATTTAACTCATGCATGAATGTATAGAGATCCCAGGGTATCAAGGAATTACATGTTTCTAAATATATGATACCTTCTTCTGTTCTTTGTCAAGCTGCCTGAGCTACGATTTTGTTGCTAAATGACAGAAATGTCAACAACAAAAAAAGAGTCTTTACCTTTTATAGGTTACCAATAGGACTTCCTACTTGAAATTTATTATTAGAGAGGTAGAGCTATCAGGAAATCGTGGGTTTGATGCAATTATGAATTTTGTGATACTCTACTATCACATGCTGTTGTGATATGTGGAAGTGTATTGATTTTGATATGTTTTATGGTTGGTGTTAGGTGTCCCTAATCACCAAAAGCAATTGTATATATTTTTAAACATTTTATGAATTGAAATGTAACAATTTTGGCAAATAGAAAAAAATGCATAGATTTTCTCAGAGTAAATGATGAAGATAAATGTGGGCAAGAAAGGGTGAAAGGTATAGATAGCACTGGAGGAAAAATAGAGGTCATGGAAAAGAGGAAAAAGGAAATTGTAAATATGACAGAAAAGAAGACAAAAATTACACTGCCAGCATGGATTTGACATTTTCTTATTACAAATCAGTCAGTATCACTTCTTGAGGGAAAGAATGTAATTGACTCCCCAAGCATGTTTACAGGCCTGTTAAATGCCTTGGCATTCCATTCCATTTATCTCTCTGATAGCTTATTGGTAAAATTAAATAAAAGGCTTTGATGTTTTGGTATATAAATCATAAATTTATTTTGTGTTCTTCAGAAGCAATAGGTAAGTGAATAAAATTTTTCCCTGAATAAAATTGAAGGCAAAAAGGAGTTACTTCAGCATGTATCTGTGCACTATTTCAATGCATACATGGTCCAAGACTATGAAATGGAAAACAGGGAATTTATTAGCTATTGGTGTTGTGTTGTCTTCAAAATCCGTTCTCAACACTGCTGAAGTGTTTTGAGTGTGTTAGCTTTCCTAGGACAAAATTATGTGGCACCTAGAAAAGAAGATTATATTGTAGAGTTTATTGCCTTTCCCCCCCTGATTTCCATTTGAAAAGTACTTAGAACATTGTAGATAAAGTAATGTATCATGATGCTGGAAAATGATGACAGTTGCTGAAAGGAAGCTAGGGCCTCAGTGGGCAAGGGTACAGGAGTGAGATAGTGTAATACTGGAGGCAGTAGTCTGGAGAAGAAGATACAGTGTTTCTCAAAAAAAATTAGAGATGTATGGCATTTTTTGACCTGTGCCATGTATATTCCTACCACCGACAGTAAAACTTTCTGCTTAATTTTCACACATTTGGTACAAATTAAGACTTTTAAATTCTCTTGCTTTGGCAGGGGATTAATGAAGTTTTAAACATCAGCTCTTGAGAAACCCCAAGCTGCCTTTCATGGCTGGGACAAATTGTCACAGTACATGTTCATCTGTCAGCCTGGCAACTTCCCTACAGCTCTCCTTACTGAGTCTTTTTCAGGCTTTTGAATGGAAACTTGATCTTCCTGAAAAATGCCTCTTTACTATTTTAAGCCTTTACACTAGCTAGAGTTTTCCAAAATTGTCCTTTAAATTTTAATTTAACAATTGATAAAATGTCTTGCTTTTGGTTGAGATATGAAAAGTCTTATCCTCCCCTACTTTTGATGGCAAGAGGCAAAAACCAGTCATTTACTAGTGCTGGAAAAAATTGCCTGTTTGCTATCTCTTGCTGTATGCAAAGATGATACTTAGGGCAAGGTCAGTAGAATATTTTTCCCTGCTCACCCTTTAGCCTGTTACATTATTTTGATGTCAGTGGGACCTATGATATCCCTTGTTTCCATTCTTGGTATTATGGGGTTTTCTAAAGGGCAGTACACTTCTGTAGTCAAGGCAAGGTTAATTTTTTCTTTATCTAAGTAACCATAAAAGCCAAACAGATAACTCAATGGAAACAACATAAAATAGCACCACAGTCCTCCAGAAAAATCTAATGTCCAGCTGTTAGATTTTTCTGTAGGCATATGGGAGAGAAGTTATATTTAGACTTGAAGGAAAAGAATAGTATGGGTTTTCTTGCTAATATATATCCTAACCATGTTGTAAATAACATAGCACTTCTTTCATGCCTCTCTTTTATCTGCTAGGTTTTACATCTGCTGGCATGATGTAAAACACTGGCAAAAGCAGATGCCTTTATATTCTCTATATAATGTGGCAAAGAAATACTTTTACAGATCTTACAAAAGTGGGGACCAGTGCAAACAAAAGGCTATGAAGTCAAAGCAATGACTGGTCTTGGTCGTTACATTTCCTTATTTATATTTGCAATGACTGATCTTGGTTGTTACATTTCCTTATTTATATTTATACAGCAGTTAAATGGTCCAAACATCAGCATACACAGGGGGGAAACATTGTGCTGCAGGATGGAGGCAGAGCAGGAAGAACACAAAAATTGATGTTATTAGGAAAAGATCACAGTACAGAGTCCTGTGAATATAGTGCAGCATGAGGATGCTGGTTGTGGAGTATGGTACAGGAAGGGATAATGCAGAAATCTGTGAAGATTCTGGATTAAAACAAAACAAAATCACCCAAAAATCCCACAAAACATTGCATGATGTAGGGACCTATTTTTGTGGAGTTTGGTGAATAGCAGGCATGTATGTGTGAGGATAGAGGAGATGTGTTGTGTTTAGTGAGTGTGATTCTTCAAAGCCTTTGTGAAAGCCCAGTGTAGTCCTCAGAAAGCTTATGCATTTCCCAGACTATAGAACTGTGAAACCAGAACTGTGGAGAGCACAGTTCTTTAGTCTGAGGTTGTTACCACTGCTTTGATAAGTACTTTGCTTCCTTAAATGTGCCTAATTTCGAAATGGTAAATGTTGAATTGAAAAAATACTAACAGCATTTGTCTATGTCTTCTATTCTTTCTTTCTGTTTCACAGTAACTCGGAGGGTAATTCAGTCTCTAGATATTTAATATATCATATAAATAACTTGCTAGAGTAACTGACAGGTTTTGAAAACAGAAATAAAAACAAAAGCACCAAGTCTATATACCAATGGCCCTAAAATGAATAGAGCTTTGAGTGCTTTTTAAATATTTAACAAGCCATTTTGACATATCTTATTAGGCTGAACTAGAACATCTTATTCATACATATTCCTCATTAATAATTAACTCATCACAGGAAGATCTAAAAAATGAACTAAAATGTGCAGAGCACTTAGAATCCTAGTTCTGCTGATAATCTTAAAGGCTAAGGTTTTGATTTCCATATGACTGCCATGTTCTACTGTTAGTAATGCCTTCAAGTTTAATAGATAGTTATTTTATTGGTCATTGTATATAGGCTGACCTAGGTTTTAAAGTAATTCTGATAGCTGCATCTTTGTATGATACAAGTAACTAAAGGGCCTCAGTTTAACAGCAAATGTGAGTTGCATGCAATACACTCAGCAAAGATTATTTGTTGTGTTTGTATCACTTCTGTTAGAAAGTGCATAATGTTGCCATCCAAAACAATATGGTAGATCAGGAAGAGACAATATGCACTTTAAGGAATTTGTCTTCTGTGTAAAGACAAAGAGGTAAAATGATGCTGCAAAACAGGGAATTCACTTCTTTGCAATATGCAGCACATCAGTATTAGAGCTGTTTGAGATTTTTTTCCCCCACTGTCCTTTTAAATCAAACTAAGTAACACAGAGAGTGATGGCCTTGCTATCAGACACAAAAGCAATCCATGTTTTGTTTGGATTTATTGGGGTTTTGCTTTCTTTTTTTTCCCCATGCTAACAATAAGAGAGGATTGCACGTAGTATACTCTCTCATGGGAAAAGTAACAAGTCTTTAATCTTTCCCTCATTAAACATTCAAAGAAACTAAAATCTTCTTGACTTGCAGGAGTCATATATTGGGTGAGATTTCTAAATGGCACTAGTCTTATTAAATATGTTTACCTCTTAAGCTTGCCATTTATGATGTCATTTTCTACTTCTCCTTAGTACCATCTCATCTTCAAACACTTTAAGTTCCTAATGCAGACTAGAGAGAGTTTAATGCCAGTTAAAAAATATCCAAACCAAAACAAACAAGTGGACAAACACTAGTCATTTACCCAAGTAAATCAAGAATCACTTCACTGGAATAATTGGAATGCATTCTATAAATAGCTGAAGCATTTAGCCCTTGATGCTGGAGTGGTTACTGAGTGTTTTGTAGGGGTGGCTAGAGATTTCCTAGCAAATGCAAAGAGGATAGGTTTTGCAGTGTATCCCTGGAGACAAGCAGAGAGAAATTATGACTTGTGTTCTGTGACTTGTTTGCACTATTTTTGTTCAGAATTTGTGTATTCACAGATTCATGTTCAATGTGTATTTTATAATACATATATTTTATTATTTAGATGTTTGAACAACTATAAAATATAAACATTGGGCAAGTTTTTCATATATCATTTAAACAAAACCACATCATATAGTCTACCTGTAGAAAAAAACCCCTGTACTTCGCTTTATTTCTTTTGTGGTGGTTTAATGATTAACAGAAACTGTTTGTGCTCTGTTTTGAGTATGTTCAGATGTCACTATAAATATTATAGATCTTAGCTATGTTTCTTCTTTTCCCTGTCAAGATTTCAGTTCTGTAACAGTAACATAATCTTTTAATAGGATGCACAAGACCACTAAACACTATTAGAGGTAATTTACCATCTATTTTCTGACTCCTTAGGTTTCTGTCATGTAGCTTAAGATTCTCTTCTAGTGTTGGAGGATGTAACAAAAAATGCAAAAATACTCTAAGATGTATCTGTGCTTGTGTCTAATAATTTCTGGTATATTGTTGATTTAAGTGTTGTCTGTAACACCAATTGTAATACTACCAATTGTGCTGTGGAAATGAGATACTTCATTTCCAGAGGTGTCCCATAAATTATCAAGTAAATATACAAAAACTTAGAGACTGAAATGTAAATGAAAATATATTGTCTTTAATGGTTTCTGTTTACCTATTTGTTTCAGCACATACAATTCCACATCTCAGGATACTGATCATAAGAAATAATGTTGTGTAGCTGCATAAGTTTTAATTTATAGATCTATGATGAATTAATAGCAGGGAACGTTTGAGTTCTATTAAAATATTAGACTTGTATAGATTTATATACCAATAGCTGAAAAAGAGCATAGGGATTGCATGAAAGGCTGAAAAATATGAAATCTTAAATGTTTATTGTTGGAGAATGACAAGAATTTGAATTATGTTCCAGTTTTATTTTGGACTGTTAATTCCTTAGTCTTTGTCTATTATTTCTACCACTCTCATGTATCTTTGAGAAATGGAATAATTTGCTTAATTTCCCATCAAAATTTAAACCTACACTAAAGACTAAAAAGTCTTTTTTTCCCCTGAAACTATTCAGTATCCTGTTTCCTGAACTCAACTCTAATGTTTTGTCTCAGCTCCAGCAAATGATCTTTTCCTTCTAATGAGTGGGAAAAAAATGTGAGATATCACTATATAAACCTGCTCATTAGTAGATGTGACTGAAAAGGGTCCTATGTTCCGTTAGTGAAGTACAGGAGTATCCAAGGGCAGTAAACTATGAGAAAAATATCAGTAAAGTGTAAATATCCACTCTAAAAGAGAAAGTGTGCAAGTGTAAAACTTAGTGTTTACTCTAATTTTCACATATCTTCTCTTGACTGTCCATAGAACCTCATAAATCTTACTACAATAGCTATGTCCTGATGTGTAGCAAGAAGTTTGTTACTGCATGTTATTTAGCTAGTCCACTGGTATGCATACATGATTTTTAGTATATAGGGCAAATACCACTCTGTGGGTAAATGAAACTGGGGAGAAAAAACCAACAAACAAAACATCCAACCCACCCCCAAAAGAAAATCAAACAAAACCCCTAAACGAGCAGAAACAACAATACTGGAAGTACTCTCATCTGAGCTGAGGAAAAAAAAAAACCAGAGAAAATGGGAGGGACTTAGAAGCTATTCCATTTTTCTAATAAGTTGAGTCATCCTTAATGACAAAGACCTATGTAATGTAGACTACTTGTATTGGTAATTAACTATATATCTTTATGGTACTGGAGTAAATACTTCAATTGAAGAACTTGCCTCTAGTCTAAATGCCAGAGGATTATGGTGGTGCTTGGTTTTTCTTATCCCTTTTTCTGAGCTGAGACACGTAGTAGACAATCTCTGCAAGACAGCAAAGTTAATCAATACACTTTTCTGTGAGAATCATTCAGTAGTCCGGGGGTAAGACAGACCTGATAGTTCAATAAGCATAGTCTCAACAGGACTGGGTGTGTGGCCATAGTTGCCGGTGAGCTTTTAGAGAAATACAGGTTTCTATCTTTCTTCCTGACTGCCTTCCTTTTCAGTAAAGAATATTTTGCAACTGATGCTTTCATTAGCTCCTAGTTTATCAAACACCAGATACAGCAACTGGAATAACAAATATCCTTAATGTCTTCCTACTTGTAATCACGTTAGAGAATTCTGAGTCTTAAATGACTACCAGTCACTCAGGAGTAATTATTTCTTTTAATGCATGTATTGGTAGGTTGCTGAATTGAAATGTTACATGTCTGAGGCCTTGAAGTTACTACATATAGTCAATATCAGCTAATTATTTTCAGTACTTTGAATCCAGGCAGAAGAGATGCCTTTTTCAAAAGCTAGTAAGCTGTGTGTACCAATTTGAAAACTGGTCTTTCACATAACTTCCAAAATCTTACTGCTGTACTTTCAGGGTGAGCATGGCAGGGAGATGGAAATAATATAGTGACTGGAATATGTCTGATTCACAGTTCATGATTTCACAAGTGGTACAGAAGAGACCTTGGCAACATGATAACATCTAATAGAGATCAGAAGAATATCTAACATAGAGCAGATTTTTCATTGAGTGAAAACTCACTCTGTGTCGCCCAATTAGGAAATGAAAATATGCCACTTCATAAATTGATTTTGATATTATTGTGTTCTGACCTGAGTATTTTTGTGGTTCCACATTGCTCTTTCAATTGGTTAGACCTAAGAAACAGAAAAGAAAGCTATCATAGTGTTATCCACACTAATTTTGTCCCAGTTTTAAACGTGATTTACCAACAATGCTCACAGATGGGACACTGCATCCTTAAAGAGAATGCTCAGTGGAAATTCTTTAAAAAGCAAAAACTGTTTAAGAAAAAAAGAATTTGTAGGTGCAGATGTTATGAACACACAATTACATCTAGAAACTCAGGCAGTTTGAAAAGACTTTATTACTTTCATGACTTACCAGGGGTGGAAGAAGGGTAAAACTAGTTTGCAGAGAAGGTTAATAATAATTGTCATATCAAAATATATTCCAGTGAGGAGCGGAGGAGATGATATTAACCATGTAAATATGTGAGATCTGCTCATGCACTAGAATCTTCTATGAAGCAGAAAGTGTAATTTGTCTTAGTTTTACAAATACTCATTAGAAAATATTTGTATGAAAACAAGTTTGTGCTTTGGTGGGGTCTTCACCTTATCACAACAGTCCTTTTTTTTCCAAAACGCAATCTTATAGAATTGTAGAATCATAGAATCAACCAGGTTGGAAGGGACCTCCAAGATCATCCAGTCCAACCTAGCACCCAGCCCTAGCCACTCAACTAGACCATGGCACTAAGTGCCTCATCCAGTCTCCTCTTGAACACCTCTAGGGATGGTGACTCCACCACCTCCCGGGGCAGCCCATTCCAATGCCAATCACTCTCTCTGCCAACAACTTCCTCCTAGCATCCAGCCTAGACCTCCCCCGGCACAACTTGAGACTGTGTCCCCTTGTTCTGTTGCTGGTTGCCTGGAAGAGACCAACCCCCACCTGGCTACAACCTCCCTGCAGGTAATAGTATCTGTAAAATATGCATTAAAAAAAAAAAAAAGTAATTATTAAAACTGTTCAATTTGGGGAGCCTTTCTCAATATAATTGAATCATTCACTACAAAATACTTCATCTAACTCTGCCACTACATAAATGTCCAAATATTTAAATCCTTTTAGGGTCCAGTGCAGTTGGAAATTACTTATTGTACTGTAGCAGAATACATGATTCAATGGCAAGTCATTACTTTGTGGGCTTTTTTTTTTCTTTTACTATTTGATTTGCATATTACTATGTTACTTGAAAATTGCTAGATATGCAACCAGTCGTTAATGTTACCTTCAATTTTAAAAGTGTTGGAAACAACTTCTTTGCTGAAGTAAGTATAAATGGCTTGCTTTTAAATAAGGGTGTCTGTGATTCACAGGACTGCTCAGATGTCCTATACTGGTGCCCACTTGTGAATGTATAAATATACTCTTGTGACTGAGTTTAAAAACTGATCTTCAGTTCAAATTTTCATGCTGAGTCTTTAAGATATCACATAGCAAGGTTCTCGCTGGAATAAAGAAAAGAGGCTGTCTCTGTGGGAGAATAATAGTTTTTATAACCTTGATCTGCTTAATGCTTGCCATAAGGCAAGTTCCAGTTTGTCCCTGCAAATTGTGTTTAAGATCAGGTTCAGAGAGGGCTATTTTTCAGCTTTATTTCCTCTCCTTTCTTGGTTTCACTGTATTTTGTTCTAGTGTTTTTCCAGACTAAGTCAAATTGCATTATTTTAATGGAATATTAATCTAGCTATACCAGCAGAATTTATGGGTGCCTCAGTTAAGAAGTTTGTGCCAAAAAGAAAGATGATCTACAGGCTTGACTGGATCACAAATAGCAAGGCCAGCTGGGGTAGGAAAGTCAGTGATCATGCCCTTGTACTCAGCACTTGGCCACATACATCTTGAGTAGTATGCTTGGGTTTGGCCCCTCACTATGAGAAAGATGTTGAGTTGCTGGACCACGTCCAGAAAAGGGTCACAAACCTGGTGAAAGGCCTGGAGAACAGATTTTACAAGGAGTGCTTGAGGGAACCGGGATTATTTAGTCTGGCGAAGAGGAGAATGAGGGGAGATCTCATTGCTGCTTACAACTACATTAAAGGAGATTGTAGTGAGGTGGATGCTGGTCTCTTCTCCTGATATCAAGTGATAGCATAAGAAGAAACATCCTGAAATTATGCTGGGGAAGTTTAGATAGATATTAGGAAAAATTTCTTTGTTGAAAGGGTGATAAAGCATTGGGACAGGCTGCCTGAGGAGGTGATGGAGTCACTGTCCCTGCAGATGTTCAAAAGGCTTTTAGATGTGGCATTTTGGATCAATGATTGGACTCAATAATTTTAGAGATCTTTTCCAACTCAAACAATTCTATGATTCTACGATTCTGTTTCTTAGATTCCCTATCTCTTACATGATGCTTCTAGAACATCTTGAGAAGCTATGGTGAGATCACTATAATTAATAAGTCTCAATTTAGAGAAAGCAAGAGGTGAATGAACTGAAATTAAATGCTATGCTTAAACATTGTGCATGTGCATGACAATAGTCCTTCACACTAGGACAGGCAATACGTAGATTGTGTCATTATACACACATATAAGAGAGCAGAGGTCTACATTTCAGATACTCATTTTCAGATGACTTGAAATTTTGGGGGTTTAGAGCTGTGTTCACTGAAAGATTTACGCACTAAAATATTTAGATTTCTGTTGGCATTTTCTGAAGTGATGCTTATGCACTTGCTTATAAATTTTTCCTTTTCCTGATTTTTGTTGCTCAGTCATTTTTTGGTTGTTTTGTTGTTATTTTGATGTGCTTTTGTGTTTGTTTGGGGTTTGGGGCTTTTTTTTTTTTTTGAGGGGACTTTATTTGTTTGTTTTAATTCTATATGGTGTGTTTGGAGTCTTAAGGAACTCTTTTCTCTGTTTTCAGATGTCTGTTCAGCTACAGAAAAGTTGTGAAAAGGTTAACCTAGTTTGTCTTTCTCAAATTATCATTTTATGATACTTTTGTGACTTAGGAAAAAGCTTAAGCTAGGAACAGAACCCACTTTCTGTCAATGTGTTTCACCATTCCTCTTTTCTTAGCCCAGGCTGAGTTTGAAACATTAAATATTTGATTTCTATAGCTGATTATGGGATAGATTTTTGCCACTGATGCACTCCTGAAACACTTCCTGGCCAAGTGTGTATTGAATTCATTCAAGTTACTTCAAGGGTATAGAACTGCCACAGTTCTATCTATAGAGTATGAGCTGGAGAAGAGGAATTTCTGATGTCAATATGTCTTGATGCCTCTCTGTTTTATTATCATTATTACACTTCCTCCAGCATTTCTGTAACTTAGTATTCAACTTTGTTGAGATGTAATTTCTAGTGAAATTCTGGGAACATGGAATTATAGGAACACATTTAATTCAGTTTTAATATCCTACAAGTTTTTATTCTTTGCATATAATTATAGTAACAACTGTATAAATTGGTAATGATATAAGTGTTCCGTACTTAAACTTTTAAATTATAGTTCTAATAAACACATTAAAACTTACTTTTAAAGTAACGTATGGTGAGCCTCTATTTCCCCTGAGAATTTTTATGTAGCATTATCAGTAATTCCTTCTTCAAGTAATTACTGCCAACAATGTGCTTATGGACTTGAGCATTCTGTTTTCTTTTGACATGAAAATTGTTTCTCTTTTTACACTGCTGAAAGTTGCTGATATGAAAATTACCATTAAAACGTTTGTGAATTGCCTTCTTTCTCTTAATTAAAGGTTTTGTAAGAAACATATTTGTGGATCTGGAACATAAGCTGATAACTGGCTATACTTTGCTGAGATACTTCCATTCATTACCAAAATAGTATCAAGAGAAGTCTTTTTCTAGTAACATTTATAGATCAGAGTCATGCACACTGTCAGATAAAAGGTAGTCTTTCATAAATTCTCTCTGGTTCGAATAAATAATCTTTACTTCTTTAAAAAATAAGTCAAACTCATACTTTAACAGAGTTTCATTTCTTCTAATTTGCTGCAGTTATAGTAGCTCAGATAGTCTTACTGGTTATTAGCTATCTGAAGTAATTTAGTACTTAATGTTTTATTCCTTGTGAGAGAAAAATAATTGCTGTATACATGAGCATAAAATTATTTAGAAGCTGATAGAAGTAGAAACACATTAATAGAAAAAGAAGTAATTAGTAGTGTTTCTCAGTAGTGTTTCTCAGTGCTCAGAGGATAAAGGCACAAGCTTAGAAACAAAGGTTACTGGGATTTTAAAATTGGTCCCATGTTAGCATTCTTGTATCCTATATAGGATGTTACAGTTCGGATCAGATAAGTAAAAAAAAATGTTAGGATGATCAAACCCAGATCTGGATAGTAGTTAAGACACACAATGACACAGGGGTCTCTCCTGGGGATGAAGTGATGGAGAGTTTGCTCATCAAGTTTGCCAGTGGCACCAAACTGGGGGAGCAGTTAATCTCTTCAAGAGCAAAGCTGCTATTCAGACCTAGACAGGTCGAGGGAATAGGCTGAAGGGAACAATATGAAACAAAACAAGAACAGATGCAGAGCCCTACTGTAGGAAGGATGAGTCTCTGCCATCAGGACGGGCTGGGAGCCAACTGCCTAGAGAGCAGCTCTGTGAAAAAGGTCCTGAGGTTCCTGGTGAGTAGTGGGAGGGATGTAGACAAAGAACATGTTGTGGCAGCAAAGCTGGCCGGTAACGTCTTGGGCTATATGAACAAGAACATGACCAGTAGAGAATCCCCCCAAAAGGGATTATTTCCCTCTAATTAGCATTCATTATATAACATCTGGATACTGTGTTTGATTTTGATTCCTTCACTACAAAGAAAAGACAGATAAACCAGAGGGAGTAGAGTGCCAAAAAAATGAACACTCCTACACCTAACTCCCCATATACACTCAAACTAAAATGTATGTTAACCGTACCTCGAGGTACAGACCTCCACATAATGGCAGCTTGCTGATCTGGGAAAAATGTTGGTGGTTGGACTTAGGTCACACTTAGGTTTCAATTTAGATTTGGATTTTCCAAGAATATTGTTGAATGTTGTATTTTAGGTGAATGGATAGTGGGATACAGCTTTTCCCTTGCTGCGTTCGTATCTAACCAAATCCGATCTGTTAGCTACAACCCACCAGAAATCAGACTGGAATGAAAATTGTTTCTCTGGACTGCAACTATCTCTGAAGTTTTCAAGTTAAGCTATGAGTAGGTGTGCATTGACATTTGCAGCCTTTGTATGCATGACCTCTTTATTTTCAGTGGATTTACTGCCTTGTATTATTAAGTGCTCAACTCTGGCAGACTTGATAAGTTTCACGGGTTAGATTTAGCTGCTTGTGTGTGGTGCCTTTTGGATGTTTAACTGTGTTAGTAGTGTTCATAGAATCATAGAATCGGCCAGGTTGGAAGAAACCTCCAAGATCATCCAGTCCAGCCTAGCACCCAGCCCTATCCAGTCAACTAGACCATGGCACTAAATGCCTCATCCAGTCTTTTCTTGAACACCTCCAGGGATGGTGACTCCACCACCTCCCTGGGCAGCCCATTCCAATGGCAAATCATTCTCTCTGGCAAGAACTTCCTCCTAACATCTGTAACATCCTATCACATCTGTCTCTTACCAAAGAGACAGATACAAAGATAAGATTTTAAATTGTTTTGCTATGCTGTTACCAGTCCTTCCATGGCTGGCAGGTACAAAACCAGTACATACAATACCTCCTGCACATCTGACTGTCTCTCCATGCACAGTGGTTGTGCTCTTGCAGACTCAACGGAGTCACCCTATGGCACTACTGCAGTGCTGGCCATTTCCCGTGTCTTTGAGGTGTCCAGCAATGTGCCGATATAACTCTGGAAAGCGACTCTTAGTGGCAAAATGGGTAGGGCATATCTAATAATACAGAGAAATGAAAGAGATGAAACAGATTAACTGATAGGCTTTGTACTTTTGTGGGTATAAAATGTTTGAAGTATTCACTAATGCATTGCTATTTCTCTAAAGAGTCGTATAACTAAGTATGTTACTTGCTAACTGCAACCAAAAATTGGAAGAAAACTTCCTTCACATCCTCAAATCATCTCTGTAGATGCTTTCACACATTTCTGTACCCTTTCCTACATCTTAATTGGATACATCAATGCCCTGTAAAATGCAAATAGAATCTTTTTTTTCACTCAATCAGTCAGAAAATTCAGAAGTTCAAGAAGCAATGTAAGTACCCTGTGAAATATTCTATAATTTAAGAAAACCCTTAATTTCCATCTCAATTTCTCAATATAATAGTGGGAAATTATTAATTTGGTGACTTTCTGCTTGCTGTACATATCAAAAAGGGATGAGTTTGGGGTCTTTTATGTGTCTTTAAAGAATAATGAAAGCAAATGAATAAAATAACTCACACCAAAAATGAAGTTTTTGGATGACCTTTCTTTTTTGCTGCTGGACAGTTTTCTGTTCAGGATTGTGTTTTCAAACATACTTTGGGCAGATGGATCCAAATTGCAATTGTGAATCTAGAGGGACAATGAGAGTGAATTGTTTCAAAATCAAACTTCATGAACATTTTAAAGTTAGTGTTAACTACATTTTATTCATCAAGTAACAGAATTAATTTCATGATTACTTGAATTGAACAAATTTACTACCTAGATGTAACATGCTATACCATCATGAGCTTGTGGTTTATATTACAGTATGATCCTTTGCGATATATAGAATTCAGTAATTTCAGATATGTATATTTACTGCAGAGGATTTTAACTGGATATTCTAATGAAGGTAACATCCTTTTTTGGACACTCTTTAATATGTCCTTATCCCTCTTGAAGTGGAGAGCCTAGAACTGGACACAGTGCTCAAGATGTGGTCTCACCAGGGCAAGGTAGAGCAGAGGGTGAGGAGAGCCTCCTTTGACCTACTGGAGATATGGACACCTTGGCCACAAGGGCACGTCACTGTCCCATGGATAGCTTACTGCCCACCAGGACTCCAAGGTCCTTCTTCATGGAATTGCTTTCTAGATCAACTCCTAATCTATAGTGGTGTGTGGCAGTGTTCTTCCCCAGGGTCAAGACTCAACACTTGCTCTTCTTGAACCTCATTAGGTTTCTTTTTGCCCAGCTCTCTAGTCTGTCCAGATCTCACTGAATGGCTGCACAGGCTTTCTGTGTGTCAGTCAATGCTGAGGGTATACTCTATCCCCTCATGATGAAGATGTTGAATAAGACTGGGCCTAGTACTGACTCCTGGGTAACACCACCAGTTACAGGTCTCCAAATGGATGCTGCACCATTGATCAGAACCCTCCAAGCTCTGTTGTTTTGTCAGGATGGCATCCAGGTGGTCTTTGAATGACTCTAGACATGAATACTCTACCACTTGTCTAGGTAATTCCAGTGGTCTACCACCCACAAAGTCAAGTAACTCCTTCTTCATGTTTAGATGGAACTTCCTGTGTTCAAATTTGTGCCCGTTGCTCCTGTTCTGTCACTGGGTGCCACTGAGAAAAAGTGGTGCCGTCCCTCTGACACCCTTCAAGAATTTACATAAGATAATAAGATGCCTCCAAATGACAGAACTTCCTATTTCCCCTATTTCTCTCTGTCCACATCATCATGCTCTTTGCATTAGAGACTTCTTCCAGCTGTTTTAGTTATGTATGCAACTGGGACAACAAATCTGCAACTTCCTGAGCAACAGCATAATGTGCAGAAATACTTGCCCAGGTTTTCTGTGCCCCGAGATGGGTTTTGTGGAAGTTACTGTTTTTTCAGAGTGGTTTAGCATGTGATTCTTTATGAAAAGCAGTAGTGAATTGGTCTCAGAATCAAATAGTCCCTATCTGATGATATCTTAACATGGCTAATTTGTTAAATATTATGGTCAGATTCAATTTATTTTGGTGCTGAATGATGATTAACTGTTTTAGTTCAAGATAAAGTTATCATCAATAGGTAATGTTTTCTAATTATGAACTATATGCTGACTTACCTATTGGACGTAAGGCTCAGGGGAGATATGTTTAATGGGGGAAGATAAAAGATGTAGGTATAGCAACTTTTGTCATTCTTGGCAAAGAGACATAAGTTCAGATTTCTTTGGATCAGGTGGTTCTTGTGTGGATTATATGCCACCAATAGCTAAATGTAAGCAGTAGTAGGCTAACACCAGTACTTGAAATTAAAACTTGCTAGCATTTATTTCAAATTATGCCAGTCTCTAAATCAGTGCATTCATGAGACAGCGTAGAGGTTAAGGAGTTTTATGAAAGGATAAATCTGAATTTGTCTTTACATGTCCTTTAGATTACTACAAACTGAGAAGTTCTTAACTGCTCTTTATACAAGGCCTTCACAATTTAGGCTATGTATTTAGGATGAAATAAAAATATGCTTTTAGATAGCTGTAGGGTGGATAAACATAGATGAAAATTTGAAGCTTGTTTATATGTTTCCTTCAGATCTTTAATTTAGACTAACTTAACAGAATCTATTATATTTGTTTTTTCTTTAGCTACTTTGATTTATTAGGGATAAAGCAGATAGAATTGCCTTTCACCCACTGATTTTTTTTTTTTTAAGGGGGGGATTAACTGCATCTGTTAAATAGAAACATTAATTAATTTATTTATAAATAATAATTAACTAGTGTCCCAGCTTCCATCAAAATACTATCATGCAGTAGGAATAGTTTTCATTATTGTGCAAAAAAATCTTAGTCTTTAATCTCCTGAGAAAAACTTTATTGTATGGCCTATAAGTGACTATTCCTTTAAAAAGCTGCCCCATCACACCAGTGTCAACATGTATTTTGTGTTTTGTCATCCACTAGAAAGTGATTGCATCAGTCATACTGATACGCCTGGAACTAAAACATTTGGGCATAGTTTAGAAACATGATTATTTGGATTTGGGTTTTATTGGCTTTTTTTCCTAGTTCTTGTTGCATAAACACCACATGACTCAGTATAAAGGCATCAGAAGCAGTTGAAATATTATGAACATGTTTTTTAATTGCTTGTTTTGACAAGCAAATAAGTAAAAAAAAAAAATCATGATTTTTTTTCCTATTTAAATCTGTGTTGCCTAAGTACTTTCTGTGTGACAAACAGCAGTCAAATTTCTTAATGTATGTAATAAGAAACCTTGATTATTACTTAGATGGCATTATTGTGACTTTCCTGGGCTCTAGTTTAAAAAATAATTTACTTAGTACTCAGAACATTATCATGCATATATCCTGTTCTTATATCTCCTAAAACTGTATGTCATATAGTTTACCTATAGGAGAGGTTCAGACTAGGCTATTTAATGTAGGAGTTAATATTCAGTAGATATATTTGAAGACTGATAGCTTATTTAGTAGCCCATCCTAGATTATTTTCATATATTCACTGATGAATATTACTTCACTGAATTTCAGTTTTGTCCATTGATATAACTGAAGATACTCGAGTCTCGTATGGCTTTTAACAATAGCTCAATGTTAGGATATTTTGTACCACATCTTCTTCTTCATTTTTTTTTCTCCTTCTGTGCAGTTTGTCAGTAAACATAGAACAGTGGTCTCACAAATTCTGCCTCTCCCAGAGCTTACCCATCTGATTTATGTACAGGCAGAAATTGCATCTCCTCTTAGCATATATGTTACTGTGTAAAATAAGTTGAAGTTTCCTGCTCCTTTGATATGATAGATGCTTCAGTTCCTTACTGGGAGGAGTATGGATCACTGAAGGAGTACATGAGTCCCTTGCAATTTTTTCTTCTACTTGTCTGAATTCACATCTCTTGAACATGTATTTTATGCAATGGTGAAGATGCAATTTGACTGATGCTGTAAGCTTTTCTGGCTTCTTAATTTCTTCTTCTATTTTCAAACTTGTGACTCTTTTTTACCAATTAGCATGTGTGAACTTTTCCTTCCTCATGATCCTCAAGGGATTCCACTTAACAACAGAAATTAGTTGTTAGCCTTAGAATCATTGTATCAACCATGATGGAAGAGACCTCCAAGATGACCCAGTCCAATCTAGCACCCAGCTGTCATATGATTATGTTAATATTTCTGTTCTGTCTTTTCTGAAGGCCAAACTATCACAAAAAGTGATAGTTTGGGAGTTTGCTGCCCTCCTCCCGCAATGAATTCACCCAGACTAGACTCAGCTGGCTGGAGGTTAAGGAATGAAGCTATATTTACAGCATAGCACAATTTACAAGCATATGTATACACAATATACAGAAATATTTACAGTTATATATAAGTTAAAAGTAATACAGAAACACAAAATCCCTCCCAAAACACAATCAGACTGCCAGGATGCACCAGACCCAAACCTCCTCTCCTTCCTTTCCTTCCCTTCAGAAATAACGAGATTAATCCCCATAGATCTCATGTGATAAATCTGGAGAGATCTGAGGTGAGATGTCAAAAAAGACAAGAAGGTTAGGGGAAATAAAAGGTCAGGTTGGATTAGAGTTAAGGCCGATGCAACTACACATAGACCACCAGAGAGAAGTGAGAGTCTTATCTATATTTTGACTAGTTGCATTTCTCAGCAGAAGAATGAGTGACACAGGTTACTGGATTTTTTTCCTTTCTTACAGCTAAGGATTTAATTTCTCTCAGTAAAATATTCCAATTAGCCTTAAACCAGCACAGTAATGCTTGTATCTGTTTCATGCCGTCCTTAAATATAGCTATTAAAAGAGATTTTTTTAAAAGCTTGTGCCTAAGATCTCATAAACATAACTTGAGGGTGCAAACTCACAGTGGATTTACATCTGTCACTTAGCTGCTCATCATGTTCAGGTACAGCATCTAACATGAAACAAGCTTACTTCCTTTTTTTTTCTTCACCATCAGCCTTTCTGCTTTGGGATAGGAGTGGTGGTGTTGGTTTTTATTTGTTTGGTTGTTTTTTTGTTTTTGTTTTTTAAATCTATGTCTGGAAGAAAGTAAATGCAGATAAAGTTAAACAAGTTTTAAAATAAACACTATAGATTATTGTGACTATGGCATCTGAAATGAGCTTAGCAGTTTGGTTTTGGTTTGTTTGTTTGTTTTTTAACCTTTGTACTATGGAGAGTTGCAGCTTTAGCCATTGACATATTTTTCTTAATCCAGAACTGAGATGTTAGAGGTAATTCAGCTAAGTTTACATAGTACCTGGCCATTTTTCTGATTTGCAGTGTAGGCATCTTAAGGAAGATTCATTAGCTGGATTGAAAACTCCAAATAATGTTGAAGTTGAGATCATAGTGTGTGTGTATTTCATACTGGTATTTGCTTCTTTTAAAGAAGTTTTAAATTCTTGTGCTTTAGCAGAGGTAGCACACAAGTTATAGTATCTAAGCATATCCTTTCTCCCCTGAACTCTGTGCTGCCTTTGCAAAAATGCTTCCATGCAACTTGATGATTACAGAACCACACTGACGTAGTAACCTCTCTGGTTGTTAAGTATGCAAAACAAATTGGGGAAAAAATAGAAAGGACAAACAGAGCTCAGAGGAAATGAAGCTGAACAGTACTAGTTCAGTTGTTCACTTATAAACACCTCACTGCTTAAATTGATTCTGGCCATAGACAAAGTGAAATCAGTTTTCTTCACCTAAGGAATCTGGGTAAAGAGCCCAGGTAAGCAGAGGTAAAAGACTTTCCTTTAAAGACTTTTCATTTGTCTATGGAACAGCTATGTGAATTTTATAAGAATAATCGTTTAGCTGAAATCATGTCAGTCAGCTATGACTAAACACAGCATTCCTGAGAAAGAGGAATCCCCTTTTTGTTGGAAGGGGAGTGGTTATCATTGTTGAGATTACAATTATGAAGTTGATCTTTTAAAGAGGGATTTTACTGCCTTAAATTCCTTTGACATCTACTGAAAAAGATCTTCTATAAACTGGTCTAGAGAGCAGAAAGCTTTATTAATATTTTTCCTGATTAATGTTATTAATATTTTTCCTGATTAATATTGATAATCAGTTCATATTATTACAACAATAGCCTTCTGTATTGGAAAGGTCTCAATAGTATTTGGATTTCTGCTTTTAGTAATTAATAAGTTAAAATAAAGCCTTGTATTCACTACAGTAAAGTGCAGAGAGACTAAGAAATTCCATATATTCATATATTTCTTTTGCAAAGCTTCATTTGGATGCAACTGATTAAATAATGTCTGCTACATTTCTTTTGCAGTGTCTCTGGCATGCATAGCATGCCAAATAAACACATTTTTATGCGGTGTAATTACATATATCACTGACATTGTCAAGCCTGTAAAATATGTAGTCATCTTGTAAAACATGGTGTCAGAAATATGAAATATCACTTCGAAAAAAAAAGAGAAAAATCTTTAAGAAAAATACTTTTGAAAAGAATTTGAAATGCATTTGTTGTGAAGAAAACAGTGGAAATTAATTTCTTTTGAACACTGCATAGTATGTGATAGTTTACCTTAAACTTTATTTGGATTAAAAGGACATGAATAGGAAATAAATTATTCACTAATACTGAAAGAATTTGCACTTTAAACAATTTGCAGGTGATTTTTCTTAGCCAAGCAAAAGACATCTCCCCCCCCTTTTTTTTTAAACACTGTATTGTTCATCTCTTCTATAAGTGTATATCTGTTTGCAGATATATAAAGCGTCATATAAATACTGCTTCCTGAATCAAAGTTGAAATCATGAGCAGGAGCATTCTACATGAAGTGCTTTCCAAACTGTAGCTTTGCCATTTGCTAAACCAGTTTTGCAAGCTTAAAGAGTATAAAAAAGTCACTTGCCAAAAAATCTTCACTGATTATTTCAGAAAGACCTTTAAGCCTTGACTCTTTCCAGGCTTATTCATTATTTCCTTGTGTGTATCTTCATCAGTATCTAAGAAAGAACTCTAGGCCAGATGCAAAAATAGTCTATTTCCAAATAAGCTCATAAAGTACTTCAAAGTTTGAAGTAAAGACAGACAACCTTTATATTTCACATTGGTTTACTTTTAGTAGTTGCTTTTAATATACTCTATTTCACTCATCAATGTAAACTTCACAGATGAAATCTATTGCCTGTTCTGTCCATCTGCAGGGAGAAAGAATGAACATTGAATTTATATTCAATTCAACTAAGGGCAAAATTATGAAAGCAAAAGTACCATGTTGCAAATCAAGGCAAGTTATGGGTAGAGATAACCCTTGAAAGTAGTATAAACGGCTTAGGAAGTTCTCTGTGATTCTCAAGTAATGAAGCACTAGCTAGGAATGTGATGAAGTAGCACATGCATTTTTAAGTCTGATGGGATTCTTGTGCACAGGCTGGAGAAGGAAGCTACAGAGTTACCATGGGATTTCAGATATTTTGGAGGGACTCTGTCCATCTAATCCTGAAAGAACTGGCTGTAGCTATTAAAACTGAGCATGTGCATTGTGAACCTAGCTGAAGAAATCATCTAGGAAACAAAGATCCCCTATAGGTCACCATATTAGTTAACATTGGATAAGTGCTAGCTAGATACATTAATTTGTAGGAATTTACTGAATTTGGTATCCACTGACTTTTTAATATATTCATGAGAACTTCATGTGGTGAGACAAATTTATCCTTAATTTTTTTTGCCTGAATTTTAAAATATTTAGTAGACTTCATTGCTTCCTGGATATGAGGATCTTTCACATTAACTTATTTTGTCTGACAGACATTTAAAAAGCACTGCATTTGTTTCACATACTGCATCTTGATTCAGGGGTATTATTGCCAAGAATTTATATAGAATGTAGGAAGTTCTCTGTTGTGCTAGTTGGATGTCATTTCCCATGGTACCTGTGTACTGTCTCCCTAAGAGAAGTAGAAGGGAATCTCATGAGAAGCTTAAGAAAACAGGGCTACCTGATTGAAAGGCTAATATTTCATAGACAAAGAACTGAATTCTATGCCATTCTTTAAAATCTTTGAATCAAATCATCATCTTTGTGCCCAAGCAGTGGTAAAGGAGAAGTGTTGTACAGAACTAAAGTGTTTCTGTTCAAGTTGTCTGCCCAAGAGGGAATTTTCATAGTATTGTATTTAGCAAGAAGTATGAATTGCTGTTTTTAATAAGTTGGTTAGTACTCAGCGGTTTCATGGCATGGTTTTATGTAGAAAGGATCCTACATGATATTCTGAGAAGGAGCATCATGCCTCTGACTTACTGACTGGATCATTGTTACTCTTATTTCTATCCAATGAGGTGACTCTTTACCACCAACCAACAGTTTTGAGTGCTTGTTCTTTGTTCCTAACCATTCCCATGCTGAAGTACTAGGTGTTGCTGAGTTGTAAAGTCAGCTGAGATGCTCCTTGCCACAAGTGGACCCAAAAGACATCAACAAAAAGAGGGCACTGCATGTCTGTGCAAAAGATAAATAGTTGTATATTTAATAACAGCAAGAATAACACATTTCTTCCTTTGTTCTTATATAATTTGCTTTCCTTTATTTTGACTAAACAGAGAGCAGGCAGTAATCTAGGTCTTTCAATCACACAGTCTAGGAATCCTGTGATGAACAAAAAGATAGAAGAAAAAAGTCTATACTGTGATCCTTAGACTTCCAAAGTAGCTTGTGTTTCAATTTTGTGAATCTATGTGGAAGACAATTGTGTTCTATTGTTTTATCAAAATTTAAGACATCACCTTTTGGTGAAATTTTAAATTCAGATAACTCCATGTGTAGAAATATTTTTTTCAGTGTAGCTGTTAAATGAAGCCCCACAGTATTGTGCTGTTCTTATTATTTCTGTGAATGCTGCATTTTAGATTTGAACCAGAGGCTGACTTGCAGAAGAGAACATACACACACAAAAAACAGGTAGATCCAGTGTAAGGAAGGGATAAGAAGAGATATGGAACAGTAGATTTCACACTTCACTTTGGAATATAATAGTTAAGACCTATGGAATTACTGAATAGTCTTTAACCCTACAAAATACATTAAATATATTAAAATATTAA
The DNA here is from genome assembly GCF_015220805.1 of Pogoniulus pusillus. Lineage (NCBI taxonomy): Eukaryota > Metazoa > Chordata > Aves > Piciformes > Lybiidae > Pogoniulus > Pogoniulus pusillus. The sequence goes on along the minus strand of NC_087269.1, from coordinate 43,090,445 downwards.
ATATATTAAAATATTAAAATTTATAAAAATAAAAAAGTCCAAACAAGTGGCAGGAACTGAGCTAGTACCTGCTCTACTCTTGAACAGCGTATTGGAGCTGAATTTATCTTTTCCCCCTCTACTTTTAGGAATTAAAATGTTTCACAAACTTGCTGAAGAGAAAAAAAATATCTGAAAAAGAAAGATGTCTCTTGTAGTTTATTTCTTTTCTGATTTTTTTTAGAATGTCTTTTGATTTTTTTTTCTTTCAGTAGTTATTTTCAATGTTAGAACAGAAAAAAAAGCCACTTTTTTATTTTCACATCTAAAACTTCTCTCTGTTTTTAAAAGCTTTTTTAGTTCTAACTCATACAATGATTCATAATTGGACTGGAAAATATTTTTGTACAATAATTATGCTTCAGTGAATAAATAATGTCACTGATACTAAAGAGTAAAACATTCCTTGGTCACTCTTGTGGTTTGATCAGATTTGATAACTCAGTTTTTTTTGTGTGTTATAATAATCCTATAAATCCACAGAGTGATGAGGGAAAAGTCTATCGCCTAAGAAGCTTGGCAAGAATTAATGTAAAATATGCTTTATTCTCACAACACTAGGCACAATTCCTCATTAAGTATATTGGTGGAGAAATAGCAACAGAACTCATTTGCATAGGCTGAATAGTTTAATTTTATTCACCAAATTTAATTGTTGTACCTGCAGACAGAAGTTTATCTGTTGTGTGGCATATAAACTTCACAGCGTTGGAAATTCTCTTTAAATTGCTTTGCTATTGAATCCAATTTTCATCCTCACTGAGGGAGAAAATATTTTTTGTTATGAGTGGATCGTTATATATTTTAACTGCTTCACCTTTACCTCTAAGAAAAGCCCTAACAAGGAGTTTCTTCTTTTCCATGTAATACTCATAGTTGTTTCTCAGATATGCCTGTCTACCAGGCTCAGAGAATAGTGCTGAAGTGTGGCAGCCCTTTTAATTCTCTGGTGTGATTCTGCAATTGGACATATCTCATCCTAGCACTCATTGAGGTTCCACAAAGAATGGATTAAGTGCTGTATTTTTCTTAATACCTGTGCACAATGAGTAGTTTTTTTGCAGTTTCACAGATGGTGATTTGCCAATGCTGAGGATGCATTTCCCACTTCCGAAAACACATTTCGCTTGTTGTGTAGGAAATCTCATATCCGTGATAATGATCTAGCAGCCCTGAACAAAAAAAAACGCTTTGTTGCACAGAAATTTCAGTCTGTCAGAATAGCCCATGTGTTAAAGGATGAGAAGTAACAAAGGGGCCTAGAGAACAAGCACCAGTAGAATCTGTCCTTTGCTCAGTCAGTGTGGTTACTGTACGTGTCATCTGCAAGCATGCATACTGTTAATCTACCATGGGATGATTAACTATTAAAAAGGGAATAGCAAAGTTGTTCAATTTTTAAGTTATGTTTGATTTGGACCAGAAGATGGTCCTACTTGAAATAAAACTCCTGAAGAGTTGGGGTTTTTGGATTTTTTTTTTGTTTTGTTGTTAATTAAGGGAGTAAAATATTATATAACTTTGAATTTGTTTGGATTTATAGAAAGATGGTGCTTTGCTGATACTTTTAGATCTATAACAATTTTTCTCTCCCAATTTCCTCATTCCCTGTCCTATCCTGGCAAGCACATTCACACACACAAACACATGTAAAACAATGAGTAGTCAAAGAGGCTTGTGCATATACTTCTAGCACCCATACTTGTACAGAGCAATTGCTAGAAAGTGATTTATGGGAATATTTTGCTAGCCTTTCAGGGAAAATAGAACTGGAATCTATTTTGCTGTGTTTCAAATGAGTTTTGTAGATATACAAATCTGCCTCAACAGTGGCCCATTATGTTCAACCCAAATATTTCTCTGCTACAGCATTTTAAAAGTGATACTGTTTCTGTAGCTTGTTTACATACCATTGCAGTACAGCCTCGAGTAATTGTTTAAATTCCTATTCCAGTTTTAAAAGAAATGGTGGCAAGCAAAGTAGTTGCACATCACCATTTTTTCAATGCTTTTGCAGTTTCTTGGACTGCAAGATGGGAAAGTAGAGAGAGCAAAGGAAGAAGACAAAAGCACACAGCCAAGCAGCTTTAGAAACAACAGGCATGATTAAGTGTCATGTTCCACCCTTTTTGCCTTGTTACAGCTGTGTTACTATGAAAACAATCAAATAAAGGTGTGTATATCAAAGGCACATAGAGAAAATGCTGATTCTAAAACTATCCAGTACATTTAAGTGATTGAGAAGATCTCTCATGCTTCACACAAAGAAGTGTACACCATAGCCTGAACCTGATCACATAATAATAAGCTTTGAATGTAGTTAATGGGCTTTTGAAACCCATTTCTAGCATGACAACCATCACTTTAAATTTGTAAGTGATTATGGAGACCACAGTCTAGTTAGAGCTTCCATGGCTAGAATTTCTCCCTGTTGTTTTGATTAGACCTGAATATGTAAAATTAAACATTATTTTTGTGCATTACAATTTTAGGCTTTTCCCTGTTTGAAGCATAATTGTAGTGCATTTTTATTTGATAGCTGTGGAAGCAATTGTTGCACTCCCACACTGTCCTTAGTGGCACTTTCCTCCCCTTATGATACTCAGAAAACTGAAATTGTGTTGCTCTTTTTAGGTATTCTGAGCTGAATCCATTTAATGCTGATATCAATGAAGTTTGGAGCAGCTATTTGTGCTCTGATTATATTCAGGGGGGAATTTTTTCACATGAGAATTTTTATTCTGCTAGAGCAGAGCTGCTGCTGTGTGTCTTGGGCTGTAACTATCCTCTTGTGTTAAGATTTCAGCCATCTGGGAAAGAATTATTTAATCAAAGAATTAGCTATACTTTAATACAGAGAAATGTAAGTGCAAACATTCAAGAGAGAAATGTAGGGTGCCCTTTCATGGTGGAGAGGATGATTTGGATAAAAACAACTGAAAAACGTTTCACCTAAGCACATGAATGCTAATATTTTATAAGGTAATTAGGAACTTTAGGCATAGGACTGTTGAAGACGAGCAATATTCTATACATAGCAGTACAGAGATTGTTATTGGAATATTTATAGTTCTGCCTGCTGCTTGATAATGTGACAGACTGCAGAAAAAAATGTCTTAAGATGAGAGTCAAGGAATTAATGACTGGCATGTATCTTGCTGATGGTCTAGAATTGCACCGTTATGGAGAGAAACTAGATTTGATTTCAGAGACCTTTCTAACCTAGAAGGCAAAAATACAAGATCCCAGGGCATCAAATTTAAACTAAAAAAGAGGAAGTATGATGCAACAGTTAAAATCTGCCATTGAAGCAGAGAAGAATGATGTCATACAATGTCATCTGATGTCATGTCAAATCTTTAAATTGAAATTTTTTAAGTGCGGTGTATAGCCGCAGCCAGCCCTGGCAATGTTCTTTTCAGCACTGATAGGAGATAGTTTTTGGCCCATGTTAAAGAAAAACTTAGGCTGTAGTGATGATTTGTATCTTCAGAAGTAAACTGACAACTTGCCTGCTCTTCTACAGCAACAATTTTTACTAAGTGTCAAAGACCTTAACTATTTATTCATTTATTTTGCTGTATGCCTGCACTTCGCTGCGTGCAAATACAGATTAGTGAGTTTACAAGACACAACTCACATGAAATGAAACCCAAGCGTCTATTTAAAAGATGAAAGCAAAAAAAAGAATCTCAGTCTTGTAATTCTCACATCTGTTCTGAATATATGTACTAGTTTCTTTTGGGTCAAATGAATGCTTTATAAAATGGAGCCATCTAAACCTCAGGAAAATGAAATAGTGGTGATCATTGAAATAATGTAAGGGAAATGAGAAGAACTGCAGGAGCTATTTGTAGTATCTCTGAGCAGCTTTAATTTAACACATATTTATTGTGACTGTAGCCAAAACTACAATACCATACTTTTAATTGTGTTTACAGCTAATCCTCTATAAAACTACAGAAAAAGCCAGCATTTGACTAAATTTCTGCTCCTCTGCTCCTTCACAGTGTATGTAAGATAATGCCTTTATCATATATTTGCCTTTCCTTGGGAGTTTAATGTGAGAAGGTTTTGTGAGATGTTTCATCCATGCTTTCGACCAGAATAGCTCTTTTCCAAGAATGATTGAAGACCAGTTGTTTGGAGAGTTTATATAATTTTAACTACTTAAAAGGGGGAACTCAGCAGGAAAGAGCTTCTCTTGAAAAAGTATTACTACAATATTATGATTTCACTATTAGAAGTAACATTTAACTGTGCCCATGTGTTTCCTGCATTGTGCATACCTTTGAATAGGTACAAGGACAGTTTGTTTTTTGCTTTAATATATATTTGCCAGTTGGGAAATCTTTACATAATATTATACATTGTGTAATGTGTAATAATCAGGCACTTCATAGCTTTTGAGTGGAGAACAGGAAGAACACATAGAACATAGAAGGCAATATCTATGGAATTTTGGCAGCTAAAATATAAGTTATTTGGACATTCAGGTTATTTTACAAGGGAGGAAGATTGCACTCATTTCAAACTCACATCTAATTTATGTGCCTATCTTCATTTTACAGACCTGTGCATTTATCTAAGTAAAATTGGCATTAAAGAGTCTGTTTAAATTTTTTTGTTGAAATACGTTAATTATCTGTCTCTGTTGTGAAGAATATCTATCCACTAGAAATTGCTTTCAATGCTTTTTTTGATTACAATTATATGTAACAGAAAAAATATACAAGGGAATGTAACAATTTATTGGCAAGTATGAGGATAAATGCTAAGGATATAGTGCTGTGTTGCATTTGCATTTCAAGGTGGAGTAATGTGTAGCTGGCAATCTGCAAAAATGTACTATGCTTTTTTTATTTGGAGATTTTCCTCACATAAAAATCTTCAGCTCTGGATTTTAACATCACCTCTAGAGTTCTGCAAGCCAAATTACATCATTTCTTCCATCTGAATACTATGAAGATTCTCATTATGGAATATTTTGTCTTTGAATTGTAACCTGCTCACTAAAACAATGTTTTTGAAATTATATTTAGCATTTGAATGGAGGAGGAGATTTAAGGGTTATATTGGGTTTGAGTTTATTTATCTTGTTATCCATGAAACTTCATCCATAATTACTCAGAGATTTTGGAGCTATTCACTGGAAATAATTTCCCTTTCTTCTCCATTTGCCTGTATTCATTCAGGTGTTTATTATATATGTCTATGAGGACAACTTATTTAAAAATGTCTCTTCCTACTGTTTTTAATATAGCATGAGAAAGGAACAGTCCTAAGACAGAACTATTGTTCTGGTTTATAGGTTTTAAAATGTCATTTGTTGGTGCATAATACACAGTGTAAATTAAGTTATTCTTTTGGATTTTGTTCAGTTCTACTGTGATGTGAGCATGCATTATGCATTTAGATTTTATTCTGCCTGTGGTTACTGTTGTTCACATGTGATAATAGGAAAGTATTAGTACATTTTCTTTCTTGAGTCTTATTTCCTTGCACTGTAGACATGAAAAAATGGCAATATAAGTACCTTCATTCAAAGAGTCATGACTGTCATGACTGCATGAATGACATGAACAAGTAAATATTGAATTGGGTATTAACTTCTGGGTGATCTGCAGTGAAATGTTACAGTGTTTACAGGTGTTCCTCGAATTCTTCATGAAGTTTGTTTATACCTATCTTTTCATACCTATTTATTTATGCCTATCTTTGTCTCTTTTGTAAACGATGTTTGCTGTTGCGCTATGGCAACTACATTGCTCAAAACCTCAAAATCTTAATACTACAGACTGAATGCTGATCACTTAGTGTGACAGATATAACCACCTTCCACAAGCACCAAGGGCCAAGGCTTGCTAGCAGCTCATAAAGATCAGTCCAACTCTCCCAGACACTAGCTGGTGCCTCCAGGCCCAGAAGTGGCTCTGTTTGCTTGAAGAACTTGGCCTTCCTCTAATTCACAAATTGACCAGGAGTACACATTCAATAAGGTTATAAATGGTGTCCTGCTATGGAGAGAGGGGTTTCTCCCCACACAGAAGCAGCCTGGCAGTCAGATCTTCCTTTAGAACAGGACCTTGTTTAAGGAGTCTTTACCCACCCTTGGCTGGTGTATGCTGATATATCCTGGATACCTGGTGGGGAGATTTTCCATGTCTGAAGGAGTGCATGCATGTTTTGGTTCATCTCTCCCTATGTAGGTTAATTAGCTATTCAACAGTGTTCCAACTGATCTCTGAATCTATAATGTTATTGTGTAGGAAGCAGAGCAGATTAATCACAATAAATCCACAGTTTTCAGATGGCTGTTGCTGTCTGTTTTTAGGGTACTTCTATGACATTCTGTAACTTCATCCTTTAAGGACAGTATCTAATTCATTTCATTACATAATGTCATGATGTCCACAAATGCCAATTCATCTGAAAGTTCAGGTCTATTAGATAACTTTAATTTACCATCCTTGCTGTCTACAACTACCTGAAGGGAGGTTGTAGCCAGCTGAGGGTTGGTCTCTTCTCCCAGGCAACCAGCAGCAGAACAAGGGGACACAGTCTCAAGTTGTGCTGGGGCTGGATGTTAGGAAGAAGTTGTTGGCAGAGAGAGTGATTGGCATTGGAATGGGCTGCCCAGGGCTGTCCCTGGAGGTGTTCAAGAAAAGCCTGGCTGAGACACTTAGTGCCATGGTCTAGTTGACTGGCTAGGGCTGGGTGCTAGGTTGGCCTGGGTGATCTTGGAGGTCTCTTCCAACCTGGTTGATTCTATGATTCTATGCTATTCCAAAAGCCCATTTATGACCTTTAGGATCTTTGAAACAACCTTGTCTCAAAAAGTCAATTCCCAGAATGCAAGGCACATAATGACCAGTTTATTGTTGTCATGATAGGCCTAAAAAGGCCTGAATATGTCCTGGCTTGCGTAGACATGTTACCCTGCTTCCCCTCTGTTGCTGGAGGAAGCAACCGTGGCAAAGGAAAACAAAAGCCCTGACTTGACCTAATATGGTCAAGCTCGGCAAAGTGCCATTCTAGTTGGCTAATTAGTCTCAGACTGTACTCAAAAAAAGCAGGAGCAATGGTGTATTCATAGAGCCATCCCTAAGCAGATAAGGCTGGCTGTTTGACTCAACCCATTTCTCTCTCGGCTGTGTATCAGAAAGTTTAGTTGTTGTCATTAGCACAACACACAAAGTTTTTCTTTCTACATTGTGCTGCTTTTTTGATATATTTTTGTCTGCTGCTCAGAAATCTACCTGTCAATGCATGATCAGGTGTCAGTTATGCTCTGTCGTATCTGATTTGTTTTGCTCACTCTGTGGGACTTTTTTTCCTAATTTCACAGCTGAATTTGACATTCAGGGTCTCCTCTTGTGCTAATTATCTAGAGATAATGAATGCTGCTTGTATATGCATGTATTTTCATCTTAGTATAAAAAAAGTTTTGACATTCAAAAAATAACACAAGACCTAGACTCCTAGAAATAAGTAGATTAATAAAAAATGCCTTGCCATCTCTCAGCTTCATTCAAATTATGTTTGTTTGTGGATCTTAGGTTCTAAGGAAAGTATAATTATGTATTGTGATGTTGTATCTTTATGGACTTTGAAGATAACTTTTGCTATCATTATGGTTTTATAAGGAGTTCAAAACTAAACAAGGCAGGATATTTCAACTCAAAGGGGGGAAAATAGTGGAAGTTGTACTAACTTATTTTTTTGTAATTGGTTGTATGTCACCATGTGAAGCTTCAGATGGAAGAATAATTTTGTCATTAATGTCAGTGGGACTTCTTGACAACTATGACAGATCCAGGACAGGGGATCTGCAATGGCTGTGGCAGTCAATGAGATAGCTAATGGAAGTAAAGCTGAAAAAGGATAAGGTGGAATACCATGGCTAAGGTGTTACTTTCCAATATGGCAATAGTGGCTTGGAATAAAGTTTCGTTATCTTTTATGTCATTAAAAAGATGAAAGATGGACAAAAGTAATGACAAAGATACAGTTCCCATCATGGTGTGGTGCAAACACTAGAGGATGCAATGCAGTGCTTTTCATTGCAGTGATTTTCAGCATCGTGGAGATGTCTTTTCTTGACCACACAGTAAAAGGAATGAGTTGAGGTTAAATTCATTGATCATTTCTGTCTTGTTCTGTTTGAAACTAATGTTGATGATGATTTTTCTTTAGTGTTCTTGTGATTTGTCATGAATAAATTGATAAGCAATACCTCACCATAGGAAATATTCAGAAGTTTCCAGTGTGAAAATACATAGGGCAATTTTTAAATTCTCTAAGGTGATTATAAAGTCTTTGTGAATGGCATTTCACCTAAAATTCATCCAGCTTTCAGAGCTAGTTAGGTCTATATAATGTAATATTTACATCCATTCAGACTTCTCATTAATGCATGAGAACAGTTCCTTCCTTAGATCCATGGACATAATGTGATAAGGGGATATGAGCCACTTAAATGTTAAGGACCTGGCCCATAAAGGACCTGCAAATTCTGGTTTATAGTGGACAAAGATAAAATATACTCTGTCTGGACAATCATACAGTAGTTTGTGTTGCTTTAAGTAGGTGGCTATTATTTTTAACTTACACATCATTAAAGGACTAGATGGATTTCAGAAATTGCCATAGTGCTGTTATCTTCAGTGACACTACCTCACATAACAGCCAAGAATAAACTCCAAAAGGAGGAAATTATTCAGGCATGTGTTGGTTGCTCATGATTTGGGGAGGTGTACTATTTTCTGGATAAGAAATCTGGCTGGATGGCGAGCCCCAAAGGGTGGTGGCAGAGGGACTTGAATCCATTTGGCAGCCAGTCACAAGTGGTGTTCCTCAGAGTTCAGTTCTGGGGCCTGTTTTGTTCAATATCTTTATCAATGACCCAAACAAGAGAATTTAGCACACCCATTTAGCACACCCTCAGTAAGTTTGCAGGTGACAGCAAGTTGAGTGGGAATGTTGATCTGCTTGAAGTTAGAAAGGCTCTATAGAGGGATCTAGACATGTTGAATTGATGGCCTGAGGACAATTGTATGAGTTTCAGCAAGGCTACGTGCCAGCTTAGCCCCCTGACATGTGTCAGGAACAGTGTGAACAACAGGAGTAGGAGAATGACCATGCTCCTGTAATCAGCACTGATGAGGTCACATGTTGAATACCATGTTCAGTCTGGGAGCCCTCACTACAAGAAAGATATTGAAGTACTGAGCACATCCAAAGAAAGGCAAGAAAGCTGCTAAAAGGACTAGAGAGTGAATTTCTTGACAAGCAGATGCAGGAACTGGAGTTGTTTAGCCGTTAGAAAAGTAAGACTGAGGGGAGAGGTTGAAAAAAAGGGTCATAATGAGGTGGGTGTTTGTTTCATCTCCCAGGTAACAAGTGATAGCGCAAGAGGAAACAGCTTTGAATTGTGCCAGGTGAGGTTTGGGTTAGATATTTGGGAAAATTTGTTTACCAAAACACTTGTCAAACACTGGAACAGGCTGCCCAGAGAAGTAGTCAAGTCACCATCTCTCTTGGAATTCAAAAGACATGTATATATGATGCTGAGGGGTGTGGTTTAGTGGTGAACTTGGCAGTGCTGGATTAGTGACTGGATTTGATGGTCTTTTCCAACTAAACAGTTATGTGGTTGTGTGTATTGTAGTGCTTTATTCATTAGTTTTAACACCCTTTTTCTGCAAGTGTCAGATGGATTCCTGTACTTAACATACAGCAAGAGCTATGATTCTACATAGGTCTAACGTAATTTGGTACGACTCCAGTTAACTGTTGATTTTAGGATAAATTATAGAGACTTGATCAAATCTTTTGGTGTAAATTAGAAGCTTTTATCAAAGTCAGTCTTAGCTGAAAAATGGAAGTCAAACCAGAGCTGTGAGCAAAGGTGGTGATCAGAGGCACGTGTGGAAAGTATCAAACAGGCAGCAAATGTACTGAGTTTTCCAAGCAGCAGCTACCACCACTACAGAGAAAGGAGGGGCAGCAGTCATGGCTGAGCAGCTGGTAAAACCTGGAAACATATCTGGAAAGAGCTGTGTATAAGCAGGATATCCCAGGAGTTCTAAGAGCAATAACATTGTGCTAATAGTCTGCATAAAATTATGCTGGGTTTTGGGAATTTACTTCCTAACTTAGAAAATAAAATACTGACAGCTTAAAGAGGGCAGCTGTCAAAATGGTGACTAATGGAGCTGAGGATTCAAGTGAAGAGGGAGATGTTGGTGCTCAGTTTAGACCAAAGTGTCTCTGAAGCCTCCCTCATGAAATTCATTCCCTTCCCTTTCCTTTTCCAAGCACTGTACAGATTCTGTACATTCAGGTATGAGGGCAGAGCACAAGAGTATCTCCTACTACTGTAAGTCAGAAGCTTCTAGCCTTCCCTGTACTGGGAGCTCTCAGCGCTACTCATTTGAGCAGTTTCCGCCTGTTCCTCGTTCTTTACGTCACTGGTATCTTGCAAGGTCTGAGACCACGTTGCTCTCCAGTTAGTTCTTTCCAATTCTACAGTATGTTGCTTTTCTACTGTAACGCTTTTGCCTGTCAATGCAATTAGAGCACGTTTCCATCAAGTGGGGCCACTGTCACACCTCACCTCAAGGCATGAGGCACTCCTACCACCTTGGCCTTGGGCCACAGCTTTCACTGTCCCTCCACAGTGCTATCTCAGTCATTGCCTCAAATTATCAGGCCATTTTCTCTGGCTGAAGCTTGGGGCTCAAGTTCTGTGGCCTTGGCAGTACCACTGAGCTAATGACATAGCTAAGTGTAATTCAGTGATGTGGTTCTCTTGAACTGAAGTGATATGATTAGGTATAACAGTCAGTAGATCAAATTTAAGTGCTCAGCTTAAAGGATAATGTATAGAATATTTTAAAGCATGTAATGATTCTTAGTGTTTCATTATTTTCGATCACGGCCACAAATGAGCTGTGCAAGGAGAGTGTATCAATGGAGTTTGCTGTGTAACTGAAGAACACGTGAATACAATTTTATAGGTGCCACTGTGTCTGTTGAGCTGTGTTTTCCAGTCAGAGAGGGGGAAAGCAGGTGGGATGTGCACAGACAGCTTGTACTTGAATTTTCTCCACAGTAACCATTGTGACTCTTCAGACAAAATCAGTACACAAGATTCAAAGTGGGTACAATTCCAAACTCTTTTTGGATTTTCTGTAGTGGTGAGCTATGTATCACATTTCTGTCAAAGCACTGCTAAATAGCTTTTCTAGAAATACTTCTAGAAATGTAATTGAATGTTAATTGGAAAAAGTTGAGCTCTATGACATTCTCATAAATCTCTGCACAGCAACTCTACATTTACACTATTGTAATGAAAAATGTAAGCATGGTCTAATGAAGAACACCAAGGCAGTACCTTAAAACAAAGATTGTGTCCAACTTCTTTGCAAACTAACTCTTAATTAACTCTTATTCTAATCCACATAGTTAAATTCTTGCCTAAAATATAAAGAGGATATGGTGATCTCAAACAGGATTTCATCCATATAAAAGACCAAATTATCTTGTTACAAGCAAGTAAAATTCCAAGCAAACTTATGTATCTCAGGACCACTAGTTTAAGACTTGCTTTAATTAATTAAAACAAACAAAACCACCCAAGCCCCCAACTTTTAGACTTTTAAATTTTTTTTAAAAGAAAAATAAGTTTACGTTTAAAAAGTCTCTTTACTTTTAATTGGAAGTTCTAGTTTAAAAGCAGCTGAAAAAAATGCTGGAGACAAGAATAACAAATGTTTAAGTGTACAAAATAACTATATAAAGTCATAGACAAGGAAGCTTATAAATTTTGCAGTGAAGGACCCTAAAGATAAAGTAAAATCATAGAAGAAGCATGATTTAACAGAAATTGTAAGGACACATCTGTGGAGTAAAAGGTTGATTACAATGGCAGCTAAGAAGTTGAAATACATCTTTGTTTGTTTTAGATAAAAGATGAATAGTGAGGAAATGTTGATGAATTATTTCTCCAACTGCTCTCAGAGGAGATGGTAACTAATGCCATCAAGAAACAAATTTCCCATGAGAAGGGATAACACTCACAGAGCATCAAGATCATGACAAAGCAGGCCATTAAGGAATCTGCTGGCTGAGTGCCAAGGTTAAAAGTGATAACTGAATTTTGAAGGAAGTGAATGGAGAGACAGGGAAGTGCTTAGGTATCTTTATGGAGAGCATGAAATGGCTTAACAGCCCATTATAATCTCATATTCCTGTAAATGGAAACAGAGGCTGCTCTTCACTGTTTACCAGTTACTGCCCTTATTCAGCTGCACAGAGTAAAATGTAAGGGGAAATTGAAAGAAAGATGATGAAAGCTCACTGTGGTGCCTTTAGGGAAAATTGTAGTATCTCCAGACTGACTTTTGCACCAAAGTAGTATTGTACAGAAGAAACAGTAATGAGATAAAAAAGAGGAAATTGTCAGGAGAGATGTGATTTAATTAAAGTGAGTGTGGCTGGATTCCCTAAACTAGAGATCAAGTCTAATAAACACTGTGGAATTTCTCCAAGCATTTACAGTGTATACCATGTAAAGGTTTCTTTTATATGAAAAAAAATCCTAGTTTAATTAAGATACGTATTAATTATCCTATCACCGTGCACAAGTGCATGATTGTTTGCATGCACTAAATTAAAGAGTAGATTACAAGAAAATTATTTTTTAGCTAAACCACAGCAGCCTCTAGGAGTACATAATTACTTTGGGCTAGATCATTCTTTTATGAAGAAAGAAACTCAATTAGCAGAGCCTTCTCTGCAATTATTTTCAGGCAGGGGTGTCAGAATTCTATCAAATTAGTCGACACAGCCAATCATATGAATCCCAAAGTTTTCTGAACTAAATTCTGTAAACATGGTAAATGGTCTCAATGTCTTATGCCTCCTTTTCATGAAAATTTCCATACTTGGAAGTGGCTTAGCTTCACATCAAAGTCTCCAACTTACTATTTCTTGGTAATCCTCTCCTAAAGAATGTTGTGGAAGGCCAAAATAGACCTGATGTGTGCCCTGGCTTTTCCAGGCATGATCCCCTGCTCTCCTCCTTCCCTTTTGGGCCCGGGGAGCCATGTGGGAAAAGAACAAAAGACCTGAAGCCACCCAGTCTGCTCCTGTGGTAAACAAGATGCATACACTTGTATATGCATGGCCTGTGTTTTCCCAAATATGGCTAAAGCAAAACCCCACAAAACCCACAAATAAAACATATCACCAAACAAAAAGAAAAAAAAAAAAGCAAACCCAAACTAACACCACTGAAAAACCAAACCCACACAAAGAAAAAAGTAACAAATACCCAAACAAAGCACAAAACCCCAGAGAACATGAACCCACAAACCAATAAAACCCAACAGACAAGTGAAAAAACAGTATTCAGTCAAACCATTTGTCTGGAATTTGGGAGATATAGATTATGATCTTTCCTCCTCTATGGGTTTCTTAAGAATTTGGTTGTATTTCTTAGTCTTGATGTCCCATTTTAACATCTATAAAATGAAAACAACTTCTCTGGGAGAAACTGTTATGGAATTCACATTAACATATATGAAATGATTGCTACTACAACAATAAGAAATTATAAAAATATGAGTACTGTCTGGATCAAAGAAATTCAAGTTGCAATATTATGAAAGCTATATTTATTATATTTAATTTGATGTTAGGTACAGGATGTGGAGTTTTTAAGTTAATTTTTTTTTTTTTGTTTGGAAAAGGATAATCATTTAAAAAGCAGCACATACTATAAACTTCATTAAAAGTTAACATTTCTCTGAATATCTTCCATGTATATTGGTGTTTCCAATCAGTGCAGCTGTCCAGAGAGCAAGCTAGAGATTCTGGCAGTGTTCAAAGTGTGCTTTCTCCCATTACAGTAGCTTCTGTCAAATTCAGAAAAGAACTGACTTCTGTTTTCCATCCAGAAATGTTTCTGCTGCTTTCCCTGGAGTTGGCTGCTCTGTACCAGTGGACATCTGGCCTACTGTGTTCTGTACACAGACGACAGAAGTTCATAGGACTGGATTTCTAATATACTCCCTGGGACTTGCACTTAATTTCTAGCAATATAATATTAATTACTGTAGAGAAGCATGAATGTGTTCAAGAAAAATATATAGCTTGTTTTCAAACTGCTTTCTTTAGATACTTGGCTCATGTCAGAATCCAGTCAATATCTTTTGCAAGCATAGCCATATGTCTTCCCTCTTCATCCATATCAGGACCCATACGCTTGGCTGAGTTTGTTTTCTTTGCATGCTCTAGAACTTTTCTGTAGCATTGTCTCTTTATTTGTCTGCAGATGACTTAGCTTCAGCTTCAAGCTGACATTTGTGCAAGGAAGCAATTATTTTCTAATTAAATAGACATGCAACCTGATGGAAAATTATTTAAGTTTTCTTTTTTTTTAAGCACCAGGAGAGTTGTTTTGCTACAGCAAGTTCTGTATCACCTAAAAAAACCCCCAAGTTAATTCTCCCCTAGCCAAATATTTTAGTTCTGTGAAGCAATGTGTTGCGGTGATGCTTTTGTATTTAACAGCTTATGCACTAATAATGAACCTGTAGCAGACAGCTCAGCCAATGACAGGTAAAAAGATAAACTGCTCATGAGAAACATGGATGACATAAACCTGAATTTAATAGCTAAAATGAAATATTATAATGACAACAACAATAATAATAGTGGAAAGGAATGTAATACAAAGAGAGAAAAATAAACCCCATGAAAGACAAGTGATGCGCAGTGCAACTGCCTCACCACCTGCTGATCAATGCCAGAGCAGTGATCCTCTCTTCAGGCCACATCCTCCCAGTAAATATACTAAGCATGAAATCATATGGTAGGGAATGTCCCTTTGTTTAGTTAAGATCAGCTGTTCTGGCTATGCTTCTTCCCAATTTTCTTATGCACCTGCACACTAGCAAAATATGGTAAGTTGAAAAGCCCTTGAAACAGCTAAACGCGTGTGTATATTATCAACTGTGATGGTTTGGGTGTTACCCGCCCCCCCCACACACACACTTTGGAAATCACCCAAAATAGACTCAGCCAGCTCTGGAAATTGAATGAAGCTTTGTATTTACAGCTTAGCACAACATACAAGCAGACATTTACAATATATATACAGTTACATATAGAAATCTACAAGTTAAACTACAGAAAAGCAACTCCCCTCCCAGAAACCTAAGCCCCCAGGAGGGGCTCTCAACCACCCTCCCACCTTCCCCCTACCCCTCAACCTTACCCCAAGATCTTGCTTTATGTTTAAGGTAGTATGGAGGGTTGGCCAGGGGAGCTAGGAAGTAGGTGGATTAATCACAGAGATGGCAGGTTAGGTTAGAGAGACATGCACCCCAAAGCCCAGACAGAGAGTGACTGTGTTCTCTATATGTATATTCTTGTTCTTATACATCTCAGCAAGACTATGAGTGAAGTAGACATCACCATTGTTTCCCTTTCACAGCCTGTAATCTAATTCCTTTCACCAAAACATCCTAGCTAGCTTCAAACTAGCACATCAACATTATTCTCATACCAGTTGCATACTGAGTCCAAAACACTGCACTATTCTAACTACTAAGAAGGAAAGTTAGCTTTGTCTCAGTCAAAACCAGGACTTTTTTTAATTAATTATAAAGGTGTAGAAATAAATTACACATAACAGCTACCACAGAAGTAGTATTGTGGCTTTTCTAACTACTGTGAGTAAATTCCTAGAAACTTTGGTAAGTGAACAGGATTGTAGTGGTAAAACAAGTCTGGAAATTGGCAGTTGCAGTCATAGACTGAGCCAAATGGTAAATCACTAGAGCTAGTAAATACCATGATGTAGTCAACAGTATATACAAGTAATTCAAGCTTGTCTATTTTTATATGGAGAAATATCAAATTTATCTGTTTCTGCATGCTTGTAGGACACAAAGTAATTTTATCTGCTTGC
Organism: Pogoniulus pusillus; assembly: GCF_015220805.1. NCBI lineage: Eukaryota > Metazoa > Chordata > Aves > Piciformes > Lybiidae > Pogoniulus > Pogoniulus pusillus. The sequence continues at coordinate 43,074,424 of NC_087269.1, read as the reverse complement.
AGAATTAAATAGCTTATTACAGAATGAAACCATGACAGTCAATGAACCGTATCCTATGCTCCTTTAGTTGAGTATTGGACTCTGAGAAGAAAATTCCCGAGTTTGCTCTTACTTCTGATGGACCTTGTTTAAAATTAAGTCCTCTTTCCAGATATGAATACCTTCTGTAAGGTTAATTGCCCTAAAACTCAGCCTTCCCAAGCAGACTATTTGCATATCTGTTCTAACAAGTGATGCTTGGCAATCCTGTCATCAGTGTTACAGCATGTGTCACTGCTAACATGTCAAGTCTTATGAGCTCTGTGTGCTTCTTGTTCTCCAAACAGAGTAAAATGGCTTACCTTGAGGTACTAGTGCCACACTCAAATGCTTTCCTTTTCTGTAGAATATCCTTCACAACAGTGAATTTCCACCCAGCTGAAAATGCAAATTGCTTATTGTCATTATTCAGCTGATAATTCTGGTTTTCTTAATACATTAAAATCAGTCTGTTAAGAAAAAAGGGCAAAAATATTCTCATTTGTCCTAGGATTTGTTCAAGGTTTTTCATTGAATTTATTTACATGACAATCAATTTTGTGGTGAGAGGGCAGAAGCAACTTAGGGGAAACAGTGGTGAAAAGGAATATGTTGGTCTGTGAACCAATGTAATGCTGAACTGATTAAGGGTATGCAAAAAATCAATCATATTAATCTCGATCAAGGAATTGAAGTTAAAAGACTTTTAGTTACCAGGTATCATGGAATGGACATAAATATGCATTAGTTGCTTATAGGCATTCCAAGGATTCAATGTGACAATTGTTATTGGACTCTTTTGCCTCCTCAGAATACACTTATGAAGACCTAATGTTAATCAATAGCAAGTTTCATTTAGCATCTAAATAATAAAACACAGTAAAAAGGCTAAAGATCTGAGACTGGTAGCTAGTACTATCCAGTGCAAATGAAGATCAAAAGAAGATCACATTTTGTCATATAAAATGTTTCAGGGATGACTAGATACCCATGATGGCAAAAACTTCAAGTGCCTCCTGAAGTGCCTTAGTTGATATAGCTGCTTTGGGCTTATTACCAGTGTGGCTTCTAAAGATGAATAGGGATTCAGCTTGGGGTAGCTGGGTGAGTAAAAAGGAGAAGAGATGGATGAGCTTTTCAACCCGCCCTAAGGAGGTAAAAGTGAACTGCCTCTTTCAGTGACATTTTTGGACTCTGGTGAATGTAAATCATCCATGAGATTGTAACTTCAAGGCATGATCAGCAAACTAGAGTAAATGCATCAAAATTACTGAGGTCACCTGGAATGAGTTCAAGAAACAAACTCAGAAAATCTGAACTATGAATAGAGAGAGTTTGAAGATAATTTCCTTTTTTAATTTTTCTTTTCCTTAATGGAAGAGACTTAACTGCTCTTTTTATGCCAGTTACGATTCTGTTAGTGCATTCAGGCAAGTCCTAGGCAACTATTTATTAGCGGTTGAGAGTTAGCTGCAGCAAATATAGCAGGGAGAGAGGTGAAGTAAAGGAGAGAGTTGTCAATCAGCACTGCCAGTTAAAAATAGAAGACAGACTGCTAAAAAGCTTGAATTGATGATGGTAATGGCCTAGTGACTAGGACATGCAAAGTATACAATAGGAATAGCGCAGCTCTCCAAGTTAAAACTCCCTACTAGTGCAGACAGTGGTTATTCCAAGGAAGAAGGCTTCTCTTTTTTTTCAAATTTTGTTTCCATCAGACAAACTTGCACTGTATTAAGAGCTGTCATCAGCTCTTCCCTAAGGGCTGGGGGAGAACCAAGTTGACCTTCTGCATAAACACAATTGTATAAAGCTGTACTATTGCACTGATGTATAAAGTGGATTGGATAAAAGCAGCAGTTGTGGCCTAAGGGTTTTCCAAGTCCTTGTCATTATTCTCCAGAAATATGCACCAGTTCTGACTGAAAACATACTTCTTCAGCTCAGGCTTTCCAAATTACATGGCACTTTGATTTCATTTATTAGGTTGTTGGGTTTTTTACACCTTTGTTCTTCAAAAGCATGCATACTTAGTAACTTTATATTTAAAAGTTTCTGCAAACCACGAGCCTTATAAATTTATCTTACTTTTGTTCCCTGGGACTTTTAAGATTTTTTGGCCACAATCTCCTGCATGTTTTCTTTGCAAAATCTAACTGAAAGGAATAATCTTTTTAATGCTGCACAAAACACACTAATTTGATTTTCTTTCCTCCTCTCATATTTTCCGTAGCAATTCTGATGTTAAGCTGTCCTCTGTATTGTTGGCCTTTCATGTTTTCACAATCTATATTCAAGGACAATGCTGAGACATATTTAGAATATTAATGGATGTACAAACAAAATCAAATATGTAATTAAAACCTCATGGAAATTGCAGTGGATTTTGCTTACCTAAATTGATGTAATAGAATCATAGAATCTACCAGGTTGGAAGAGACCTCCAAGATCAGCCAGTCCAGCCTAGCACCCAGCCCTACCCAGTCTAGACCATGGCACTAAATGCCTCATCCAGTCTTTTCTTGAACACCTCCAGGGATGGTGACTCCACCACCTCCCTGGGCAGCCCATTGCAATGGCAAATCACCCCCTCTGTGAAGAACTTCCTCCTAACATCCAGCCTATACTTCCCCTGGCACAACTTGAGACTGTGTCCCCTTGTTCTGTTGCTGGTTGTCTGGGGGAAGAGACCAACCCCCAGCTGGCTACAATCTCCCTTCAGGTAGTTGTAGATAGCACTGAGGTCCCCCCTGAGCCTCCTCTTCTCCAGGCTAGTAAAGTTCCTCTTCTTTTATATAACAGTGAGAGAAAAGTCCTTTCCTATGTTGGTTTTCTGCCTTCTTAAATGGGAGGAGGATCACAAAATGTGTCATGGAGAATGTGGCTGTTCAAAGCACAACCTGAATCAGTGGCTGAATTTCTAGTGAGTCTTTGGTTGTCAAATCTTCTATACAAAAGCAGAGCAGTTGTAGATTTATAAATATATCTCCAGTGATATTTATTTCATATAACAGCTGCAATTTTTTCTCCCACACCTTCTTGTTTGTTGCAGGTCATTTGTCTTGATATTTAGGGTTAAGTATAGTTTATCATAGGTTGCCTCATCCATCTTGTCATCATTTACAGTTCAGTGATATGTAGAGTGACAGTAAAAAATAAATAAATGTTGGACTTTTGTGACAACCAGTACACTAATTTCTGTGGCCACAACAGATTAACTATATAATGGATGTAGATTATTATACATTAATAGAATAGTGTTAGAGGCTAAATATTCTGTTGTGGGTGTATTCTAAATAGTCATTTTTATATATATGTTAAAAAATGTATTTTTTTATTGATAGGGTTTTATATTACATAGAGAGACAGCTTTAGAAAGGTGGAAAGGTGCTTTATTTGAAATGACTCAAAAAATGACAGAAAGCAGTATTTATGTGTTTCTTTTCTCACACCTTCTTCTAGATTATGTGGACGAGCATAAGCTTTGAAGCGCTGCTTTGATACTGAGGGATTATAATGTCTAAATCATAGAAGTCTGTCTATAGACATAAATGTCTAAATATGAAACTTCCATGAGACATTTCAGGAAAAAAATAAGTTTAAAAAGTTAATAATATAATAAGAATAGTACATTAGCTAAAACACTAATATTTATGCTAATAATGGTTGGGAAGAAAATAACTCTTGTTATTGAGTTCTAGAATATAGAGAATGCCAATTTAGAAAAAAAATAGGTAATTCTCTCTGTTGCCTCAGCCAGTCTGTCAGCCAAATACAACTTCCTCCTGCCCTAAAACAGCATAAGTGTCTCTGGCAAGACTGTTCTAGTTAGATTTCGAAGTGCATCTGCCTCCCCCAGACCCATGGACAGAGACAATCATACACACACACACACAAATAAGCCAAGTGTACAACACGTCCCTTTATTGATTCCCAGTAAATACATACCAATCCGAATGTAACCACAGAGAATGCTGCTGTTTCCTCATTGCACCTGCACTGTCAGGGAGTTGGTAGGCGTGAGTTCTTCATGGGCATCCCCATGGGGTGCAAGTAGGTCCCTCAATCTTACAGCTGCCTAACCATTGTATTGTAGGGTGGTTCAGCCCCTCTCCCCACACGTTTGGCCAGAATGTGCAGGGAAAGATGCCAAACCCTGCTTCTACTTACATGAGTGAAGGTTACTCTGCATTCATCTGCTAGGTTTGAGGGGCCGCAGGCACTGGCAGGGGTCATTACTAAAGTTCCAGATGTTGTTTTTCCCAACCATTCTTGCATGCTTTCCTAAGCCACCTTGCCTTCAGGATCCCTCCTGCCAATTCCTTGTCTTCTGCCTGTGCATTTGAAAATATTTGTGGGCCAACAATAGACCATTTTCCAATTAATCTGTTCCAATACATGCCTGTCTTAATGCACAGGACCCAGTGGGTAGAAGGGTGGCACCCACTGCTTCATTGCGGTGGCACTGTCTGTGCCCATTTCGCACAACACAACCTAGTGCTGCAGAAATAAGTGGAATGCCTTTAGAGAAATTTTATAAGGATGGATGTGTTGATGTTGTATTCCAGACAAACTGTCTTGAATTAATACAGGCAGTATTCTACACAGTAGACTACATATAATATAGGCAATCATCTGTACTGTAGTTTATTTCTATATACAATAGTAAATGGATGAACTGTCTGCACATTAAATACATGGCAATTATTAATCACAAAAATGGAAGGACTTAACTTTGAAAAGAGACTGAATAGGCCTGACTTCTGTTCTTAATTAATTCTAAATGAAAATATAAAACTGACTGATTTTAAATTATGTCAGTTATTGTGAGGGAAAAATCTATATTAGCTCTGTGAAGAAGAAAATTACTCCAGAGAGACATTGTTGCAGTAGTCCATCTTGGATTTGGAGGTTGGACTTGAAATACAGACTATTTAAAATTTTCCAGTTGCTTTCTAATAATAATAATAAAAACAACCGACAATAAACCAGCCACAAAACAAACAAAAAAAATACTCCCTTTAACTATTCAATAAAAGAGTTTTACACTTTATTCAACTGAAAACATAACTATTCATCTGACCTGATGTATTAGCAACCTTTCATAAGGGACGTTACTGTAATAATCTAGGAATCTTGTGACTTCAAAATTTACAGCTATGTATGTATTTAAAAAAAAAAAAGAAAAAAAAATCATTGAGTCACTGAACTCATAATTTGCTGGCCAGGCACATTGTTTACTGAATGATTTTTGAACAAGCTACCCAATTCAATATCAATTTCATGTTCCTCAAAGCTCTGCCTGAGTATGGTGTTTTGGAAATAAAGGAAAGCCTGAATCACAGCCTACTTAATTTCAAGTCTTTATTCTCCTGCTTATAAAATATATAGAATATTTAGACTTCTTTCATCTAAGGTGTTACCAAAGAATGTTTGTGAAGTGTTAGTAGTTAGGTGTTTTAAGTCAAAACATAATCATTTTGCTGGTCTTACTCAGCAGTGTATTGAAGACTCTGAACGGCTGTTACTGTTTTGTCCTTGGGTATCATACTGCCTAAAGACTGTTTCAAAGTGTTTGATCACCAAGGTGCTGAGTTTTGGAAATTGAGATTTTTCAGGGGAAAATTAATTTGAACCAACTGCACTGCAGAAAATCTATTCTGAAGAGTGAAAGGCCTCTGAAAGACAATTGTGAGAAAAATACTTTACTGCAATGCTGAAACCCTTGAACAAAGGAAAAGGTAGAGGGCATAAACAATAGTAGCCTGGCTTTTATTTCTAGAGACATGGTTTTAAAACACATGGGAAAGACATTGTCTGTTTGGAAATAAGTGTTTCTTCTTTTTTAACTGCAATTAAAATGTTGACAGCAACTACACAGAAGAAAAAAAATCCACGGTTGTGTTTTCAAGAACAATCAAAAAACATGATATGGATGCACAGAACAGAAACTACTCCAGAAACCAAGGAATTTTAAACAGTATTACAAATGCATAAATGATACAGCAATAAAAAGACCAAAGCAGTAATAACCTCTTAGATCTGGAATCTGAGACAGCCATTTGAAATAGCGACAGAGCTGCTTTACTGTTCCTCTTCTTGACCAAATGGAAGATTGAATTGGTACTGGAGACCACTCAAACTTTACAAAATCTCCAAAATAAATCAATTCCTTTAAAAATAAATGGAAATGAGCAACAGTAACATGACATCACCACATGGTAACCACAGCCCACTACAAATGCTCAGCCTTAGGTGCATAGTAATGGTTTGATGCATGAGTTGCCAGCTCACTTCTGTCGTCTTATTGTAATGTTAATGTTTAAACACCTTGATGATTAAAGACTTAACACTATTATTTCCTTCTTTATAATAGGGACCAAATCCCAGAGTCCTTCTTAGTGTGACTCAATGAATCAGTCTGAGGTTAAAGGTTATTAATGTTTATTTTCATTTTATGTCACTTTTCACTTTATTCCTCTCTATTATTCACAGCTTCCTCTCTGTCAAGAGGCACTGTAAGTGGCAGCCAGGGATGTATATGATGGGTCAGTGACAAAAACAGTACTTACAGAAATACACACCTAATTTAGCAATTACCACATGAGTAATAGTAGCAATTTTATTTAAGTGATGAAATAAAAACCTCTTCCAAAAGCTTCCCAGAATTTCTTCTTTAACAGTTCAGTGGATTTTAGCAGAGGAACCTAAAATACTTCTAAACTGTTAATATGTCTGCTATCCTTCCTCTTTTCCACACTGATGTGGTTGAAACTGATTTTAGAATATTAATTTTGTCTTCGAAGTGGTAGAGTAACTCAAGTGACAAAAATCTCAGATAAAGGTGAAAACACTCAGAGCATAGTTGTAGCTTAAAAAAAATTGTAGGTCACCTTGCAGTTCAGTATTGGCATTACAGCTTTAAGTAATACCAAATTTTCAAGAGAAGTACAGTGCTTAAAATACAATACCATTAGTTCTGTTTCTTTGGTATTAGCCCTAACCTTGGCTTTAAAATAAACTTTCACTGCTTGGAAAATCAGACATTTATTGAAATAAGAAATGTTTAACTCCATATGATCTCTTTCTGAAGAAAGATGGAGACATTTCTTCCATTCTTTTTTTTTCAAATGAAAAATAATTGTTTTAAAGCTGCAAAGTGGAGAAAAATCCATTCATATTAAAAATATACATGTTTCTATATGTTGTCATATACTCATTCAGTAATTTGTTTTACTAGGAAAGAAATGAAAATACATAGGAATATGCACATTAAATCAAACATTTTATTGAAGATACAGTATGCTTTTAGAAGAATGCCAAATAGTTATTTACTTAGCTGTGGGAGTAGGAAGTTAGTGTAGTATGAGTGCATTGTAAGGGAGATAGGAAAAGTCCATAATAATTAATGTACTGTTTTACACTGTGGATATGCTTGCAGAATTATACACAAAGGTGTGAGTGTTATGTATGGTTTACAATATTTAAATACATTAAATGTGAACACTTTGCTTATAACTCCTACTCCTTAGCTTGCAGACTTGGTTGTTAAAACTAACAGTTCAGATTTTGGCAACTACAGAGAAGCCACTAATGAATTTGGGAGCATCCGCTTCTCACACACCCACAGATGCAGTGGAGTTGTTACAGACATGACCTCTTGGTGTCATAGATAGGACTTTCAATGTCTTTTTTTGTATGTCATTCTGTCCACCTGCAGTCAACTTCTCTTCTACATCCTAGTGTTTCTTAAGTCCTTAGCATAGGTGTCATTTGAATAACAAAGTGGTCTAAACTCTGTATCAGTGTTGTGGTTAACATTATGTTTTGAGCTCTAAGTGTGGAAATGCAATGTCTTCTAAGATTTCCTGAGCTGTAACATGTATCTGTAGATTTTGCATCCCCTCCCCTTAGTGTTATTCTAACTTGGCTTTACTTTGTGGGATTTTTGTTGGTTGGATTGGGATTTTTTCTTTCCTCTACTGAAGTCTATTTCTGTAAGTCTTACTTTTTTTAATCATTCATTGACCGGTTTACGCTTTGCACAGGCAGAAGCATGCACTGAAGTGTGTGATTTTGTTTGGCTAACTAATCCTTAATGTGTCTGTGTATTACAGGTACTATGAACAAGTATTTACATAAACTGTAGACTTACCAGGCTTCTTAGATGTCTTTATCTTAGGACACTTGGGACTTGTATCAGGCAAGACAAATACTGAAGCTCATGAGAAGTATTTGTTAAATGCAAGGTATGTTAGGATAATTTAAGAGGCAGTGAAGAGAGGAAAACTCCAGGCACTAATGGCTTAGGAGAGGGAAAGAATTATTGCACATAAAGGCAATGAAAGCATTCCAAGTCTCTGCAGCTAATCTGACACAATTTAGGCAAAATATTAAAATCAAGTAAAAGATTTACCAAAGTCTAAAGAATTAATGTGGGAAAGTTACAGAAAGCTGAGGTGGGACTGAAAGCAATAGGATTTGCTTTATAGAAAAGGCTTATATATAAAGCTTTAGACATCAGGAAGATAGTTTGAATTTGATGCAACCAGCGATGAAAGTCAGTGAATTTTTTCAAGAGTTAAATTGTCACTTGCATGCTGTGTTGTAGATTCAGTGCTGTATGCATATTCCCCAAACAGCTGCTATGCAGAGCTGACATGTTATTTTGGCTGTTCACATTTACTTCAGCAAATACACATACTTTTGGATCATTGTACAACATGTATAGACACAAAATCCTCCAGAGAGTGGAGGAGAAGTGAAGGCAAGAGCTTTATGTTCTGCAAAACACGTCAGTCTTACTGATAATATAGTTGTATGGTGTGCAACAACTACAGTTACCTTTACACATTATCACTGTGAGCACATCCTATTCCATTCTCCATGTTTACAAAAATAGCAGGCAAGTAATCAAAGCCCTTTTCTCATGTGGTTTTTCACATGTTATAGTTTTTCCTACACACAACCACAATCTTTCACAAAAATATTCCTACAGGAACGTGTATTGATTGTCATACTGTGTGACTTTGAAATGCTGTCTGTTGTTCAGTAGCTCATGTATAGTGTACATCTGCTTTGCTCAAATAAGTGTAATCAAAATTCTACTTTGTTCATCTGTTAGCATATATATCTCCCATTTCTTTTCCCTCTTTATGTGAAGTGGTGCACCAGAAGGCCTTTGGAACATTTTACTCTCTCTTCTAATTCAGTTTGTGAAAAGCAAGCAAAAGTGGGAAACCTTAAGAGGAAAATTGCTGATGTAGTATCTTGTTGAAGGATCTTCTTCAACTGCAAGGTGGCAAGTGTTTTTCTAAAGGCACTTCAAAAAAATAACTTACCATAAGAACACTGTACCAAGTTACAAAAAGAACAGTTGTGCAGATCTAATAATTGCCACTTTAAGTCACACTTTTCTGTTTAAAGACTATGAATTATTGTTAATATTAATGTCTTTCAAGAATTTCTTTGTAATTATTAGATAACTGCTAGTAGTACTATAATAGCATTTATAAACTGCAGTTGAGTCCAAGAGGTTTTGCTACAAAATGTGAGAAATAGTGAAGTTTCTTTACCAGGTTAAATGCTCCTGTCTCAGTAAGTGCATTGTTCTGCACTCCTGATAGTGAAAAAAAAAAAACCCCAAACCTCTTTAGTGGTTGAAACTGGTGGTGATTTGATCATGTTTGTTGGCTCAGCTTTGTCTGAGGGGTTTCCAGCATGTTAATAGGTATAAGATGTTACCACAGAACATTCTATTTTTGAATCATCTGATTTCAGTGTGAATGAACTGATTTGTGAGAGATTGAAGGTTTTGGAGTACTTGTTTGCTCCAATTATAAACTCTTTGGAACCCTGTCTTCTGTTTGGTTTCCAGGTAATAGGTGCTTTTCTGATAGGGCCTCTCGGTAAGTAGGGAAATAGATAGTGGCTTCAATTCTCTATACTGTTTCAGCAGTACCTGATTCATGTATTTACATCAGAGATTTTTCATTAAGTGAAGTAGAACTTCCAAGCTCATTTCATGTAATTCTTGTTCTTCACCAATTCCACAATGCTGACTGAAAATAAACTCAGGATTTTCAGAGAGCAATAGTGTAACTTTTTTGTAAGTACACAACATGAAACCAATTATCACATATGGTGTGGATCATAACCTTACTGTTGAGTTTCTTGACATTTGCAGATATTGATTATGTATAATTTTAGGTTAGTATCATTCTAATGCTGTTTTTGCATAGTTGGTGCCCTGTCACCTTTTCATAGTGTTTTGATTGTGTCTGTATTTCTTTTCATATTGAAAACTTATCTGTCATGGCAATTAGCATCGTTTAACAGCAATATCATGTTTGTCCTGAATTCAGGACTTTATAATAGAGTAGTCTGACCTCATGCACATGAAGAAGATGTTTGTCCTGAATTCAGGACTTTATAATAGAGTAGTCTTTCATGTCTAGAAGACCAGCAGAACATTAAGAAAACTAAGAACAAAAACACCTGGAGTTGTTCACATGTACCAACTGTCTATATTATTTAGTTTCTGAAGAGCTGGTTAGTTCTCAGGATAATGTCAATATTTAATTGGTTGAAACTTTGAGTAGCCAGTGTTGGGATTACACCACAAGAATGAAATTTTACCTTTACATCCTGGCTTTACAAACTCTGTGTAATCATCTGTGCTGCCAGAAAACCCAGCTTTTACTGTGTAGTATCTGTATGATATATGTTTTTCACACACACACACACACACACACATATATATGTGTGTGTGTGAGAAAGAGAGAGAAAGAAAAAATACTTCACCTTACCATTAAGAGTAACTTGAACAGCCTTAAATTGCCACTTGCATAGATACTGACTTGTAGCACTTGCATAGGTTAGTTGATTAGTTCTGGTGAGAGAGATACTGCAATAAAGATTTCCTGTATTTGACATAGGTGCTGGAATTTGCTGCATGCTTAATGTGGACTTTCTGGTTAAAGACTCTGCACTACTCTGGCAAGCTATTTAGACATGCTCAGAGGCTGCATAAATAAGTCTATGACAGAGATGTGAGTTGTCCTCAGATCCCCCAATGTCTTCTTCCTTGCCACACATAGCTGTATGACACTCTTGCTGCTGAATTTCCATTCTCTATTTTTCTGTTGATCATACTACTTGCTGTCTATCAAACATGCAGGATGGCATAATACAGAGTAATACAAGACATGGTGTTACTGTTTTGAAAATGAAATAAAGGAGATATGGTGAGATAAATTCTTATTTCAAAGTCACAACTTCTTTTTCTTATTCATCTGTGTTCTGTCTCTCCCTGCAAGGTGGATTTTTTTATTGTTTGTTTGAGTGTCTATTAGCAAAAGTCTGATAATCTGACTTGGATTTTGCTTAGTAGGCTAATCTCTGACTACTTATCAATCTTTTCTCCCTCTGTTCTAACCTGCTTGCTTGCCTTTCTGGTTAGTGTGGGTTTGTTTGTTTGTTATTGGTGATGGACTTGATGTTTGTTTGATTTGGGCTTTGGATTTTGATAAATATTTAATGCATTTCAGGTAGTTATTGTTTCTTGCTTGATTGAATCCCTGCTGTTGTAGTGAGGGAGCTTCAGAAACACTCTATCTGCGATCAACCCACTCTAGGTGGCACTAGCAGACACAAGAAGAGTCTAACTCACTCTAAGGTGAGGTAAACAGAGCATTGCAATTTCAGTGCAGGGCCTATGGCAGGCAGATAGGCAAGTACTGACCTGTCATTACCTAACCACGGTCTTTTAACATCTACAGAGCACCATTTGGAAACGTTCTGGAAATGGTGATAACTGTTTGATGCAGCAGTAGGCATTTGCACAGCTGCATTATTATTTTTACTTTAAGGTAACTGCTTTATTTCCTTTTCTGTGTGTTTATGTAACACTCCTATTTTATAATTAAATTTGACTCTTCTGTTCTACTCCTATAATGCCTTTATCTTGTAACACTTCATCTGTTCTGAACTTCCCTCTTGAGAATATCAGATTCCATGCAGGGAAATGGAGAAAGAAATTCTCTTCAAAAGGACAATGAGGATAAGCCAGGGAGGGATGTCAGCTCAAAAACAAGCCTGACATATTCTTTCCTCTCCATGTTCTGCAGTCTTTCTTGACTTACAATCACAGACTAGATTCTATTCCAAGTAGAATATTTTCTCTAGCAGCATTTTGTTTTGTTGTTGTTTTATGTCATCATTGTTGATTAATTGGTCATTTTGGTGTGTGTAGGGGTTGTTTGGTTGTTGTTTTGGTTTGTTTTCTACTTTAGGGGTTAACTTTTGCTTTTAGTATTGTATAACACATTTCCGCAACAGTAGCTAATCAGCTGAAATACTGACAAAGTGTTTTACAACAGTGTATTTTATTTCTTTTTCTCCCAATTATTTTTTCTGCTTCTATAGGGAAAATCATGCCAGTTTTGATACTACTTTTATCTCAGTGAAATCAGATAAGGTAGTATTGGGTACAGAAGTTTATAGGTCTGGGCTGTACTATTAATGTGCTGCTTAAAGTGAAAGCATGTCAATTATTAAATGTATAGGTTGGATGGGATAGTGATGGCTGGGCCAGGAACTGTAAAAAACATAAGCATGGCTCACTAGTTGACCAGTTGCCCATGCAGCAGCTGAAGGAATATTGAGAAAATTTCCTTAACAGTCTTGTTAAACTTGCTTTGATTGTAAAGGAAGACTATCGCATTCTACCTCCCTGAGGCAAACAACCTGTGCAGTTTTACAGGAGGGTGTACCCTCCTAAAAATAAGTTAATCTTGTGTGATTTTTCATGCTAACAGATACTAAAGTTCTGATGAATAGTTTTGTGGGTGATGCTCTGACTTTTCTAACTTACTTTGGCCATATGTTTTCACTCCCTCTCTGAATACCTAAAATAATCTACAGAGATACAAACTATCATCCCTAAAGGAAGAATGTTTTCTGCTAGACATACACTCTGGAAGAAGCTTTATCCAAGAGAAAACTGGAGGATAGCTTGGCTAATTTTACATTTTCACTGAAGCCTCAGATATTTAGGATCCAATTTTAAAATCCTTTAAGAAAGCTACCAGAATTTTCAAAACCACAAGCCTAACTTCCATGGCAAACCTATTTTTTTTCAGTCAGTATATTTAGGTACCTAATTACTTCTGAAAAGTTGCCATTATCTTTTATTTTAAGTATTTTCTTCTGAGTCTTGCCCCTTTTGAGGCCAAAAGTTTTGTATGTTCAAGAAGTCTAGAAGTGAATGGAGATAGAATGTAATGGGGTTTTATTTGGATTATGGCACCTGAAGGCTTTTCAGCATTTATATCACAGCAGAGACTTTTCATGTACTACACGCTTTTTTTCCCTTCAATTTTGCTACTATAACCACTGTAAGGGGAACTTCAGATGGGACATCACCATAAAATCAACAGAAAGTTTCCCAAGAAGTCTGAGGTCATTCAGCTGACAATCACTTTAGACATGAGGAAAAATTGTACTAAATTTGTATATAAAATAGTATTTTCTGAGAGGGCTGTTAATATTAGATACAAGACCTTAAGTTTTGCACAGTCAGTTCCACAAAAACATGAGCTCAGTTCTTTGAAGTGGTTAAATTATGTTCAAACCAAATGTCAGGAATTTTCATTTTCTGTAAGTGTTTCCTATGTAGAGTGAAATAGATCTCATTGTTGGTTTACTTACTAAATTCATGGTATGACCACATCTTTTATACTTTATAAGAGTTGCTCTTTTCAACTCCCTGAAATACAAATAAAAGTTTGGTCAGAGGATCCTTTATTCTAGGTCCCAAATCATAGAATGCTAGAGGTTGGAAGGGGCCTCCAGAGATCATCAAACCCAATCCCTCTCTCACACCAGTACTTTTTCAGATCAACTCTGATCTGCCTAGTGTGAGTTCCCGGTACAGAGAAGGTCCTGCCAAGGGTGATCAAAGATCTCTTGTGGGTTATCACGGTCACTATTTGTACATATGCCAAAGTCTACTGTCATGGCAGGTTTTTCAATAACTCCACATACCTGTTATGGTGTTCCAGCAGTAGCCTGACTTATTAGGATATGAATGTGTAGGTTACCATGCTGTAAATCTCTTCACAATTTCTATCCCTGATGTCTGTTTATTTCCATATTAGGATCACACATTCCTGAGGGGAACTTAAAATAGTAAGTAGATGGGAAGAATAATTTTCACTAATTCCAAGTGCAGATTTTCCTCTTCTGCAAGACAACACTAAGAATTTGCTGTCTCTACTCTTCTGTTGTCTGAGCTAGAATTCTAGATGACTTGTAATATTAACTTATTTTAACAGGCAATGTCTTTTGTGTAATATAGATCATCACTGTGTATCAGCTTCCTTACCAGAACTTCATTTCTATTGCGTTCAGCAAACCTGATGTTTTTAGAGCTTCTGCTACCAGTGATTTCATTCTTGCATGCTAGAAACACATATATACCAGGTAATAAATATTTTTGCCTGGCTAACCATGTACTTTGTTTAGTTACTATTACAACATGCAAACTTTCACTAGACTGGAATCTCTCAAAGAGTAGGCATAGTTTTCAGGTGACCTGCAGAGTGATTTTTAACATGGCTTTTATATGAAAGTGTGTGCACTATGAATTGTACCAAAGGCAATGAACAATGAAATGTGTCCAAGTTATTTCAATTCTTTACCCTCTTTGTAGTTTTCCTGTATTGTAGACAAGATTATAGTTAGAATAATGGCAGCAGCCTGCTATTGGAAAGCTGAAGAATATTCCTGTTCATGTGAGCTACGGGGCATTCTGTGAAGCTGATGCTTAATGCCCTGGAACAGAGGCATAGCTATATATTCAGACTGTAGGTACATACCTACATCTTGAATTAGATGGTGGGTAAGGTCCTTACTATTTTTGAGGCTGTAGACTTCAGTATTTTCAATGACTGACCAAATATTTTTATCACTTATCTCTGAGCTAGCGCTCTATTCAGAATTCCATATCCACTTATCTTAGGAATGTATTGATACAGTTGCAGGAGGTTTCTGCACAGGACTGGATCATGTGTCCAAACAAAAGATCACTGGTAGGAAAAGGAACAAGTTAAATACAATAAGAAGCTTTCTAGAGGCAGCATAGGCATTAAATCCCTCCTCCTACTGTGTTGTTTGTGTAGATGGTTGGTACATGTCTTTGGGAACAGCACCTGTGTATCATCTACCTTACAGCAGTCTGCAGTAAAAATACTATTTAAGGCACTGTTTTCAGGAGGTGCTTTGCAGATCCTCCTTAATGACCACGGTACTACCTCCTTTATCTGTGTTATTGAAAGGGATAATCGTCTTTGTTATATGGCTATATATATTTTAAGCTTGTTCAAATGTTTTTGGATTATACTCATGGTTTCCTGGTAATTTGTGGGTTTATTCCTCAAAATGTAGTACTGAAGGAACTATTAAGATAAGAAAGTTAGAAAAAAGTTACTAGGAACTGTGCAGAGACTTCATAAGACACAGTCTGTGGTGGACAAGAAAGGACCATCCTGCATACATTCTCTACTCTCCTGTGATATGCCTTGTGGTAGATGTGATATGCAACACCAGAGAAATATAAAAGAAAGAGATTCTGCAACCTGTTGTGAATTCACACGTACTAGAAAACAAAACAGAGACAACTGCCATTGCACTAAACTTTCTTGGCATATCATGACAGAAGTAAAAAAAAAAATTCTTCTGAGATATGTTTTACTTTCAGGTAAACTGAGCTGTATATAAATTTGTTACCAATTGGAGCAATACAATTCACAGTTCCCGTGGGTTGTTTTCCCAACAAATTGATCCTGATCCTGACCGTGCTGCCCTAACACCTTAATAATGCACCTTATGGTGAATTTGGGAGAACTGGGACTTGTGGCTGTGTAATGGCCTAGCTGAAAACCCACTAAATAATACTTTACATTTATGTGTAGTTTCAAAGTTACATGGGTAGACAGAAGCATAGATAGGGGGAGTACAAGTAGTGGAGGTGACAGGCTCAGATATCTCAGTTATCAAGAAAGATGAAACTACTGAGTTAAAACACTGCTATAGGAAACTCTGATGCAGTGCTCAGTGAAGTGGTTTGGTATATTAGTGATACTGCATAGAGCTCTTATGACAAAAACATGTCATGGTAAAGAGAGATATGTAAGGAAGCAAACAGAATATGTAGACCTAAACACTATGGACAGACACATTATTTTTTTAAAAATCACAGAATTATAGAATTGTTTTAATTGAAAAAGACCTTTAAGATCATTTAGTCCAATTATTATTTAACTCTACCTAGACTGGTACTAAATCATGTCCCTCAGCAACACACCTATGCAGTTTTTAAACGCCTCCAGAGGTGGTGAATCAGCCACCTGCCTAGGGAGCCTATTGCAGTGCTTGAGAACCCCTTTCAGTAAAGAAGTTTCTTCTAAGATCCAACGTAAACCTCCCCTGGTGCAACCTGAGGCCATTTCTTCTTGTCCTATCACTTGTTACCAGGAAGAAGAGACTGAGACCAAACCCACTTCACTCCTTTCAAGTAGTTACAGAGACTGAAAGTCTTTCTGCACCCTCTATTTCTCAAACCATCAAAACCAGCTCTTATATCTAAGTTTAGGTAACCATAAAACTCACTTCTCTCCCCTCCAAAGTGCTAAATATCCAGCAATTTCAGTTAACTTCCTTAAAGCAGTACAGAGTCACCAGGGCTCCTCTAGCCCCTTGCTGAGCACAAGCTCAGGTCCAGCAAAAGCAGTGTAAGTCAGTTTGGAAGTGGCATGCTCCAACCAAGCCGGAATCAGGTAAAAACAATAACTTATATTGGCTTATTCATCTGTAAGTGTCTGCATTTAATTTTTCTTTCCCTCTTTTAACATGCTGGACTGGTACAACTATATCTTAGTAAAAAAATTGCAAAAGCATACCAGTAAAAAAGCAAGCAAGACATGTAAATATGTTGGGAAAAAAAACCTGTGTGAAGATAATGGAAAGAAAAATAAATCTTATTTCAATGAAATTTGTGTATGAAAAGATTTTTCACTAAGAATATAAAGAAGAAGATGAGCTGAGATAGTTGGCTGCGTACATGAGCGTGTCAGTGCTTATTGTGATAAATGTTGTTTATGTACACACCAGCATGAAGTAAACTGAGATTACTTTTTTGTGTCTTTGAATCCTGGGGGTGAAATATTTGAACAATTGCTGAACTTAAAGTATTGAGATAAATAGAGTTAATTTTTCCTTTTTAAAAAAGACAAACACTCCTTTAACCTACCATTCATGAAGCCACTAATAAAGGAATAGAGATCCAGAGCTAAGGACTGGAATGAGTCTTTTCTGGTAACTAACAGTGAACTATTATCATACACCAGCAGCAGATTTTAAATGGTGATGGACTAGTATGTAGATATTATAAATGATCCTCACAAATAATCATAAGATTATTAACAGTTTAACCAGACAGCTCAAAATGAAGTTGTTTTTTCTCTTATTTTCTGTGTGCATTAGCAGTATGAGGAATCTAATTTATGGTTTTATGTAGTATTTATCAGTCAAGAGTCCATAGCATTCTAATGAAACAGTTTAAAACTCTCACTGAATTTCAGTTCTTACTAATAAAAGTTACACAATTCTTAATCTGCTGTTAATATAATCTTAACCTAGACCATTTGGGAAAAATTCTCTTATTGTTTGCTTTATGTTTTTTCCTAGTTCTACAATGAGAAAGCCAAGAAGGTCATTTTGACCACATGGCTTTAAGATCTCTTATTTGTATTTGTCCATTCTTCTAAGTGGCTGTCTGACCTAAACTGCATACCGCAGATACATTTCCACTTAAAATAAACTGCAATTGTCTGAGTGATTGTTCTTCATAAATTTCAATGCATTAATCTTCTGATAAAAGTGTCCAATAAATTTTTGGCTCTATGAGCTAGAGTGCCATTCTTTCCAGTTGTCTTATTTTGAGACCATTATTAGCAAAATGAGAGCCCCAGGGCTTATTAAAACAACTGGAAACAATTTCTGTACATTGCTGTAGATATTTATGCCTTTCTGCCCTAGATGTGCTGTGATTTTTCTATTAGATAAAAAGAAGATACTTTATTTGAAGAACAGGACAAGACTTCATTTCCACTGCTTATATAAATAGTCTAGTACTAGCCGGTGAGCAGTAAATGCTGTCGCTTCCTGTGAAAGGTTTTTAACAGATGTTGGAATTTGTATTTCTCACCTGAAGGCAAAACCATAGTAAGGAAAAAATACTACCAAAAACCAAATCAAGCCTATCTCTAAATATTGGAAAACAAGTAAATTTAGTCTCTTTGAAAGTAATATATTTCAGAGGTGATCCTGGTCAGAATAGCATTTAGGCAGGTGTGTAGGCCTTTACCACAGATGCACAATGATCATAAGATTCCATGGGTGTGCGGAAAACTTTTAATTATATTGCCTTTTACAGTCATAATTGCATGTAATTAATATACAGAGAGAGACATAAGATATTATTTGTACACAAGTATTCATTTTTATACAAGTATCTTTATGTGAAATATTGCTGCGTTTTATGGAGGTCTGTGTTACATCCACATCAGGAAAAAAGATATGATATTAGGTGAAGATATTTATATTTGAGTACAAAATGTAGACAGTTGTCTGCGTCTAACACTTAGATTAATTAGTTAGTAGAAGGTGACTTTGGCATTCAGGAGGAATAATAAGCCAAAATTTTGCAGAATTTTTGGTCATTCAGGTTCGGACAGTAGGACTGAAAGCCACAAATTCTTGACTCTCTTCTTTTTTCCCCCCAGGTTTGGAAGCTAGCTTGGGAACTACCATACTGATACATAATTTGAGTATTTCAGAATAGGCATTTGGAGTTTTTGATTCGTTTCCAGGATGATGAGACTTTATCTGCAACACTAGAATACTGTTCAGAAGGAGTATTATGAGTCTTACTTGATTTCATGGTTTGGGTTCAGGTTGTTTTTGCTCTAGTCTGAGATTATTTTGATTTGTAAGGGCTTTTTTCCTTCTGGTAGTTGCACACACTGAATTATCTCACCAAATAATAGTGCTCCTGACAATTTTCTGCTGCTGGGAACTCAGTTGCTGTCAGTGCATGCAATAAAGCTCCCTTTCAGTGTAATCTGGCTAAGTTACACAGAAGACAGGAATCTAGTCTTCAATGTCCTTCAACACACAAATAGTCAGCAAACCACTCTGTCCTGGAAAGCACAGCTAAATTTTATAAGTCCTGTATTTGTTCTCTAGAAAGGCTTTTTTACATGATGCTAGTAGATATCAGAGTCTGTAAGACCGAAAAAAAAAATAAACTGCAATTACATCTGAATATATACTGTAAATGAAGACATCTCTAATTAGACTTACAGTCCTCCTGCTGGGGTTTTGTTGTGAGGTTTTTTTGTTTTGTTGGGTTTTTTGTTTGTTTTGTTTTTTATCAGCCTGGTATTAGATCAATTATCACATTACTCTGTGTTTTTTGGGGTTTGTTGGTTATTTTGTTGAGGGTTTTTCCTCCCAAAACCTTGTTCAAGGAACTTGTATACATTTTCCTTTATTTAAATGAGTTAAGACTGCTGGGAAGTTGTGTACTTCCTTTTGAAAAGCTGAATCTATATGTGGACATTTGTATAAGTTATAGTTGTTGCAATGGTTTTAAACTTGAATATAGAAAAAAAATATTGATGAAGCCCATATGTTATTAAGACTCATAATCAGTTACTCTAATAACCTGAAGGTGTCTCAGTAAATTTCTAGCTAAGGTACTTTCTAAATACCACTATGATTATACATTTCACTGAGTTCTAAAATAAACCAGTAGTGTGCCCAGGTGGCCAAGAAGGCAAATGGCATCCTGGCCTGTATTGAGAATAGTGTGACCAGCAGCACCAGGGAAGTCATTCTGCTCCTGTACTCATCACTGGTTAGGCCACACTTTGAGTACTATGTCCAGTTCTGGGCCTCTTAATTTAAGAAGGATGTTGAGATGCTCAAATGTGTCAAGAGAAGGGCAACAAGGCTGGTGAGGAGTCTGGAGCACTAGCCTTGTGAGGAGAGACTGAGGGAGCTGGGGTTGTTCAGCCTGGAGAAGAGGAGGCTCAAAGGAGACCTTATTGCTCTCTACAACTACCTGAAAGGAGGTTGTGGTCGGGTAGGGGTTGGTCTCTTCTCCCAGGCAACCAGCAATAGAACAAGGGGACACAGTCTCAAGTTGTGCTAGGGGCAGTACAGGCTGGATGTTAGGAGGAAGTTGCTGGCAGAGAGAGTGATTGGCATTGGAATGGGCTGCCTGGGGAGGTGGTGGAGTCACCATCCCTGGAGGTGTTCAAGAGAAGACTGGATGAGGCACTTGGTGCCATGGTCTAGTTGACTGGATGGGGCTGGGTGCTAGGTTGGACTGGATGATCTCGGAGGTCTCTTCCAACCTGGTTGATTCTATGATTCTATGAAGTGCTCTTTCCCATGAGACCATATGCAGCCATGAAAAGTTTCCCCACTCTTTCTTCAAGAGTAAGGCTTGGATTTTTTTTTTTTTTTGCTGTGATTCATTTCATTCCTCCTACTGCATATAAAAATGAGTCTTGTAATTTTAATTACTGTAGCTATTGCTTTGTTTAAAACAAAGCAACAAACCCAAGGTTTCAAATAGTGTTTTATCATACAAGTTCCAATGAATTGTGTCTTTAATATGTTGTCAGTACCGTAAAGTGAAACTAGAATGCGTAATTCAGTCTATGTGGAGGTGTTCAAGAAAAGAATAGATGAGACACTTAGTGCCACGGTCTACTTGACTGGATAGGGCTGGGTGCTAGGTTGGACTGGATGATCTTGGAGGTCTCTTCCAACCTGATTGATTCTATGATTGTATAAGAACAGCAAGAGGTGCAGCCTTTATTATTATTTTTTAAATACTTGTAGGCCATGTGATGGCCTTAGTTATTTTTTAAACTATGGCAGGGTATGGGAACCTATTTGTTTTTTTTTCCCAGTAGAATATTTTCTTTTGGATATATGTAATTTTTTTTTTTAATAGAAATTAGTGAAAGATAACACAAACAACACTCTGATTCTTTTTCCATTGGACCAAATATGCATATATTATTCCCCTAAGTCTTCTAAATAGACAAAAACCACTGCATGTAATGGCACACTTACCTGGTGAAAATTCAGCTATTCTGCATAGCAGTTTGTTCTGCTCAACACCATCTGGCACTGCATGGAGGAAAAAAATAGCTGGCTACATCTGCAAGTAACCTTCCCATTACTTCACTAACAGCACCGTTCTGTATGTCATAGCTGAAACATTTTTCATGTCTGATTTATTGACACAATACAGAATGCATGCAATTTCTTTCAGCATGTTAATGCTGAAATAATCCTGAGATCCTTGATTTGATGGCAGAATCCTGAAAGTGAACAAATTTGTCAGCCTTCTTACTAAGGTCATTCATATTATTGTGATTAAAGAAAAGGTGCTACAAATATAGGCTTTTTGTATGATTTGTATAGGCTAAATATAGACACTGAAAAACCAAGCAGCAAGGTTTTGGAGAAAACACTTGGAAGGAGCAATGAAATACTTAGAAAACTTGTAATTTTTTTAGGTATATTTTAGGATAAGATGTTAGTTTTGTGCTGCTGTGCCAGCTTCCATGTTACACAAACAGAAATGAGACAGGGCAGAAAAATTACAATTTTCAAATTTTTAATGGTATTTTTGACTGATGTGTTGAAGTATGCTCATATACTGACTAATTTTGTCAAAATTTTATCTACTCACATCAAAGTGTGAGTTTAGGAGCAAACATCTTGAATGTAAACTTATGATTATATGAAACTTTGAAAAAGAATTACAAGAAAACCAAATCAACACATATCATTTTCTATGTAAATATGAGGTCATCTATCAATTTATCAAATAATTTTTCTTCATCTCAGGTTCAATGCACAGACCTATTTGTTTTCAACTATTGAAAAGATGTGACTTAGAGGAAGTTCAGAGTGTTGTGACAACAGGTGAAAGGAACATGGGAAAATGCTGCAAGTATGGTGAAAAGAAGTTAAACTCGCTCTCACAGAAAATTATGCATTAATTTTAGCAGAGGTTCACCTAAAACACTTTACTTGTGGGTCACAGTAAAGGCTTAATTCTCCAGTTCTGTGCACAGAACAGCTAGGTTATCCATGCCTCTATGTGTAGCACAAGCACAGATTTGCATGCAAACAAGAAAGGTGAATGGGAACAAATGCATGTGCTGTGATTATTCAAAAGTTTGAAGATGAGCCCTCTGTTAATATGTCTGTGTGTCAGCAGATATGTTAATATGTTAATATGTCAGTTAATATGTTAATCTGTCTGTGTGGCAGGTACCTTTCAGTAGCAGAGAGCCTGAAGCTGACAAGTATTAGTGTAAAGTAGCTTTGGAAATTCTTACTTAAGTTCATTATAAAATCACCAATCCAATCAATCTGTTTCACTTTAATTCAGGACCTGATGTGTCAACCCACTTTAAAGTATAATGGTCTCTCTGTGGCTGCTAAGGGACTGAGCCATGAACTAATTTAATCACAGCACCATACATCTCTTGAAGCATAGAGAATTCTAGGGTCTTACACCAGAGAATGGTGTTAAGGCCAAAAATGTAACTTTTTATCTTTCTTTGATGATTATTGCAAGCTTCTAGAAAAGATAATTAGGATCACATCACAAATATATTTTCTATCTGAAATATTTCATATATAAATTCTTTTATCATTTGTTTTACCTTCAAAAAAGAAAATAATTCAGTGATCATTTATATCACTGAAAGATTTGTGTGTTTCTCTAGCTACTGTTACATATTAAAAGTCCAGTGACTGTGAAGTTTCTCCCACACATGTTCAGTAAGGAATAAAGAAGGAAGACAACAGAAGCAGCGTGTCAGGCCACACTACAGCTTTAAATTGTATACATTCCTTTTCCTCATGTGGGTATTTTATTCAACCTTAATTGGAATGAAATGTTTAGAACAAATATTTAATCAGGATTCAATGATTTGATAGGCAAATTTAATTTTGCTGTCATTATTTCTTTTCTAGGTAATCAATGCAGATGTGATTTAATGACAAAGTCTAATTGACTACTTTCATTTTGTGAAAAGAAAATTAAAAGGAGAAAATGCACTTTTTAAATTAGAAGTAATGATGGAGTTATAGGACAATTCCTAGGGATTAATGACTATCTGAGAAAGCTGAAGGCTCAAGGATTAGCTGTGGGCAATTAACCTCAGGTGGTCATTAATTCTTCAAGTAATGCTCCATGCCCCAATCATTATTACAACTGAACAGTGATGGAGTAGCAAGTTTCCGCAATTAAACCATCAGCAGTGTTTTTAAGTGCGTGCTTTTCTCTCCCACTTGGATATCCTGGCACAAAGCAAAGAATTAATCAAAGCATTGATAATATCCAGTAAAACCCTTGGTGTTTTCCTTAATTTCTGTGCTCTGTCATTGAGGACGTGCCACATTATGTGACAGCATTTGCTGAGGCAGACGTTATGCCAGTAGCCATGGCACACACACGTTAAAGACATGGCTGGATGTATATACCTCTAGGGAACCTTGAAACTTACACAGATTCTTGTTCTCTCACTCAAGTGACGCAGATGGCACTAACTTGATTGTCAGTGTAAGTAGCATCCTGTTGTCTTCTTTCTACAAGCTAGTTTACCTTCTGGTAAAGATTTGGTTTATGAGGAGTGGCTGAAGAAACTCAGATTGTTTAATCTGGAGAAGAGGAGGCTCGGGACAGATCTTATTGCTCTCTAGAGCTACCCGAAAGGAAGTTGTAGTGAGGTGGGTGACTGGTCTCTTCTTCCGAGTAATTAGCAGTAAGACAAGAGCAAAGTTGTGCCAGAGGAGGTTTATAGGGATTTTTTAATTTTTTTTTTTAGTGAAAGAGTGGTCAAGAATTGGAACAGGCTGCCCAGGGAAGTAGTGGAAGTGAGAGGTTTAGTGGTCATGGTGGTGTTGGGTTGACAGTTGATGATCTTAAATGTCTTTTCCAACCATAATGATCCTATGATTCTCCTTGTTTCTACAGTTAAGTATAAAGTTAAACCTTATTTTTCTAGGCTCTTTGAGGCTGCTGTATGACCTTGTTAGTGAAAGAGAAGCATGACAGAATCTCCTACAAGCTGAAGTTAGAACTTAGTAAAACCAATTTAAGAGCTTGTACCAATGTATCATTGCTTTAGTATGGCTTTTCTGAAAAGGCTTCACAGTTACTTCTGATGATCTGGAGTTAGAGCTTTATTCAGCTCTGTGAAGAGTCAAAAGACCTCAGGCTATTGCTTTTGATCTGAGATCTACATGATTATCTGATACCACCATACCAGGCTAAATTTTCCTGTATCTAAGCTTTAAGTTTATAAATACTGCATATTTGATTCACAGAGTTTAGGGACACCCCCAGGTCTTGGAAAAACACATCGCTGTCTTCTCTAAAGTCAGCCAGGCAGTAAGTAGTTAAAAGAACCCAAATGTTGCAATGCTTCAAAATTCTGCAGCTGAAACATTTCAGCTTGTGAGTCAAGGGCAGATTAACATACAGAAGCAGCTAATCCAAAAATCAGCAGCTTATGCCTGACTGGAACAAACAGACTAATGAAGCATATAGAGTGAGATAGGTCTCAGTAAGATGTTAATAACATGTCTGCAAAGAGGTGAGCAAGTCAGTCACAGCAAGCTACTTTCTAGAGCAATTTCAGGTGAGGAGAGGAAGGGGGATTGCTGGAAGGATGTTGTAATTAGCAAAATAATTACCATGGTGTCATTGTGGGCATATATAGCATAGGTACCACTCCAAAGCATTTTGTTTCCATATGCTGGCTTGAAATGAATCTGGCCTACAGAAGGGGCATATGAAGGTTTAGATGTGTTATGTTTTTTATTTTCCCTAACTTTGAGTTTTAACGTATTCATTTCATTTACATTAATGCAAGTGTGAGTATAATGGAATAAATTATTTTCAAATGAACATAAACCAATAAAAACTCCAGGGCAGCTTTGATTATTTAGGTTGATTGTAACGGTTAAATGTTGACAGGATAATGCGCTCACCAATTATTCCACTGAATAATAAACCCTTTGTTGCAGTTCTCTGCTTGTCAAAATAACGTTTTATGTTTTAAAATGATCTCTACTGAAACATGCATTTGTAGTTGTGATCTCCCCTAGCTTCTGCAAGGAGGAATAAACTGTGTGCTTGCACATCTTTTCAGTCCTTCAGCATGTTGGTAAACCACTTCACAAAAAAATAGAATTATTAATGGCAGCATAGTTAGAGTTATGGCTGCTACTACACCCCATGACTACATGGTCTATCTTTTTTCTTTCTCAGTCATAACACTTGGATGCTATAATTTTTAAAAAAATCTCTCTCTGAATTAATGTTTAAATCTTCTCATGATATTCCAACATAATCATTAAAGGGAAAGTAACATCTACGCTCTAACGATTGCTATAGAGATCTCAGCTTCTTGGGCTTTGGGGAAAGGGGAAGAACTCCGTGTGCATGAATCTATGGCAAAAAAAGGTGTGGTTTAAAATAAAATATTAGCCTAAACCTACATCTAATCCATCTATTTCACAGATATTTTCATGCATTTTTATCTCATAACCCCATCTGATGTTGTTCATATGAGTAGCACAGCATAGTATGGGCAGCAGGTTTGAGTGCAATTTCTATAATCTCTCCAATAAATGGCAAGATATTCAGTACTTCATTTTCATGTTGGAGTTCAAGTGAAGTACTGATACTTATCTAGATGCTGTCTAAAAATGTGAGCAACTTCCGAGTAGTCCCTCAGATGTCATGCAAGAAGAAGAATGGCTTGCAGATCACTTATGATTTTGAAAGGTCAGAGCATTAGTTTGCACGCACAATGGAAATTGGATACCTCTTATGGTTTCTTGCTAAATGTGATGGTTTGGGTGTTCCCTGCCCCCACCCCCCCACTTTGGAAATCACCCAGACTAGACTCAGACGGCTCTGGCAATACGAATGAAGCTTACATTTACAGCTTAGCAGAATATACAAGCAGTTGTTTACAGTTATATATAGAAATATACAAGGTAAAAGGTAATACAGAAACACAACAGCCCTCCCAGAAACCTGAGTCCCCAGGAGGAGCTCCCAACCACTCTTCCACCACCTCCCAGCCCTCTCAACCTTACCCCAGTCCCAAGAAAGAGTTGAGGTTTGGCCAGGGGGTTAGGAAGCAAAGTGGATTAATCAGAGAAATGGCAAAGAGGCTAGAGAGAGAAATGCAGCTTGATGCTTCCAGGCAGAAAAAGGAGTAATGCCTTATCTGTGTTTGGATTCTTCTTCTTATACCTCTCAGCAAGCCTATGAGTGAATTAGACATCAGCACTGTTTCTCTCCCATAGCCTGTGATCTAATCCTTCTCACTAAAATGTTCTAGCTTGCTTCAAACCACCAGACTAAGATTTTGAAAATTAGTTTAAAATACATCATGTGTCTATAACATGAAAACAATGAATATTTTAAATTTAATTTCTCTGTTGTTGAACCCTGAATGTTCAACTTTCACAGGGGGTCTGTTTTTTATTGCTAATAATTGAAAGCTTAATTGCCAAAATATATTTCAATAAAAAAGCTCGATTTCTGTATTTTCAATTTTTTGCTAGATTGCTCTCTCTGGTGTAGTAATTAATTTTTCTCCACAGAAATAATGTAGCTAAGCAGAGCATCTGATACTCTAAGGATTTTATTTGGGCAGATGAGGGTCGTAAGGAGATTTGGGGTTTCTAGTTCTTTCAAAGCCCTGAGTTAAAAGAAGCGCTGAAGGCTATCCTCCGGAAACAAGTCATGTAAGGGTGATTAATTAAGCCTTCATTGCCTTCCTCCTCTTTCATTCTGTAAACTTTTGAAAAGCCAGCTTGGCCATTAGAGCTCATGCCACACTAAACTAATTTAGACTTGTGTATTGGAGCTTCTGAGAAGTTCTATTTTTACTTTTATATCCACAAGTTTGCCACCTTTCATGGTTCTTATTCAAGAAAATAAACTTCATTTCTGTTACATTGAATCGTGTCTATTATCTTGATTTTAAGTCTGCCAGCATCAAGAGAACGCCTGTTATTAGTTTAAATTAGTTGGGATGGCCTTCATCACTGTAGATATTCAGCAGCTTCTGTGGATTTGTGTGTCAGACTTCATTTACAAACAGAAAAAAAATCTCATAGTAGTTTATTGGGTGCTGATGAGGACAAGTATACAAAATACAGTGCAACTGAGGAGCCTTCAAACATAATTTATGTCATCAGTGCAGCTAAGGTATCCAGCCAGGTGCCACTGCAGTTGTACTGATGCAGTTTTGATCTTGTTAGCTTGGGGTGGCAGTAAAGTTGACATACATTGGCTGAAGGAGCTGTCGGTGAATCCTTTTACCATGCCAGCAGCCAGTTTGTGCAGCTGTGACTACTGCTGTCAGCTAGGTTAAAAGCAGCTTCATTTTGTCACCAAAACTTAACAGTAAAACTAGGAAAGAGTCATTACTTTACTGAAAGCATATAAAAGCAAGCAATAAATTTTGGAGATATTTGATAGAACTTCCTACAAATGTGGGAGGTACCTTAAATAAGGGAACACTGTGTGTGTCCTTTCCTACCCAATAAGCTGACAAGCCACTTTTATTTACTATGAATTAGTTTGTTTCTAGAATAATTAGTATTGAATACCAGGATGAAAGTCATTAACTAAGTTGAATGGAAGTAACTTCATAATAACTCATGGAATTTCTCAATGTTTTTATTTCTTTTATCATTCTATTACAGAAAAAGGATTGAATGTGGAAAGGAGAAGGCAAATTAAATGCTCCAGGTTCCTTACAGTGTTTCCAGACACAGCTGGCAGAGATGTATTGACTTCAACTTGTTTTGATTCAACAAAAAAAGTGAGTTACATAACCAATGAATATACCTGTTTAAGAATCATCAGTTGAGGCTCATGAATGCCAATCCATAAGATTAAAATCTGACCATAAGCTATTTTTTGTGATATTAAGACAGCAGAGATGTGTTATCTGTCTCAGGTAATGGACTGAACAGGAATGATTACAAAGTAGTTGTGGAAGACATTAAATGAGTTGAATTTATACTCCTCTGTAGATAGGTGGAATGAAAGACTCTAACTTCATGACTCATTACCTCTTAGAAGGTTTCAAATGGTGCCATTCAAGTTGGCAGCCAGTCACTAGTGGTGACCCTCAGGGATCAGTGCTGGGACAAATCCTTTTTAATATCTTCATTGATGATCTGGATGAGGGGATTGAGTCCACCAGCAGTAAGTTTGCAGACAACACCAAATTTGGAGCATGTATTAACCTGTTAGAAAGTAGGAGGGCTCTGCAGAGGGACCTGGGCAGGCTGGATAGGTGGGCACAGTCCGATGCCATGAGTTTTAACAAGTCCAAGTGATGGGTTCTTCACTTTGGCCACAACAATGCCATGCATTGCTACAGGCTGGGAACAGAGTGGTTGGAGAGTAGCCAGGCAGAGAGAGACCTGGGGTTATGGTCAACAACAGACTGAACATGAGTCGGCAGTGTGCCCAGGTGGCCAAGAAGGCAAATGGCATCCTGGCCTGTATCAGGAATAGTGTGACCAGCAGGGCCATGGAAGTCATACTGCTTCTGTATTCGGCACTGGTTAGGCCACACTTTGAGTACTGTGTCCAGTTCTGGGCCTCTCAATTTAAGAAAGATATTGAGGTGCTCGAATGTGTCCAGAGAAGGGCAACAAGGCTGGTGAGGGGTATGGAGCACAAGCCTTACGATGAGAGACTGAGGGGGCTGGGGTCGTTCAGCCTGGAGAAGCAGAGGCTCAGAGGCGACCTCATTGCTCTCTACAACTACCTGAAAGGAGGTTGTAGCCAGGTGGGGGTTGGTCTCTTCTGCTGGGAGCCCAGTGACAGAACAAGAGGACACAGTCTCAAACTGCACCAGGGCAGGTTTAGACTGGATGTTAGGAAGAAGTTCTTCATGGAAAGAGTGATTTGCATTGGAATGGGCTGCCTGGGGAGGTGATGGAGTCACCATTCCTGGAAATGTTTAAGAGAAGGCTGGATGAGGCACTTAGTGCCATGGTTTAGTTAATTAGAAGGGTTAGGTGATAGGTTGGACTCGATGATCTTGGAGGTCTTTTCCACCCTGGTTAATTCTGTGATTCTGTGAAATAACCATGTGTGAGCTTAACTTTCTCTGTGCTACACAATGGGAATTTAAGAAATCTCCATATGTTTAGTGATTATAAACACAAAAAGTAGTTTCCAATGCTAGATTTTCCTTCCATGAGGCAGATTTGCCTCCTCCATTTCCTTATTTGTTATGTGCAAGAATTCTTCTGTGCCTCATACAAAAGAATTTCTTCATATTACAGAGTAAAAAGGCTGAATTCTAAGTTGTCATATAAAGCAAAATCTGAAGTTTTTGCACATAATATTTTGCTATCATCGTGGTTTTAGTCATTGTGGAGCCTATAAATGAAGTTGATTTATAGGATATTTGTACATGACTAGTTTTCAAGCACTTGAAAGATGAAATCATGGATGAGGTTGCATTGGAAAATATCTTTTCCTTTGGCTGGTGGTCTCTTCACAAGAAATTATGATGAAATATGCCATTAATGTTAGCTTTTTACTTGATAGTTTCTTAGTGACTAAGACATTTCTTCTCAAGCTGTATGTGGAATGTACTTCATATTGTATGTTTCAGCCAGCAGTTTAAACATGCCTGTTTTCTGATAAAGCATGAATGGCAGTCTCACTAGCCCATCTGTTTAAAGTATTTTTGAAGTGCTATAGCACAAGCCATAATATTGATGAAATTTTGTATTCATTTGGATAGCAACAACATCTTAAACTTCAATTTATGCTCTTTCTGGTTTTATTGCCATAAACATGAAACACCTCAGAAAGAAAAGCCTACCAAAGCCTAATTCTACAGACAAAGCCAAAGCTTTATGTTGAGTAACAAATAATTTGTTGTGTTTTGTTGGCAGGTTTTTTGTTTGTTTGTTTTCCTTTATATTTTTTCTGAAAAAAAAAAAAAACAAAAAACTACCACATATATGCCCTAAGAAGTTTGAAAGCAATTTTCATACCTTTGGAACATAAAGCCTAGTCTGCCTAGCTGAGTCAAGAGAGTTGAGAGTAAACCCACAAAAACTAATGCAGCTTCAGAAGCATGCAGTATACAGCAGTATGTAACTTATGTAAGAGGGCTTGGAGCTGGGCTTCCTAGTAGTGGTCATTCTCTTCAAATTACTTCATGGTCTGTGCCAGATGAGGTTATTGAAAATCGAAAGAGCCTGCAGCATAATGAGTACTTTACTGAAACAAATATTCATAATGTTAAAACAAGTTATTCTAGGTCTCATGTCATACATCCATAACAAGTATCATGCAACCAACTCTGTCTTTGAATAAATCCAGAAGAATATAATTAAAAGTGCAGCAGTCGTTAAGTTATTTAGCTCTCTTTAATTTTCCTTTGTCTGTTATCATATTCTTCCACATATACCTTCAGGTCCTTCTTAGCAAAATGTATTTTTAACTTCTAAGCATGCTGTCTTTAGCTTGCATCACGCATCATAGTTTATGCATATATGAATGCAGAAGTTGATGTAACCTCTTTGTACATTTATCAGATTATATCTGCCCCATTAGCTCCCATAATGGCTGAGTAGTGGTTCCTTGGGTACCTGCTGTGCTGACCTCATCTATCAAAGGAAAAGATTCTCCTGTTCCAAACAATACCGAAAATTACTCTTTAGCCCAAGTTATGCCTTTGAGCTGATATAATGATATTATTCAAAAAAGTAGAGTTATTTACATTCAGATTTTTTTTTATTTAGAACATCTCAGTTCTACAACAGGTCTAACAAAATGGGAATGCAGAATCCCTACTGTCCAACAGGGTTCAGTAGGAGGAGTGTGCAAATCTCACCGTATCGGTGGCTTTAAGTATTTATGATGGATGATGAATTAGTGGCTAATTAATTCAAGCTTCATTCATGTTTTGCACCTAGTAGATACATCAGGGGCAAATTAGAAAGTTGGTTCTGAAATACAAAAAATAATTTCAGAACTTTTACATTCAGCATGCAAAAATAAAAATTGTTTGACTTAAAATCAGGTACCTTAAAATCAGTGTAAAGGGAGCCAGATGTGTTCTGGGAATTACAAAAATGTACATATAAAAATGTGGAATTGCCATGTGCATTTTCTTCTAATTTGGTTAAATTCTGTTCAAGTGAACACTCAGCATGAAACTATTGGACAGCAATGTGGTCACTTTCTGTCATTACTGTGCATTTTTTTCCCCTATGTAGTGTGTAAGTTCTTAGAATAACTGAATAGGGGGTTTTTTGTGTTATTTTAACAGATTGAATAATATTTAGATGTGCTTCAGCTGCTCATAAGCTGAATAATATTTAGCTGTGTTTCAGCTGCTCTTAAGCTGAATGAAAAGTACAATTATGAAGGGAATGCTCAAAGTTCTGTGAGTCTGTTGTCCTGGGAACATACCTGACATAAACCGTACTCTGTGGACAAATAAGTTTTGCAGTGCAGATTTAGCTGGTTTTGCAATTGTAATACTACCTTATTTTTATCACTTTAATGTTATCATTTAGCTGTATGCTGTGTTTTAATTATCAATGTGAATCCTCTGTGCGTTAGTCCTAAAGAGTAAGTGACTGGTATATTGAATATTTTATTAATTTAATGTAATACCTGAAAGTTGTTTGATTTGAGTAAGGTACAGGGGGTTTGTCTGTTTCTTTTTCTTAAACTTACATTCAAATCATCCATCTTACATAATGCCTACTAAACATAAAGCACCACTCTTTGGAGGTAACCATGGCACCCATGTATTAAAAGTGTCAACTGATAATTCTTTTTCTTCTCCATCCCACTTTGACTCCTTATGCATTGGGTTATAAACAGAATATGGACTCTCCTATATCTTTTGCATGTGTCCTGCTACTGTCTTGGAGACCTGTTGCACCTGCAAGCAGGTAAATTTGAGAAGAGCTGCTTTGCAAAGAAGTTGGAATGAGAAATCCTACTCGGTGTTTTTTCAAATAACCTGGGATTCTTTGCAGATGGGGCATCTTTTTCCAGAGAGGAAAGTGACTGCTCTAAAGCAAATCACAGCAAGCACTGTCACACCACTGTGACAGTGACAAGCAGTGGCCTTTGTTAAGTGTCAGAACCATTCCAGGCCAAATCCCACTGCTACTGTGCTTCTTTAGGCAACGTTCAAAGTCAGATTTAGCTGATTAATGCCAATGTCACTGACTAAAGTTTCTCATAGTTCAAATTCTGTCAGCTGTGTGGATGTCATACATCATCTTAAGTATAAGTAGTGGTGATTTAAAAGGTAGGAGCTGTGCCTAGTCTCCAGTAGTAACTGCTTAGCCAGCAGAAACTGTTCCATATTTAAATATGTAATCTGGGAGATTTTTAATTTAAAAACAAACAAAAAAAAGGCATGAAACATTTTATAACTGATAATTCTTGATGTTATTTTTTTCACTTAGAGAAAAAACAACCTTAAACATTTTCAGCCAATACAGGAAGAGGGCAGATCTTGAGATCATGTAATTTCCAATGAGAGTATTCAGCTATTCTACTCCACTCTGGTGAGATCCCACCTGGAGTACTGCATCTAGCTCTGGAGCCCTTATTACAGGAGTGTGTCCAGAAAAGGGCCACAAGGATGATCAGAGGGCTGGAGCACCTCTTCTATGGAGACACACTGAGAGAGTTGGGGTTGTTCAGTCTGGAGAGGAGAAGGCTCCAAGCAGACCTTATTGTGGTCTGTCAGTATCTGAAGGGGGCTTCAAGCTGATGAGGGACTTTTTAAGATGTCAAGTACTGATAGGATTAGGGGGAATGGAGCAAAATTAGAAGTGAGTAGATTTGGATTTTATGTTAGAAAGAAGTGTGGTGAGACAGTGGAATAGGTTGCCCAGGGAGGCTGTGAAAGTCCCATCCCCAGAAGTTTTTATGGCCAGGCTGGACGGGTCTCTGAGCAACCTGATCTGGTGTGAGGTATCCCTGTCCATGGCAGGGGAGTTGGAATTGGATGATCTTTGAGGTCCCATGCAGCCCTGATAGTTCTGTGAAGCTGTGAGAAGTGAGGGGTTATTTTAGATTTTCCCTCAAATTCCTTACTGCTGTCATGCCAGGTTTTCCTTCTCCACTGACACACCTGGCACCTCTGGCTTTTTCTGGCATCAGCTGACTCTGTCAGTGTACATAAG
Organism: Pogoniulus pusillus; assembly: GCF_015220805.1. Classification (NCBI taxonomy): domain Eukaryota; kingdom Metazoa; phylum Chordata; class Aves; order Piciformes; family Lybiidae; genus Pogoniulus; species Pogoniulus pusillus. Next base: position 43,041,016 of record NC_087269.1, on the reverse strand, counting down.
AAGCCTGTAACTGTCTCCAGCCACTTCTGTAAATTACAAATCATGAGACAAGGTCTCCTCAAGTCAGAGAGGAATGTCTATACTAAGGATGGCCTAGAAAACTAATTTTAGGGAATACCCAGTTCAACTTTTCTCATTGAATGAGCTGAAATATAAGATGCTGGTTCATGGCAGAACTCCAACATTTGGGTAATTAACATTGGCTTTTATTAGCAAGTTTTTCATAGTTTATGCTTGATTGTGTGCTACAATAGTTACTTTTTGTGTCTTCTTTCCTTTTTGTTATTTGAAGGGTGTTCTTCAATAACTATATAACTTGTTTTTAGAAACACTGTGGTCAGCAAGTAAAAGGAGGTGATCTTCCCCCTGTACTCAGCACTGGTGAGGCCATACCTCCAGTATTGTGTTCAAGTCTGGGCCACTCACTATAGGAAGGATATTGAGGTCCTGGAGCATGTCCAAAGAATCAGGCTCATGAAGAGCCTGGAGGAGAGTTTGAGGGAGCTGGGGTTGTTCTGTCTAGAGAAGAGGAGGCTGAGAGGACACCTCGTCAAAGGTTGGACTGGACAATCTTGAAGGTCTCTCCCAACTAGATATATTCTGTGATTCATTAAAGTATTTTTTTAGTTTGCAAATTTCTTCAGCAAAGTTAGCATTTTTTTTTCAATCCATATGTTTATTACTGTCTGCAAAGATCAAAAACTTGAGAAAAGACTATCATAAATATCTGTCTTACTGTACAAAGTATTTTAAGCATGTTGTAAAACTGGGATAGAAAGATCCAGTAAGACAGTTGACACAATATCTATTATTCTTTTGACATTGTGAAAAAATGTAGGTTTTACTTAACTGTAGGTTAAGTACATTGTCAGATAATCCATAAATACATTCCATTCTAACCACATATATATCCTTATATAGTGCTCAGGAGTGCTAGTTCAAAGCTAGCTAGAATGTTTTGATAAGAAGGATTAGATAACAGGCTATGAAAGGGAAACAATGGTGATGTCTACTTCACTCATAGGCTTGCTGAGATGTATAAGAACAAGAGTATAAACATAGATAAGACATTCGATGTTTGAACACTGCCTGGGCTCTGAGCTGCATTTCTCTCTGACCTCACCCTCCATCTCTGATACTGACTTCATCGTTATTTTCTTTTTACAACCTATGATTTCACAGAACCATAGAATCAACCAGGTTGGAAGAGACCTCCAAGATCATCCAGTCCAACCTAGAACCCAGCCCTAGCCAGTCATCTAGACCATGACACTAAATGCCTCATTCAGGCTTTCCTTGAACACCTCCAGGGATGGTGACTCCACCACCTCCCTGGGCAACCCTTTCCAATGCAAATCACTCTCTCTGGCAAGAACTTCCTCCTAACATCCAGCCTAGACTTCCCCTGGCACAACTTGAGACTGTGTCCCCTTGTTCTGTTGCTGGTGGCCTGACAGAAGAGCCCAACCCCACCTGGCTACAGCCTGGTGGGTTTCTCTGGACACGTTCCAGCACCTCAAGTTCTTTCTTGAATTGAGGAGCCCAGAACTGGACACAGCACTCAAGGTGTGGCCTGACCAGTGTTGAGTACAGGGGAAGAATAATCTCCCTCATCCTACTGGCCACACTGTTCCTGATCCAGGCCAGGTGCCATTGGCTCTCTTGGCCACCTGGGCATACTTCTGGCTCATCTTCAGCCCACTGTCTCCCAGTACCCCCAGTCCCTTTCTTCCTGGCTGCTCTCCATTGATCTCATTAAAATATTCCAATTAGCCTCAAACCAGCAGAGTGGGATTTTAAATGCAACTTGGTACTTTTGTTCCCCTTAATAATGCATACTTCTTGAACATCCTTTCCATGGAAAGAAAAAAAAAAAGTGCTTCTGTTGTTCAGTTGCTAAGGTGGTTTATCTTGTCTCACAAACACTTACTAAACAAAGCACCTTTGTATGAAATATCCTGACATGTAAACAGCTAAATTAGGATACAATTTTCTGGAAAACAGTAACTCCCCTGGCCAGGAAGAAGACAAAGAGAATACTTTCCCATGAAACAGAGTAAATAGAGTTATGAGTGGATCCATGACCAAATTTATGGGCAAACAGCAGAGGAGGGGAAAAATGTACAATGATAGAGGCAACTATGAGTAACACTTAAACACTGGAGTTCAAGTATCCTCCCTAACCAGCATTTTTAATTAAGTTAGAAGAATAGCATTTAAAATTTACTGGGAAATAAATAATGTTGTCTTAATACTTTGTGCGCAGAATAACATGATATAAAGCTTTTAAACTGAGGAATTGCGGGGGAAAATATGTGTCTGCTCTATTAATTATTGCACTGTTCTGTACCCTTTGAAGTATGAAGAGATCATTGAGTCTCATGCATATGTCACAAACTTCTAAATGTCACCTCATTGGCATTACCTTTATACTACAATTTGGTTTAAGTTAAATTCTTTCAGTGGACAAATAAAGAAACTTAGACATCACTAATTTAAGGGCAAATGGATTAAAAGATGTTTGATAAAATAAGGATTTATCAAAGTAAAATGAAAACAAACAAACAAACAAAAACTTCTGAGAGACAAGTGTATTTTTAAACCTACTTAGGATCCAGATAGGACATGAACCAAATTCCCATCTAGTAGCTATGTGCTTTTGAAGACAGAGAGAAAGCAATACATTAAGAGACACCTCTTTTTTACTGTGCAGCACACATGGTAACTTGCCAACAGACTGTCCAGGAACTGATCTTCTCAATTAAAATCTGACTTTAATTGAAATGAATTGAGATTCATACCCTTTAGACTAGTGACCTAATTGATACCAATGGCTTTTAGAGAGGACAGCAATGAATGAAGCCTCCCATCAGTCTTTTTCTTCATTAGATCATTGCAAGTTAACTGGACAGAACATGATGCTCAACAGAGCAAAAAATGTGTATGAGCTGGCACTATCACATCAGTTCTAAAGAATGCCAATGACACTCTGAAATCAGCTCTTTGATTATGAATCCTCTCACCTCTGATCTTTCTTGACTTTGGGCACAGTCTCTAACTTATTAGGATATTTTTCTTCTTTTTTCCTTGCTTGAAAAGCTCTTAATATATATAAGAATTCAAACTGTTTGGGTTTTTTTGGTGTTGTTTTGTTGTTTTGTTTTTTTTAAGTGAGTGGGCTGCCCCAGGGAGGTGGTGGAGTCACCATCCCTGGGGGTGTTCAAGAAAAGGCTGGATGAGGCACTTGGTGCCATGGTCTAGTTGACTGGCTAGGGCTGGGTGCTAGGTTGGACTGGATGATGTTGGAGGTCTTTTCCAACCTGGTTGATTCTATGATTCTATGAGGGTTGCCATTTATCAGCACGATATGCTACCAAGCTAGGAATAGTTCTTCACAGTAGTTATCAGACAGTGGTTACTTTCAAACAGAATGATCTTCAATAGTAGGTCAAGTTAGATTAGCCACGTTGGCAAAGTATTGCATTTGGTAGATATTGATAAAATCTGAGGATGAATTTCACTTATTAAAGATGAAATTTACCAGCTTAGCATAGGGAAGCCTAGTATGAGACATGTTTAGCTTCCACGTTTGGTATCTTAAAGAAGAGTCACTGCAGATGGTGTTAGCCTTTCTTGGAGAATTTAAAATATCATTTTACTTATGTAACAGTTAACTGATCCTTGAAAATCAGAATTAGGTAATCTTCCCATTCTGCTTAATCTATATTAAGGTATGTAAAGCTGCATGACATTTTCACAGAGAAATTTAAATATGAGAAGCCTGGTTGTCTTACTGACCGCAAAGGTGAAATGTGTTCAGTACTGTGTGGAACTTGAGTTTCTTTTTTTTCCATTCACAATTGAGTTTAAAAATATTAACCAAAAAAAAAAAAAAGGTGATTTGAGAAGGAAAACACAGCTTCAACTGATGCCAGCAATAATAACTTTTTTAGGTGTTTTAGGAATTTCAGAAATATTAGCTGCTGAGGGGAGGCTGTAACAGAACATGGCACTGCAGATAGAGCAATCATTCATCACTTAACATCTGAATCATTTCTTGCTGACTAAAGAGAAATACATACCAGGCAACTCAAGTAATACTTTTCTGTTATTATATATGACTCATGAATTTCAGCTATTACAAAAATGTACCATTAATTTAAAAGGAGGCTTTGTTTGTCAAAACAGCATTTAAACAGTGTTCAAAATAGCATTTTAAGATATTTTCAAGTAATTGCTTTTCTCAATGTGTTTACAGAGGCCACACTGACAACTACACTTTCAAATAATATCAGGGGTTTTGAACTGTAACTAGCTTACAAATAGCTTGAACTTTGTCCACACTTCATGATGTGTTGCATTTCTGCTAAGAAATGAAAACTATACAATCTGCTACTAAAGATAAACACGTTTTATGACTGACTTTGAAAAAAAACTAATGTTAAAACCCTTCTGTTGTATCTGTACTTAGCCTTCCTTTATTCAATGCCTATATATTCAGAGTTCTAAACTGAAAGATACCTGATGTGAGTGTAATTTTTTTTAAGACATAGTTGCTGATAATACACAAGGAGTTAAGTTTATACATAGGATCTTTAATTCGTTTGTTTGCTCACAACATCTTTGAAAGTCACTGGAATAGGCTTCCCAGACAGGTTGTGGGGTCTCCTTCTATGGAGACTTTCAGTGCCTGTCTGGATGTGTTTTTGTGGTATGTGTTAGATAATACTGTCCTGCTCTGGCAGAGGGGTTGGACTTGATGATCTCCTTGGGTCCTTTCCAACCCCTAATGTCCTGTGAGCCTGTGAAAGTGAGAGAAGGTTGTGCCACCTTGTCACTGATGAGTTCCCCACAGCTGACCCTGTTGTAAGCAGGAAACAGCACTAGATGACCTACAGCAGTCATGTCCAAGCTGCATTTTCCTCTGGGTTTTTTTGGTGCCTAGTTAGGAGAGAAGTAAAGAGATTCTGGTGTGAAATATGATGTGATTTTATATGCTTAAATGTTCTAAGGAGATTTTTTTTTTGTATGTCTCAGACATTTTCAAGATCATTGAGAGAAAAGTGTAGAAACTAGTTTATGTAGGTGTTTTTGAGTTATTTTTGTGGTTTGTTTCTATTGTGCAAAAGAGCAGAAGTAGTAATTAGTGAGCCATTGGAATAAAAACATTTTAAAAACTTTGACTGGCTTCTTGTGAGGAATAATAGTGAGGTTATACAATCTAGTCCTAAAGAACATTTCTTTTCTAGCAGGTGAAGTAAGAAGCATAGAAATTGGAGGACATGCGTCCTGATTTGGTCTTAGTCCGTGCTTATGAATATGACAAGTGCTATAATGAAAGACAGTAGTAGCCAGATTTGCAACATATTTAAATAGTTTTACTGATAGAGAAGCATTGTTTGACTGGACTTTAGATTTATTTTATATATATATATATATATTTAACCATGTGTAATTATTTCAAAGTATGCCACATAAATTATTGAGATTTGTTACCATCACTGGATCTGAACGTAATAAAGTGCATCTCTGAGGTGCTATCTAAAGTTCTGAGTTTAGAAAGGTTAGCAAACTTCCAGCTTTGCAACCAGATACATGTTCACAGAAATGAATCAATCACAGAATCAACCAGGTTGGAAGAGACCTCAGATCATCCAGTCCAACCTAGCACCCAGCCCTAGCCAGTCATCTAGACCATGGCACCAAGTGCCTCATCCAGGCTTTTCTTGAACACCTCCAGGGACGGTGCCTCCACCACCTCCCGGGGCAGCCCATTCCAATGCCAATCACTCTCTCTGCCAACAACTTCCTTCTAACATCCAGCCTAGACTTCCCCCAGCACAACTTGAGACTGTGTCCCCTTGTTCTGTGGCTGGTTGCCTGGGAGAAGAGACCAACCCCCACCTGGCTACAACCTCCCTTCAGATAATTGTAGACAGCAATGAGGTCCCCCCCTTATTGCTCATGGATCTAGAGGTTTCTTTAGTTCTGTTGGAAGGAAGCAGGATCTTGACCTGAAAACACTGTGATACAGACTTTCTGTGTGGCTTTGGACAAGTAATTTGATTTCCACCACTGCATTTTTCCATCTGAAATTGAGAATGTTGCTTTTCCATTTCAAACAGTATCTTAGAAATATATGTATTAATCGTATTTGAGATAGTGAGATGTAATCTTGATAGATAACAATGAAGTAGTACCTGGACACATTCTTAGTGAGAGTTGAGCTTTGTGTGTAAATTACTTAACTCACTCATTCCTTAAGGAATTTTCTATGATAAAGGAACCCAGTAAAAATTCCTCACCTTAAGCCTAAAATTGTTCATAATTTGGCAGCAGAAAATAAAATGTGGAAAATCTTTGATATTAAATCTACCTGTTAAGTTCCCAGTTTGTCTAAAACCAGGCTAATTTCAGGAAACAAATCTTGACACTGCTGGCTTAGAATTCAAAAATCAGTGAAAACCATCTGTCATCATCTTTCCTCTCAAGGTGGTCAAGTAATGCTTATATTGTAAAGTAAGGAAGCAGTAGTTATCTTGTTACCTACATTATTAATACATATGATATTTATCCAATTGCTTGTATCATTAATACTGTGTTACTTGTATTACATGCAATATAGGTTCTAGTTCTATCAGTAGCTCAAGATGGGGAAAGCTATTTAAAGAAGTCCCTGAATCAGTGGTGCAAATAATTTGTTGGTCTCTATTTTTATATATAGATTTATGAACTGCTGATCTTTTTGGTGACTTTTAAGAACTCTTCTCCAAGTATTCCACTATTTGTTGGTCTGGCAGAGGCTTGTAAGTGAGACTTACAGAAACTGAAATGTTGCTTAGCAATTTGCTGAAGCCATGTTTTTTTCTATTGCTCTCCTGTTGTGTTTGAAATTTGCTTATTTATGTGTAAGTATGACAATATAAAACAAACAGAAATAACCACACTTGGTTTTATCACATCTTTGGGACGAATTTGTCAGCCTTTCATCAAGCAAGACTTGCATTGTCCTCAACAGGATTTCTGTGTGATGAAGGACTGCTGCATTAAGTGATTTCAGGTTTGAAAGCTTACACTCTGTATCTTAGAATGCACTACTCTAACACCTTATATATATTTTTTTATTGAAAGTAGGAGCTTGCTGTGCCACTCTCTTCTTGATTCTTGTTAATGCCAGACAAATGTATGTGGATGATTGCTCCCTTAGCATGCTTATCTATCATTGTAACTGTGAGATATGACCATCAGCACAAAATAGACAAGCTCACTCAAATTCTGCTATTTATTTAAAGGACACATTAACCTGCAAGATCTGATTTATTCTTTATTTACACATCCATGGACCTCCATGCATTTGTAATGTTTTTATATAAACTGTTGCCATGAAGCAGGTGACCACATTCTTTCCAGTGCCTCGTTTTTCTGAGTGTCTGAGTCTAGTTGCTGCTGTGTCAAGCCTGCTGAATTTCTGTTTTTCTCAGGATAAGTGCTGCCAAAACATGAGTCTTCGTGCTCAATTATGATGCATGTTTGAAACATTTATGTGAATGAGATGTTTTGAGATATTAGGAATGATTTATGTGACAGTTTGGGATTTTTTTTCTTATTTCCTTGATTTCTTGGGGATTTGGGGTGTCTACTCCTCTTCATGCACACTAAATATCACTTAAACTGCATCACTGATGTCTGGTCTCGTAAGGATTCTGCTCAATGTAGCATTGTGAGATGGTCCACAGGAGGTTCCTGCTCCATTCAAGTAATTAGAGGTCACCCGAGCACCATGATCTGTGCAAAACTGCTCATTGTGATCATTGCAGTTCCTGTAGGAATTCTCCTTACTTCTCCCTCCTTCAGTGACACAGTTTGATGGGACTCTATAATCCCCCTGAGTCAGCTATGAGTTCTGTTTATCATTCCTCTTTACGTACTTGCAAATAGGTCCATGTATGTGACTGATGCACACCTCCATAGGATATGAATACACCTCAGAGCCTCTCTCAGACCAGTCAGTCACATCCTTGTGCATGTTTACAGTGAGCAGTTGATACTGTCATTTGAATTGAAAAAATTCAGGTTAAGTTCCTCATGTTGTTAAGGTTAGCTCCTATTTATTGTCCTTCAAAGGCTAAATAGATACACAAAGTGAAAGACAGCTAAATAAATAGAGTGCTCTTGAGAATTTCTTTTTTAATATACTAAATTCACAGAAGTCTTATCAGCAAGAGCTGTAAGGGAATTTTAAGTATCCAACTCCCATTTGAGACTTCAAATTTTTTTCCTACTGTACCTAACTATTATGATTTTTAAATCACATGTTCCTTCCCACTTGGCAGCAGTCAGCATACCAGAGAGCTGAAAATATGATGCAACTTCAAATATAATGACATCATCATTACAAACTGACTTAGCACATATTTTGGTGCACTTCTTCACAAGTAATCTTGAAAAGCTACAGCACTGCATTGACTAATAGCTACAGAAGCTGGTCAAGAAATGGCAGTTTATTTGGTGACAGTATTGAGGTTTCTGAGTTTTGGGGTTTTTTTATGATAAAGTGAAAAACAGCATTATGAATGTCGTTGTGCTTAGATTTTCAATTTCAATCTCCTATCTATATATAAACCTAAAAGAGTGAGCCCTGGACCTGTTAGGTTGATATTGCTTTATTGCATTTCTCAGTTTGGCTGAAAAATCATTATTCAGTTTTAAAACCTCTAGTTGAAACCAATTTGTGCAGCTCTTAAAGGTAATAATTTTACCATCCATTTTAATAAGTATTTTTTAATGGCCTTTATACAATACATGAAGAAAAGGATTACCCTCTAAAAAAAGAGACTAAACTAATCATAAATGTAGACTGGATTCAACACAGAGATAATAATTGCCCCCAAAACTATACATTTAAACTTCTTACAAAACACACAAGGAAATCTTGGACCCTTATGAGTGGCATTTACTTGAGCCATTGCACAAGGCAAATGTTTAGTGTTAACTCTTTTTCCCAAGAAATTCAGAGTCACAGAACTTTAGAGGTTAGAAGGGACCTCCAGAGATCATGGAGTCTAACCTCCCTGCCAAGGGATCACCTAGGGTAGTTCACACAGGAATGCATCCAGGCAGGTATTGAAAGTCTTCAGAGAAGAAAACTCCACAACCTCTCTAGGCAGCCTGTTCCAGTGCTCTGTCACGCTCACTGTAAAGAAGTTTCTCCTCATGTTGAGGTGAAACATTCCATGTTCCAATTTGTAGCCATTGCTTCTTATCTTATTGCTGCTGACCACCAAAAAAAGGCACCTCTCCTGTTCTCCATGACTTTTCAAAAATGATGGGGAAAGGTTCAGCAAGAGTATCAGCCAGTTCTTTCTGCACTTGCAGATGCAACCCATCAGAGTCCATGGATTTGTATGTTTTCACTTGGCACAAGTGACTTCTAACCCAGTCCTGGCTGACTAGTGGAGTGTCCTCTTCTCTCCAATTCTGCTCCCTTACTTTCAGAGGCTGAGGTCCCTCAGGGATTGTCTAAGCAGTAAAGACTGAAGTAAAGAAGGCATCCAGCAAATCTGCCATTTCTGCATCTTCAGTTACCATATCTCCCATGTTGTTCACTAATGGACCCACCTTTTCCTTGATCTTCCTTGTTGTTTTTGTATTTGGAAACAAAAACTCTTTTTGTTTTCTTCCATTTCCCTGACAACACTGACTTCCATGTGGGCCTTGGCTTTTCTTGTTGTATCTTTACTTTCTCTGGTAATATTTCTACAATCTTCCCAACCAACCAGAACTTCTCTATACATTGTAAACCTCCCTTTTCTTTTTGAGTTGTATCATGAGGTCTTTGCTTATCCCTGCAGGTCTCCTGCCTCACTTACTTGTTTTTTGATTGTTTTTCAAGGGAATACATTTTTCTTGAGCCTGGAGGAGGTAATGTCTGAATATTAACCATCTCTCTTGGGATCCCCTTCCTTCAAGAGCCCTAGTCTACTGGATATTTCCAAGTAGGGTTTTGAAGAGGGCAAAGTTAGCTCTCTTAAAGTCCATTCTTGTCTTACTTGAATCAAAGCCATGAACCCTCACTCAGAGGAAGGAAGTCTTTCCCCCAAAAAATGTCTTTAAGGATGAAGTTTTATGAAAAGATTAGTGGCCAGAATATTATCATGTGCTATCAGGCTAAACTCTTTCACTTAATCCTAAAATAGTGTCCAAATTTCTATGTTATACAGTAATCTGGGCCAGATTTCCCAATGAAGCAGTCAGTCATGTATGAACTGGTTCCACCCGCAACTCAAATTAGATCAGCAGGCCAAATTGCCATGTGTTCTCCATCTCTCAGCAGATACAGCTGTTGAATTACTTGAGAGAAAAGATGTAACCACCAGTAGCTTATCATGTTTTGAGTGGCATCAAAAAGATAGTTCAGACTTTAAAATCATCATAGTTCCAAACATTATCTCTGTTTTTGTTCAGTTAGAGTTTAACCTGTCTGCTTTCTTAGATATGTGAAGGTTCACCACATGGCACGATAGGGAGAATGTAGCATCTAACAACTCTTTAACAGAAGATAAAATTCTAAATTGCAGATCTGATTTTGAAAATTATTCCAAAACTTGCCTTTTCTGGGGCAAGAGAGTGCTTTTATTTGAGCTCTTCATGTGAAAATCTTTGCTTTCCCTTTTAGCAAGGACACACAAGGAATTTTTCTGAAGGCAGCTGGCTGAATCTATTTCCAATTCTCTTTACTCTGGGGATAAGGAGCCTGCAGAGTTTGTATTAATCTCAGAACACAGAATATCAGTGAAGGGCTGCCAGGATGAGTGACAGACGAGAGAGCAACTTTTAAATGCATAGTCAAATCAAATATATGTTTTCCAGAAGAAGAAACAGGAACAGAACGTCAGACATCTTGTTTGGATTGAATCTCTATCGTTCATTTAACATGTATTAACTTGAAATGATGAATGTAATTTATTGTAAGTGAAGTAATCATTTCTGACTGACTAGAAGCAGAAGGAAAACTTTTAGATTATTCAGAATTTCAGAAACCTGCAACCTATTTGCATTTAACAGGTATATTAAGTTCCTCTTTCTCAGCAGAATCATAGCTAGTGGTGCATCAGGAATTCTTAAGTGTTACTAGTTGACTTAGTGGTAGGTAAAGAAAAATGTTTTCATGTTATTGTTAAAAAAACATGCTGATTTATGAAGTATTTAGCTACTGTCTCATAATAGGGTGCATTTGAGGCTTATGAAATGGCATGTTTATTTATCTTTTTCTTGAACTACACAGTCAGTTATAAAGTTCCCAGTAATGGATTGCAAAATCTCTACAAAAATGCTCTTAACTTTTCAAGAATGTGCACTGTGTATTTTCACTTGGGTTTATGGCTGCAGGAAACCTAGATTTTGCATGACATCCTAGCATGCAGCAAGAGTCATTAACGTCTATAAGTCATTTAAGACTATCACAGATTACAACAAAAACCAGCCTTTCATCCTGGTTTTGGATTATTTCAGGGGAATCTATGTTCAAAAGTAGCCATAATTTAGAGTAATCGTTCAACATTCCATTGTCAAATCTGCAGTTCAGAAAAAAACCTTGCATTTACTAGGATAATAGGGCAAGCAATTGGAAATCTCAGTTAAGGTGAAGTAGCAACTAAAGCATGATTTGCAAGGCGAGGCAAATGGAAGACCAGCTACAATAGCTATTGCACAATTAAGGTGCAGAGTGTTGTTATGGGAAAAAAGATGTATTTGGAAGCTTTAAGAATATGATTTTAATGACTATACTGGAGTTAAAGGTTGAATTTTCTCTTCAACATTTGTAAGACGCACTTGAGTTTCATTAGCATAACAGAAAATATTAAAGATCACCATTTTGCTTTTACTTCAGAAAATGTGGTGCAGTCCAGCTGGTGTTCTAATTTCTGTTACTTCAGTTTCCTTTAATATCTATCTAGTCTTACAATATTATTTTAAAATACTATTTGAAATGTTTTAATTGAAGGTAGAGTGTTACAAAACACAAAGATGAAAATATAAACATGAGTGAAACTAACTCATAAATCCTGTTTTGGAGTAACACCTTTATGTTTCTGCTATTACTGTGCTGAAAAAAACACAGTTGTGGCATATCATGCCTTACTTTCCTCTTGAGAGTGTTTTTTTAGCTTAACATATAGAAAGTTCTTTGTAGTTATTTTGGGTTGGCTTTTGTAGGAGTGTGCTTCCGTAGCCTAAAGTAAAATCTTTTAATTGCAAGGAGGGCAGAACGTGTAGTGTGTTTTATATACTGAATCTTAATTATTTCATCCATATGTATAGTCCCATCTGCTTAGGCACGCAGCAAAGAACAGGGCCTTTTCCCTTCTTCCCCCACCTTGAAAACAGTTTCAGCAGAGCAGCATAATCTGCTCCAAAGAAATGTAATTCATTCTTTCATGTCATTCAAGAGTGACATTTTCATTGTCATTTTCATTGTCATTTTCATTGTCATTCTGAACACGGTGATCAATGGTTAGCTGTAATTTCAACTGCTCCCTAGTCCCATACAGTTTCATTCTGTTGTTTATAGTAACATGTATCTAGTGGTATCTGCAGTCCTACTGGCTGTGTCCTTATGTTAAAAACCCTAGAGAATCTTATAGTATCTGAAATTTCCCTCTCTCTGGTTTTGTAGGCCAAAATATGAAGTCACTCTAGGAAAATAAATCAGAGACTCTTTCAGGAAAGTACTGAATAATGAGCTTGCCTGACATCTCAAATCTGTTCATTTCGCTTCCTAGAGCAAGCAGGGTGGATTGTTAATTTTTTGAGCTCTTCTACCAACATAACTATTAATGAGATTTGCATAGGAGTGTGTCAAGATAGTGATGATATAAGATTGTATTTATAGGAGTTTAGTACATTTAGGTCTGTGAATCGTGTGCATGCATGTGCACAGAATTGCAGATAGGGATTTTGAATAAATTAATAAACACAGTGAAAAATGCCAGATGAATATGTTTTGCCATGGAAACCTGAGAATTCACTTGAAATATCTGTAAGTCATACAAAATGGTTTACCATTTTTATCCTCTGGTGATGCTGTTGGTAAGACATGTCATTTATGGCATGCTATTTAAAAGCTATGAGAGAAACAGAAAGAGTTTTCCTTCATTCTTAAACAGTGAATGGCTTGCTAAAGAAATTTTAAGCTGCTTAATCATTCTAGCACAGACACAGAACTGAAACAGTGATGAGATATTGTACAAATATACTGAGGAACAGCAATGATCCACACTGATTTAACCATAGCATGCTCTTCTGAGGAAATGTTAACAGTGGGTACTATGAGGTGATTTGGAATACACTAATACAAAAAAAAAAAGTAATTTTCTAGAAAAAAAATACCCCAAACTTCACTAACTCATGTTCTGAATTCACTAATCAGGTTATGGCCCTGGATATTTGATTGTAACTACCAGCATTAAGTTACATGCTCCAGAATTTTCAATGCTTGATATAACAATCCCTATAAATTCTACCCTGCTTTCCAAAGCAACAGTGTAAAATCTTTTTGTAAACACTCCATTACTGGAAAGGACACTGAAGTACAGTAATTTACCCATCTCATTTACTTCACTGTAGAGATAAATAACATGTAAATTTTCTTGGTTGTTGGTCTTCTACAGATCTAAAGCCAGACCATAAATCTCGTAGAATTTCATTTTCCCAAGCTACTAGCATCTTACACCTTTGATCAAGCTGAAAATACACAAAGAATGGGTCTTTATACAGCATTTTGTTTACATGGATTCTATTTCTGATTATATCAGTACTTATGCAGGAGCTGAAAATGGGGAGGAGGGAATGAGAACATCTTTTTTTTTTTTCTTTCTTGAGGAAATAAAATACTTTATTTTGAGTAGAGACTGTCATTTCTGATACATATTTTACCTTTTAATACAGTTGGACCTTCAGAATTAGCAACACTTCTTGCTTTTTATAGAAGTAGAAATACTTTCTTTCTCTTTAATTTCCAGAGGGAAAAAAATTATTTTCTTAGAGTCAAGGTAACTACTTTGAAAGATGAGGTAGGAACATTTTGATTACTTTCAAAAGGTTGTCAGTTCCGTTCTGTCGTGTTCTGTCTCTTAGCACATGCTCCTGAATTTGCTTTCCTTAGAGCCTTTGGAAAAGAGTAGCACTCGTGTCTTCATAAAGGCTGGGAACTATAAAGTTAAAAATCCTCTATGGACTAGTGTCCCAGGTTAAGACTATAGGGTTAAAAAATCTTCTGGGGACTGAAAGATTGTTATTCAATCCCATAATTCTGCTGTGTCCTTATAAACTCACAACAAGGTCAGTTCGTTCTCCTTTCCTCTTCTTCTGCCTTGTGTGTCTGGCGGGAGCCACTTTATCAGGAAGAACATGTAAGCAGTAGGCCTCCAGAGGCTTGTTTAGGCCTCTTTGGATGGCAGAGGCATTTGAGGGTTGGGGAGGATTGGAGCACTATGGAGTATTAGATTTAGTTTTTGGGATGGGGGAAAAATTCAAGGGGGTTTGCCAGGGATGAGGTAATTGCTTTGTAATGTTTCTCTCTATTTCTCTCTAAATATAGTTCTGTATTTTTTCTCCAATTTCATTTGAGAGTTTAATTCCTGTTGCTATCTTTAAAAACCACAACAACTAGGAACTTATTAACCAATCCCATAATTCTGCTATCTCGTTGTAAACTAGTGGCAAGGCTAACTCTCCCTCCTTTCATCTCCTTTCTGGTTGAGACTACAGGGTTAAAAAATCTTCTGGGGACTGAAAGGTTGTTATTCAATCCCATAATTCTGCTGTGTCCTTATCAACTCACAACAAGATCAGTTTCTTCTCCTTTCCTCCTTCTTATGCCTTGTGTGTCTGGCAGGAGCTATTTATTGGGACAAACCTGTAAGGAGCAGGCCTGTTTTGGGGCCTCCAGAAGCTTTTGTTTGGGCCACCGTCTCTGGAGGTGTTCAAGAAGAGACTGGATGAGGCATTTAGTGTCATGGTCTAGTTGACTGGACAGGGCTGGGTGCTAGGTTAGACTGGATGATCTTGGAGGTCTCTTGCAACCTGGTTGATTCTATGATTCTATGAAAGGCCATTGGAAGACCTCAAAGAAAACATATTTTTCTCCACTTTTAAAAGGAAGAGGTCTTAAGCTCCTAGTGATTTCCCTCCTAATTTTTTGTCATTCACAGATCTTAGAATAAAAAAGAAGCACTGAAAAATATGTTAAAATAAATAAATCCATGGGGCCAGCTATGAAACCTGATTTTGAAAACCCAGTCTTGAATTAATAAGGTTAAAAATAGAGACACAGAAACACATCTGTATAAACTTCATCAGTCTAAACCAGCTTTACTCTCTTAGTCTGTCATCCTGAAGATGATTTGGTTATTTAATATAAAATCTAACAAACTTTAATAATAAACTACTTGTTAAAACTCTTAGTATTCATATGAAGACTTATGTAATTCCTCTTGTTCTTGTAACTGAAAGACATGCCTGGATAAGGATGTATTCTTAGAATATCTAGTCAGGCATCACCAGAATAACAATTCATGTAGGTTACTCTTAAAATCCAATGACAAGCTATTGCCACACATTCAAGTAATTATTCTACTGATAACAGGAGAGATATCTTAACATGTTATGGCTGGCCAAATGACATGCTTACCCATGTTTTGTCACTGATTCAGCAGTTGTTCCTGCAACCAGACAAGGAAAGTCAGGTGAGTTGTGATCACCTGAAATTTCTTGTTCTTTTCCTATCTTTCACATCTGAGTTGAAATAGGGCTCTGATCTGAATTTCATGCCTGACTCCCTGTTTAGCTTGCATAGCACCAGTGTTTTCATAGTATTTATGTAGAAAGCTATAGGATAGTAAAGCTGCTCTCCAGGTGTTGGATATATATGATTCAGTCCACATGAGTGCATAGGTTAAGCAAAATCTCAAATTACTGTTTTTACTTTTCTTCCTATTTTCTCCCCCAGCCCCTGACACCTAGATGTTTCTATTTTCAGTCTTCAAAAGGAACATTCAATATCCAGTATCTAGAAAAACAGCTTCTGTCAAGTTAAAAGCTGCACTATGGGTACAGGTAGAGTATAATAAAAGTCTATCCCATCAGGTTTTTCTGCTTGCTGCTCTCTAAACATGACAGAAATATGTTTATTTTGTGACTAGCTGCTGCCCTGTAAATCTTGTAGGCTCTAAGTTAGTTTCTGCAAAAAGCTGGTCTAGTGTTATTGCTGCTTCTTCTTGACCTACTCTTGGGTAAAAAGGATTAAAAAGATGGCTGCACTAGTAAGTGGAAGGGGAAAATAACAAGAAATTAAAGATGTTTGCACTAGTAAATAACAGGAATCAAAGAAAACACGAATCTGCATACATGTTTTTATAATTTTGACACACAAGCAGTAGGCTAGTATGCTTTTATGGCTTATAAGGAGCTTTCAGCAATTACGCACACACCCCCCCATGATAAAATAGCACCCTGTAAAATAGTAGCAATTGTAAACAACAGTGCAGGAAAAGAAAAAAAACCCACTTATTTAATGGAAAAGAAATTCAAGTAATTGTGTAGTGCCTTGCTATTCCCTGAATCACCAAATCAAGTAATAACCTTGTGCACTATTAAATGACATCATTTAATTATAAACAATGATCTATAAAAAATTTACTTGCCTGTGTAGGAAAACATGTCCTAATGTTGAGCATAAGCTGCATTTTCACTAGTCCTCTTTGCAAACACACTTATGGGTCCCTGAACTGTACACCCGTGACTTAGTGACAGTGTCTCTATCACTGCTTTATCATAGTTATGTGTCTGCAGAACTCTAGTTCAAGTACTGCTCTTATGATCTAGTGAAAGTCCTTTGGTGATAATAGCAAGAGGCAAAGCATTATGGAGGACTTCAAAGTGTAAAAATAGAAAGTTACAATAAAATGAGGACTCATGAGGGATTTTTAATTAAAAGATAGCAGGATAACTTTCAATATTCAACATTTAAGATACAGATATGATTTTTTTCATCTGCCATTCTCATGGAATGTCAGGGGCTGGAAGGGACCTTGAAAGAATATTTAGTCAAGCCACCCTACCACAGCAGGATCACCTATACCAGCTCACACAGGAATGAGTTCAGGCAGGTTTTGAATATCTCCAGAGAGGGAGACTCCACAACTCCCCCAACTCCCCTGGGCAGCCTGTTCCAGTGTTCTGTCACCCTAGTGACAGCTGCCAACTGGATGTGGCACCATTCACCACCACTCTCTGGGTCCGGCCCTCCAGCCAATTCTTGACCTATATCAGAGTGAATCTGCCCAAGCCACGGGCTGCCAGCTTTGCCAGGAGCTTCTGTGGCAGACAGTGTCAAAGGCTTTGCTGAAGTCCAGGTAAACTGCATCCACAACCTTTCCCATACTTACCAAATGGGTAATCTCATCATAAAAGGAGATCAAGTTGGTCAGGCAGGACCTGTCCTTCCTAAACCCTTGTTGGCTGGGCCTGATCCTTTGGCCATCTGGATGAGGCACTTAGTGTCATGGCCTATTTGATTGGACAGGGCTGGGTGCTAGGTTGGACTGTGTGATCTTGGAGGTCTCTTCCAACTTGGTTGATTCTATGAAATGAAACTTCCTATGCCTCAGCTTCCACACTTTGCCCCTTGTCCTGTCATCAGGCATCACTGAGAAGAGCCTGGCTCTATCCTCCTGGCACTCACCCTTTCAATGCTCCACGCAAGCAGGCAGGTAGGCAGGTAGGCATAAGCAAGCAGGCATGCAAAAGCTAAAAGCAAGTTGTTTCCCTGTGGACCCCTATTTATCAAATGTGGGCTGAGATTAATGGTTCCTTGGCCAGCAAAATGACCAATCAGGCCAGGTTTTATGGCACCAGGTTTGTTATGCCCCTTTGTGTTCATTTATGTGTTTACATTTGGTACGGGCAGAAAAACACGTCCAGGCAAGACAAGACATGTATAAGCCTATTTTTGAGCCTATGGGCCCTCCATGACACCAATTCCAATGCCAATCACTCTCTCTGTGAATAACTCCCTCCTAACATCCAGCCTATACTTCCCCTGGCACAACTTGAGACTGTGTCCCCTTGTTCATTTATTGCTGGTTGTCTGGGAGAAGTGACCAATCTCCAACCGGCTACAGCCTCCCTTCAGGTAGTTGTAGATAGCAATGAGGTCTCCCCAGAGCCTCCTCTTTTCCAGGCTGCACACCCCCAGCTCCCTCAGCCTCTCCTCACAGGGTTTGTGTTCCAGGCCTCTCACCAGCTTTGTCACCCTTCTCTGGACACGTTCCAACACCTCAACATCTCTCTTGAAATCCACTAATGTCAGTAGAGTCAGAAGTTTGTTAAATGCTATTTTTGTCTGGAAAAGAAACTTATTTGAAAATTAATCATGTCTTTTTATAATACTTGTTTGTCCTTAGTGGGGAAAGAGGGAAGGAAATGTAAATTTTAGTAATTTTGTGAGCACTCACTTGTTAATACATTTTCTGCTGCTGTCCATCTTTTCCACTTGTATGAGCCCACATTTTCCTTCAGCTTCAGTTTTCATGCAATGCTTGATGCTTTTCTGCATTTGATTCAGTATTTTGTTCAGACCCTTCACTACTGTTGCTTAAGTAAAATTGCTGTAAAATTTTCAGTGGTAGGTTTTTGCAAAGTATATGAATTACCTACAGCAATATCACTTAAGGCTGTTGTCTTGCTTGATTTTTAGTAGCTAAGCAGAGTTTGACTTGGTCAGCATTTGTAAAGAAGCCCTCCAGATAAGAAAGAAATTCTCTGAGGCACAAAAAGGTGGACTTTAACACACACACTCCTTTTTCTTCAACACTAGTTTAATGCAATGTGGTCATATCCACAGGGTTATACATTCGAGAGTATGATCTGTCAGTTGAGACAAGTGACAGAATAATTTCTGAGTTAAGGTTTTAAACTGATACTCAGAAGTCTAAAAAACATATCTAGTTTCTCTGTATTCAGCTGTAAAATAAGCCACCTCTGCAGTACACTCTTTTTCAGAACTCTTTTCTGTTTCCTCTCTTCTTATCACTCAAACAATATTTGTTCCTTTGTGAGTACATAAGCTTGAAATGTGTAGAGGTTTGACCTTATTCAGGCTCCTAGAAGTTAATTGTAATCTGTACTGTGAGGCTTATACAGATATAAGCCTTCTATGCTGAACCAGAAGGCCCTTAATTCCCAGTCATTCAATTTAAAAGTATTCTTAGGCTTTAAAATTTGCCTGTATCCAGGCTTGAGTATTCTGATAAATTTCCCTAACAATGAGAAGTAAACTTGGATATAAGTTTGTTTGGGGTTTTTTAATTCCTTTGCTAATTTTTCTTAAATTTATTAGTTATCATACTTTCCTTGGAGTTCACAATGATCTCTTCCATTTTCCATCCTTCCAGTTTATCTATTCTGTGGTCTGGTTTTGATTTGGCCTCTGGTGTTCATTCCTTTTTAAAGCAAGCAATTCAACAGTCGCTGTTTTGAACAGGATACTAGAGCAGTGATGATAGATTAATGAAATATGAGAGTATGGTATGCTGAATATGTTTAAATTGTAATTGATTCTGGAGTTTAAAAAATGCAGCTACAGACTTGTTTCCATAAATGCATACACAGGAAAAGTAGTTAACATAAAGAGTAAATTAGAACAGCAAATGATTACTGGCATGCATAGCTTTGTAAGTTATGGTAATTCTCATCTTGCATGCAAAGTCAGTCAATACAGCTCAGATAAAATATTTTGCCTTCTAAGTATTATTTGTAGGAATTCAGCACTTCTGTTCCTTTGTAGAAACAGTGACAACTCAGTCATGAATGCATCTGAATAATTTCTGACCATTTCTATGTATTGCATAAATCAGGGCTAACACTCTGCAAGTTTTCTGCAATTTGTCCAAATTACAGACATACTATATTGAAAATAGTTTACATGCTCAATGAACTTTGCAGAAACATCCTTGGAAGCATACATTGAAATAAGACCTCTGATTACTCGATTCACAAAGTAGCAATTTGGTACTTTTTAAATTGTATTATAATGTTTTCTGTTTAAATATTATAATGACTCCAGCTTAGTATAATTTTCATTTTGTAGTGCTAGATACATATACACATAGTTTTCAATTCCAGATTTTTAAAAATGCTTAGTATTTAATATAAGTGTAAGAACAGCAATATTAATTCAGCTCAAAGGCATTGACAAGTTTTTGGCATGATAAATAATTCTGACTTAGAAATATTAAGAAGCTTAAACAGTAAACATACATAATTATGAGAAATACATCTGAATGTCCAAATACTTTCAGAGTTGATATATGCTACAGCAATGATGGGAAAACTTCTATAGATCTTGACTTTTATCCATTTACAAAGGATTAGTAGGGCGATTCAGATGCAGTTAACACACATAGGACTTATCTGGAGATTGTGTTTCCTTTGTCTGTAATACCACCTATAATGCAAGTCTGCAGAGGTATACCAGTGCACGTGGTCAGCAAAAGCAGAGCATGCATTTTTATGTACCTGCTCATTCATAGACAGTGCCAGTCACTGGACAAGGTTAAAGGATGAAAAATTGTCCTTTTGCAATAACAGAGTAATACT
This sequence comes from Pogoniulus pusillus, assembly GCF_015220805.1. NCBI lineage: Eukaryota > Metazoa > Chordata > Aves > Piciformes > Lybiidae > Pogoniulus > Pogoniulus pusillus. The sequence goes on along the minus strand of NC_087269.1, from coordinate 43,020,358 downwards.
ATAAAAAGAGAAAACAACATATATTAAAATATACTTATCCTCAATATTATCTTTAGGAATGCCATGTCACGGGAAGCTTCCTCTTCTCACCTTACAGTGAACCAAAATCTCTCAGTTTCGCCTCAAGTGTCTTTCATGCCTCTTATCTGAGATATTATTGGCTTCTTTACCATTTTTATTGATGTAATGGAATTGATAGAATCACAAACATTTTGAATCTATGCTGATCCTTGTCTTTGTTCTAGTCTGGAATGCATTAGCTTCATTTGTCTAGTTCCTTGTGATTGACATGGAATTCTTTTGGACTATACTGGTGTGCATTTCTTGGGTTTCTCTCTCTCTCTCTTTTTTTTCCCCCATATGCTCCTATTACATATTCAAATTACTTTCCCAGTTGCAAGTTGTTAAAACACTTGATAAAAGGCCCTTGGACTTTTAAAAACTCTTGGTAAAATGCTATGCATAATATTATGGAAATTAATAAATTCAGTTCTTAGTAGATGCAGAACTATGCCTCCCTGTGCCACAATGCAGCTTCACATGACATCCTGAGCTGACATTCAGCGAATAGCTGCTTGCACTGAGTTTGTGATTCTTTTCTGTTTGCCTAGCTCTGAGATAGCATTGAGTTTACAGAATCTCCTCTCTGAGCAGTGTCACAATAATATACATTTAGAAGAACCTGCAATAGTGGCATGTAACCATTAGTAAAAGTATACCAAGGTAAGTACACTCTTCTGTTTATTCTGCCCAAGAAGAGACAGGAATTAGTGATAGATGATTGATTATAATACTGATAATGGATAAGGAGCTGACCTCTACTGCAAATAGGGGCAGAGCAGATGGTGGAGGCATATGTTACAATGCCTTATGTTAGATAAACACAATAGCTGTCTCCTTCCCTTCAAATACCATTTATTTATAACAACCTTGGCCATTTTCACTAATGTCTTAATCTGTCCAAGAAAAGAATTGACTCTGTGCTACTTCCATCTTCTCTCCTGATGAACAGTTTTGCTCCTTCCTCATTTTCATTACCATCAGTGCAGCTTTTAGCATCATGCCATTTTTAAAGACATTTCTTCCTTTACAGTCTAGTTCCACTCCTGTTCCCTTTACTGTTCTGCTGTCCTTTTGTGTGTGTGTGTATGACACTGTGGTGGTTTCTCTGTGCCATGACATTCTCTGCTGAAGTTTACAAAATATTATATTGGCAATCTGCATTAACCATCTTGAGCAGTGTATTGTTCTCTGCAACTCCACATACACAAAGATGATAGGATTAAGTGACAGATTTGAAATGTCAATGTTTTCTAAGAAATTGAGCATTCTAAAAATGCAGTAATTTAGAAACTGTTAATGAAAAGCAATGTGCAGGTGTTTAATGCAGGTTTCTTTACTCCGCATGGCAAAACGCAGCACAGAGATTTTTGGGAACATCTGTCTCCACTCTTACATCTGATTTGCTTGGTCATTTCCTATTGATATTTACCAATCTTCCTCTTTGCCACCTTACCGATGCTGCTGTGAGAATCCCTGGCATTTGGGATGACTGACATCTCTTTTCTCTTTAGAAATTCTCTGAAAATGCTTGCTTCTTCTGCCTCTTTAATTATTCTCCTTTCTTCCAATTTAATTTCTTTACCACTGCTATTGTACCATTTAGCTTAAAGCACTCTGGTATATAGTTTATGCAAAATAGCTGTATTTTAACATATTAGGGAACTGTAGGTCTTCACATGTTAATGTTTATAAGGGCAATCACAAGTAGGTTAGGTGTGATATTCAGGCAGTCATTTCAATGCAAGACACAGAAAAGAACAGATAAATATTGGACAGTTAATCCTGTAGAATCTTCGACTAAACATTTTATCTTTGTTACATTTCTCTTCAACTTTTTGTTATCTTCCTTCTCTTTCTTATGATACATATAATAGAAGGACTAGCGCCACATGCAACAAAAGTAACTTCATGTTGGAAGACACATAGCACCATTTAATTTAATTCATTCTATAACTGAAACTTAATTTAAACATAAGTCGAGGAAATGGTTTGGAAGAAGAAATAAAAGTGAGCAAACACTATCACACAAAATAATACAACATCTGGATAAATATAAGATAGCCAGCGCTAACTATTTCAGATCAATATTTGAGCCTTTTCCTTGATATCTGTTGTAAAGAATTCCAAATTCCTTCTTTCTCCACCCCCCCCTCCCCCCTCCACACCATGGCATTGGGGGTTTGAAAGGGGAGGAGAAGAAGGTGCAGAAGGGGGGAACAGCCTGATTGCCTTTTACATATCTGCACTAGTAAATAGAATCTCTTTTTAAAGTTCTAATCAGTGTGCAGTATCTTCATTCTTACTCTTCAAAAGGAGTAAGAGTCACTTCTGTCCATTCCTGGGTAGCTCGTGTCCTCAAACTGGGACAACTGGATTTCTAAGCACAAAAGAATACTATAATGCTGACACAGCATTTCCTTATTACTGCTTAGAGCATGATTATCAGAGACACTAAGTACTCATCTGAAACATCTGAAATCATTCATCAACTACAATAATTTTAATATCTATTTTCCAGGTTTGAGGTATTATTTTTTTTCAGCCTTGTATCCTATCATTCTTACAGAGGTAAAACAACCCTTTTTAAATCATAGAATCATAGAATCAACCAGGTTGGAAGAGACCTCCAAGATCATCCAGTCCAACCTACCACCCAGCAATGCTGCATAAACATTTGTTAAGGAAAAGCTACGTGGATTTGGGGGAAGTGAATGGATTTTTTCATCAGCATTTTAAAGATTCACACTATTAAACACACAGTGTGGGGGTTTGGTGTGTTTGTTTGACTTTGGTTTCTATGAGGCATTTGCAGTTGGTTATACATCGATTGATTATTAAATCGACTGATCTTCTTGAGCCCTTGATGACAATTCTGTGCAAACTCTGTGTAGTCAATCAACCTATTTGTTTTGTCCCATCACAACAGATGTCTTTACAGTCTTTGAAGTCTTAAATATATATACTGCTGTCTACAACTACCTGAAGGGTGGTTGTGGCCAGGAGGAGGTTGCTCTCTTCTCTCAGGTGGCCAGCGCCAGAACGAGAGGACACAGCCTCAGGCTGCACCAGGGGAAATTTAGGCTGGAGGTGAGGAGAAAGTTCTTCACTGAGAGAGTCATTGGACACTGGAATGGGCTGCCCGGGGAGGTGGTGGAGTCGCCGTCCCTGGGGCTGTTCAAGGCAGGATTGGACGTGGCACTTGGTGCCATGGTCTAGCCTTGAGCTCTGTGGTGAAGGGTTGGACTTGATGATCTGTGAGGTCTTTTCCAACCCTGATGATACTGTGATGCTGTGATATATTAAAGTGTTTATTATTTTTTTGGGGGAAACATGATTACATAATGTGTTTTTAGGATGTAAATCAGCTTGTGTATTTATTAGCATTGTTTTTTCTTGTCTACATCAAGGCTAACCAAATTCTTGGGGTATTTGTATAGATAAGGCATGGAATTGTTAAGGGATGTCCAAGAACAACGTTTCTTGGCAGATATAAAAGCAAGAGATAATATCTTTAACTGCCTGAAAGACAGAGGCATTTATCAGTGGCTGCTCTCTCAGCGTCACTTAACCAGTGTGATACCAGGGCAGAAATCAACTCAGATTTCATAGAAAGTATTTTCATAGTAAGAAAAGGGATAGAAACAGTAAAAAACCTTCCTCTTTTGCTCATAAAGCTAACTATTTAGAAAACAGACAATGGGAGCACTAAATATGAAATATATAATTATGGTTCATAGTTGTTTTCTTCATTACCAGGAAAGGGGGGGGGGGGGGATCAAAAGGAAAAGCATATGAGGCTTGTTTAAAAACTATACAAACTCTACAGAGAACGTGGTCTCACTGACTCTAGCTGAAGATGCCTGCAGGCAATGTAATTTGCATTTACTTTTGCCTTTTTTTTTTTAAACACAAAGATAATGAGTGCACAGTTAGCTTCTGCTTGTCAGATTCAACCATTGCTGGCTGTTTAATTAATGACCAGCACTAGCAATATGTTCTCCTAACCTGGGACCACACAGACATCACTGCTCATGATGCGGCATGTTTTAAGACATGACAGCCTGGCTTAAAGGGCAAGGATTGTTGCATTTTTCCTACACCTTGAAGAGGCTTCTGGCACTAGTGTCAGGAAGGTTGCAGTGTGGAATGGAGAAGATAGGAATGTAGAGATGTTTGCAAACTGTTTGACCCATTTTTTCAACCAAAATACTGAAAATTCATCGCTGCACAATATTATTAAGGCACAAAGTGAATTTAGAGCAATAATTTTTATTGTTGTCTGTATTATCTTGTCGTGCTAGGAAATTAACTGAAGTTTCTGTACTAATGAACTCAGCGTTCAGAATGCTGCTTATGGAAAACAATTTGTCGTCTTCACAGAATTTCTAGTCAAGTACCTGTTCAAAGAGATGTCCTGATTAAGTCACAGGCAATGAGAGATGGATTTGTTTCAGTAAAGTAGGAATAAATTTCATCAAGAAAGAGGTGGGAAAAATATGTATGGGGGGAAGGAGAAGTATAGGAATGTGGAAGAAAGGCTCTTTTCTTTGCCTTTCAGAAGAGCAGAATGGGTATGTAACCATCAGGGTCAAAAAAGAGATCAAAACAATAAGTATCCCCCTATCGAGAGAAAGTCCCATCACTTCACCAACTACAACTGTTACCCATTTCTTCATAGCATTACCATCAAGATGTGTACATTTTCTAAGTAGAAACTTCACTTGGTCCTTCTCAAAAATAATGAATCTGCAAAGGAACTTCATTCAAATCAAGAATGACTTTTTTCCTGTTTCAGGAACTACTGTTTCTTTTTTAGAAATCTAAGTATCTCTGCTGAAGACAACAGAAACAATAAATTGAATATGCCAGTTTTCTTGTAAGCACAGTATTTCTCAGAGTGCTTTTAAAGCTGGAAAATCCAGAACATGGGATATAAAAGTATTTTAGTCCACAATCAATTTGTTATGCTGGCCTACTTTTAGGCAACCGTGTTAAGGAAAAAGAAAAGAAAATGAAAGCAAGCTAAAAGTGACAGAGTGTAATGGCTTATAGCGTGTGAATAGTCCAACTAGGAACTTTCTAAACCTACAAAGAAAATTAAAAAGGTGAGCTTGTAGAGAAAAAAAAAGTTTCATTTATATTCCTGGTGACAAATCACACCAGTTTAACATACATAGCTCCAAAATGCCCTTCCACTTTGAGCAACAAAATAAAATTATCTTAGGAAAGGTGAATGGAAAATTCCTCTTCCATAAATAGATTTCACAGGTGAGGTAATATAAAAGAGATTTCCCATAAAGGGGAAGCCTGATGCAGCTTTCAGACTAGTCTCTGCGGGACCCCAGCAGTGGCACACTGAGAACCTCCCTATCAGCAGTTTTTATTTCCTTTCTATTCCCTACCAACTCTAATAGCACATGCTAAATTTATTTGTACTCTCTGCTATAGGAAATTAAAAAATGCTGGTTTGAATGATGCTTTTAAAGTCTTGACTGGAATGCAATATCCTTTCTGATAGAACAAATTAAAATGCCTTTTCAAGGAAATCACAATATTAAAGGTTACTACAATGGTCCCATTCTTCTTTATCAGCAATATAAGAGCATCACACTATATTTGTGTTGTTGACAAGCATGTAATTGTTTTATGGATCCTCTCTCTACACCCTCATGAGCCTCAGGGTCCCATCCACTTGGTTTCCATCATCGTGTTTCTTTTTTAACTGTGACACCTTTTGCTTGCTTATTTCATCAGTTTACCAAAGCTGTTCACATTGTTCAAGGTGAAAAATAAAATCCTCAGTCCTGCCAAATCCTTAGAAAATGTGATCTGTGTGATCACACACAGAACAGTGATCAATGGCACAATGTCCACCTGGAGACCAGTGACAAGTGGTCTTTTCTGAGACCAGTGATGTTTAACATCTTTGTCAGTGATATGGACAAAGGAATCGAGTGCACCCTCAGCAAGTTTGCAGATGACACCAAGCTGTGTAGCGCAGTCAACTTGCTAGAGGGGAGGGATGCCATCCAGAGAGACCTGGACAGGCTGGAAAGGTGGGCCCAGGAGAACCTTATGAAACTCAACAAGGCCAAGTGTAAGGTCCTGCACCTGTGTCAGTGCAATCCCAAGCACAGATACAGGATGGGTGGTGAATGGCTGGAGGGCAGCCCTGAGGAAAAGGACCTGGGTGTCTGGGTTGATGAAAAGCTCAATGTGATCTGGCAGTGTGCCTGTGCAGCCCAGACAGCCAAACATGTTCTGGGCTGCATCAAGAGAAGTGTGGCCAGCAGGAAAAGGGAGGTGATTCTCCTCCTTTACTCTGCTCTTGCCAGACCCCACCTGGAGTACTGTATGCAGTTCTGGAGCCACCAATGTAGGAAGGACATGAAACTGTTAGAGCAAGTCCAGAGGAGGGCTACGAAGATGATCAGAGGACTGGAGAACCTCTGCTATGAGGAGAGGCTACAAGAGTTGGGGCTCTGCAGCCTCGAGAAGGGAAGGATTCAAGGAGACCTTATAGTGGCCTTCCAGTATCTGAAGAGAACCTACAGGAAGGCTGGGGAGGGACTACTGGCAATGTCTTGTAATAACAGGACAAGGGGTAATGTGTTGGAAGAAGGGAGATTTAAACTAGATGTTAGGACAAAATTCTTTACAGTGAAGGTGGTGAAACACTTGAACAGGTTGTCCAGAGAGGTTGTGGATGCTCCCTCCCTGGAGGTGTTCAAGGCCAGGTTGGGTGAGGCCTTGAGAAGCCTGTACTAGTGGGAGGTGTCCCTGCTTATGGCAGGGGGTTGGAAGTGGATGATCCTTGGTGTCCCTTTCAACTTAAACCATTCTATGATTCTAAACTGATACACAAAACAGTGCTGCAAAAGCAAAAAGCAGCTTAGAGAGAGAACTTAATGAACGCAGAGTGAATTTTCAATGGATTAGCATTCCTTGTTATGACTGAGTTGTCCACTGCCTTTACTCCTTGTCATATCACATCCTGGACTACTTTGTATTAAAACTTCTCTAGTGGGATACTTGGATCGGTGGGAAAAAAAAAAAGAAGATTCATGCCAATGGAATTAAGAGAACTGCCAGAGACAGATTTTTGGCAAGAGGTGAAGTTAGGTGGCTATCATTCATCACAGTTACAGATTCTAATGTTACCATATTAGTAATTGGCCAACTGTTTGTCAGTTCATCCCTGAAATTACTTATCTTATACATGGTGCTATTTCAGGAAATTATATCAAAACTATGTAGGCTGTCTTACATAATTAGGATGCACTTAGTAGTGTGCAGCATCTCTCTCAATAATTACTTGTGTGTCCTATATTCATAAGTACCCACCTTTCTATAAGCACATTCCCAGTCTAGATTTACCACAAATTAGAGCATCATTTTAAATGTTATATAGACACAAACACATTTTCAGGACCACAGCATGGCAGCTAAAGGATATTGCCTGAGAGTTAATACATTTTGTTGCATTTTATTTATATTTACTTGCAAATTAACCCTGATTTGCTGCATGCCTGATACACTGGATAAGATTAAAGTAGGACAAATCCTCATGACAATACTAGGCTTGAGGAGAGAGACACTAGCTTAAAGAAAACACTACTAGCCTTTGAATCAGCATCCTTCCTCTATTACTGCTATAAATTAAAGGTTGGGACAATTGCTTGTAAGGTAGCCTTGTTTCATTGCTGCTTTTCAAGCATGAGCCACAGAAAATCTGAGGCTGATGGACTCGTGGTTCCTTGTAATGTGTGCTGAGTTACATCCTACAAAAGAAACTTCAGTTTCAGCATATCTGAATGTTCTGATGTCAGTTGACTCTCTCTGGCTCATTAATCCCTTTTTTGAAATTTCTGTTAAGGAGCAAGCAAATAAAGCTATGCTGAGCAGTACATTTACAGGCAGAAATAATCAAGAATTGTGAATTATCTTGTTTCTTTTGCTATTCATGGAAAGGAATATGTCTTGTGGATTAAAACACACAAAAAAAAGTTTAAAAGGCGTTTTTTATTTCATGGAGGCACATTATGGACTTATTCACAAATTATTTCTTTTTATTCTGTTAAACTATTAAAATCAATGTGAGTCAATCTTAACTCTTAAAATTCACATTTACTTGAATAGAATTGAACCACTTTTCCTATTTCAAGGTCTGTCCTGGCAGGATTAAGTTGCACAATGTTATGGAGAATTACAGCATTTATTTCACCTTGTTTTAAACTTCTTTTTTCTTTAAACTAAAGGAACATTAATAAGGCAATGATGAAGTCTTATAAGAAAATACTTCTTATAGAATTCAGTGAGGTTACATACTCGTTAGTAAAGAAAGTGTTAACAAATTTCTGCAAGAAAAGCAGAGAAGGAAAAAGAATCACAGAATCACAGAATGCCAGGGACTGGAAGGTACCTTGAAAGATCATCTAGCTGAACCATGCTGCTGCATCAGGATCACCTATTCCAGATCACACAGGAATGTGTCCAGGCAGGTTCTGAATATCTCCAGAGAGGGAGACTGCACAACCCCCTGGGCAGCCTGTTCCAGTGTTCTGTCACCCTCACAGGGAAAAAAAATCCTCCTCATGTTTACTTGAAACTTCCTATGCCTCAACTTCCACTCTGGCCCTTGTCCTGTCACTGGGCATGACTGAGAAGAGCCTGGCTCCATCCTCTTGGCACTCACCCTTTTCATATTTATAAACATCTTCTCCAAACTAAAGACCCCCAGCTCCCTCAGTCTTTCTTTGTAAGAGAGATGTTCCACTCCCTTAATCATCTTTGTGGCTCTGCACTGGACTCCCTCAAGAAGTATTATTTTTGCCTATCAAGGCTAATACTTTGGACTTCTCCATATACTTTCTATTGCAACATCACAGAAATGAATGTTCATACATCCTACACATTCCCATGGAAATTACTTCTGATATTTCAAATGCAAAGTCAATTAGTAAGAGTATTTCTAAATCAGTATTTCAGAATATTTGTTGACACAGATTTTGTACAAAATATTAATGTTTCTGTCTTGAAAGATAAAAATAGTATTGTAATCACATTTTGGAAACAGAAGCCAAATGGAAGTATCTGTGCAGAAGTCTGCCATGTGTATTTGTGCACAGGACTATTTTCTGAGATGTACTGCAAACTTCTAATTTTACATTTAGAGCTTTATTTGTTGGAAAGGTTTTATACTTCTTTCATTTTGGTGGTATTTGGTTTTTGTTTTGTTTTGCTTGTTTGTCTGTTTTCTACTATTATAGGCTGTTTTTCAAAAATTGGATTTTCAGTGATCACTGAGAAATCATTGTGCAAAAATATGTTGAGAAAATATTTTCTGTGCATTTTCAGCAGAAGATCAAACCATCCATTGAAGAATAGTTTAAAGATCTATATTTTCAGATACAAATTTGCAAATCTTTACGCAGTTCTGGCTGAATATGTGTGGTAGCTGAATGCTTCATGAAATTATATTTTTAATTTATAACCCATTTCCTTGAGTCAGGCATTTGATGGTTAAGTGTATGTCGGTGGAGAGAAATGACTTTATGGATAAAGATGCTTCAGAAATGTCCTTAATGTTTTTGTTGAATTTAAAAAAAAAAATAGATAAATAGATCTAAGAACAGTTAGAGGGTTCATGTCAATTCAATATAATTGGACTCTTTAGTACATATGTTTGGAAGACAGAACAAAGGGACACAGCCTCAAGTTGTACCGGGGAAAGTCCAGGGTGGATGTTAGGAGCAAGTTCTTGACTGAGAGAGTGATTGGCATTGGAATGGGCTGCCCAGGGAGGTGGTGGAGTCACCATTCCTGGAGGTGTTCAAGAAAAGCCTGGACGAGGCACTTGGTGCCATGGTCTGGTTGAGTGGCTAGGGCTGGGTGCTAGGTTGGACTGGATGATCTTGGAGGTCTCTTCCAACCTGGTTGATTCTATATGCATTGTGAACAGGTGGTGGTTCTTACTAGGCTTTTACTTTGTGCAAATGGAACTAAATATCAGGTGAAACTAGACGACATGAAATCAAGGAAAATCCATCATCCATAGTTATATGGGAAGTTAGGACTCAGACTTGAGCTATACTTAGACAAAGGTCAGGAGGGCTCAGTGAAGTGGCACTGCTCATTAGTATATGTAATTATATCCATAATATTTTTTGGGGGAGGGAGGAAGATATTCTAATAAAGTAGTAGTATCAGTCAGTGTAAAGCCATCCCCATTTCTTTGTCTTTTTGACACACAACAGCCCTGCTGATGAATGTGAAATTTAGTAGAAATTTCTGCAGATATCCTTAAGATTTAAGTCGTTCTCACATCATTGAACTGCTTAATGATTCCTTGTAAAATTTGGAAATAGGATTTTTAACTAGTATTAGCTACCTACCTTATTTCTTTCTTTTTTTTTTTATTGGTACTTGGAAGCCTGATTTCTTCTGGCTCTTTATAACGATCATGAATAATGCTATCTTTGGGTTATTTAAAGAGTTCTACCACTGCATTTACCATTCAGATGTTCTTTATGGTTCCATCCCATCTGTAATGACACAAAGCATGTCTAGATAGATTTTAGCTGGTTAGCTCAGCTACTACAGAAGCTCGCTGCAGGCATGCAGCTAAGAGTTTATGTAGCTTTTCAAGGAGATTTTGCAGCTATGCTGACCTATATGCCTCTGTAGCAATATTGAGCTATATAGCCAGCTAAGTTAAAAGGATATAGGTATCTTTACAAGAGAGTATAGACAGAAAAAGAGGGAATTGTTTTGCTAGCTGTTGCTGTATAGTCTTGCTAGGTCACGATTAAAGTACTAACATATGAGAAGATAAAGGAGACTTGAGTATGCTCAAGTTCAAAAGGTTTTCCCTGGGAGTTTACAGAAATTGTAATTTGACTTGGAAAATACACAGGCATATGACATCAA